>NC_067158.1:16583955-16898330 GCF_903995435.1 Acomys russatus | reverse complement strand
ACTGGGGAGACACCAGAGGAGCACTTCTGCTGCTGTGTTCTCATTGGTTAAGCACAGTCAGGCCACACTAATCTGAAGGTGTATGTGTTTGCCTCTGTCCTACTATGGACTCCCAGTGAGCCTGGAAATGCTTCATTCCCTAGAGAGGTAGAAATCCTGGAGGAAACGAGAGAGAGGTTTTTTTCCTCCCTGTCTCTATATGGTGCCCTCATGTTGTGTTGTCCTCTAGGTGACAAAAAGAATACCATTGTCTATCTCCACTTCTCGACTTTCCCACTGATAACATGAGTGGTCTGGGCAAGATCATCTCTAATCCTCAAACTCATGACCCGCTGGGGACGCCCAGTATCCCAGCACTACAGAGGACTCCTCTTGTTGGGCTTCTGCTTCCTAACCACCATCATGGGTCACAGATCAGGCTGAGCAGCCACAGCCACTGGGGTGGGGGTGGGAGGAGTGCCTGAGCTCAGGCCTGGGCAGGCTGCCTTTCTGCTTATCCCAGTCACACAAACAGACACATTTAGAACATTGTGCTCTTTTCTTTCTCCATCACTGTGCATAAAGACTTCCCCCAGCCGGGCCTGAGAAGTCTCTCAGGGGTGTGGTCTTCAGTACTCCAAGGTTACTTTTTGCTTCCTGTTGAAGGGGTTGTAGGGCTTCACAGTTGTGACCATTTGGGACAGTGGGCCCTGGTGACGGAAGCGGTCAACTCTCATTTCTTGTAGTAAGATGCTAGGATTAGAACAGAACAAGAAGAAAAAAAAGACATAAATAATTAACATAAAAACAAATACTTCATATTTTATCCAACTAATGCTCCACAGAATGGAAAGGATAGAGGAGCCAGTGAGGCAAAGATGGGGTAAAGAACAGCACAGGAGGAGGCTGGGAATGACCACCTCTGCTTTGTTTACGGTGTCATGTGCCGTAAACTGTTCTGTTTCTGAAAATGTATCTTAGAGTTATAGCAAATGCTTAGAAAAGAGAGGGACACAGGCCAACCCAAAACTGCTGCAGGAAGTCCTTGATGCAAAGACCCAGAAGACAGGTTTACTTTCGGAGGGAGAAGGGCATTTGCATGGCATCAACTTGGAGGAGGAGGCAAAGAAAGGTGTATGGAGAACCCAATGGAAGGCAGGCACCTGGGGAGAGGCTGGCTGGTGGGTGAAAGAGACAGACACAGGTGCGCAGACACTGAGGAGCAGGGTGGGAGGTCTGCACTTCTCTGTTTGCCCTGGATTGAAGCTATCTGTGTTTGTTGGTCTGCACAGTAGAACTAAAGCTACCCTACCAACTTTCCCCCCTAGGAATTAATGGAAAGAAAAATGAAAATAAGAACTGCTGTGAAGGTAAGGTTCTACCCCTTGAGTTACTACCCCGGAGCAGGGTTGGTATGCATCATTATGAGGAAGCTCAAGAACCTTCTGTATGTAGACCTCTGCTGTGAATGTGATGTGAGTTTACACACACACACACACACACACACACACACACACACACACACACACTGCAATGCTTGTATGAAGCAAAGAATTAGAGAGACAGTGTAAGAAGGTAACCTCCATGCAGTCATGCAACCTGAAGTAGCTCTATATTTGGCTGCAATTAATATGAAATTGTTTGTGTGTGTATAGACGTATGTAATGTATGTAAGTTAAAAAAAAAAACCGTGTTGTAGAAAATGGCCCAGGTTCTGTGCAGGTAACATCAGACAGTAAGGACCACACAGAGAACACCGGTCTCTGATGGAAATAAAGGCTGAGAGAAGTGCTTTCACAGCTGTTCCTTCTTATCTACTGTATGCATGTCTGCATCTTCGCTCTGGGCATCCCTTCTCATCCTTTCTCATCTATTCTGCCATCCTGGCCCCATATGAATCCAAAGGCAGATGGAGTTCACTACACTTCAGGAAGAAGTTCAGAAGTGAAAAGGAGGAGAGGAAGAAGAGGATAATAGCTTGGAGGGCCACAGTAGGTGGGAGGCACTTCTGAACTGGATTTTTCTTGCTCCTAAGCACCTTGGCCAGTCAGCAGAGGGAAGCTGGATGCTAAGAAGTGAGCAGAAACGGAGAGGTTTCAGGGTTGAGAGGGATGGATGGGCCTTTCCTAAGTGAGTGCACATCTTCCTGAGAGGAAGAGAAAGAATGAGGGATGGACTTATTGGAAGGAGGGTAGAGTAGCATAGGAAACATGGCAGACATGTTGGATGGACAACAGTCCAGGTCTCTTTACAGGATCATGGGGAAAAGACTAGAAGATTATGTAGTCCTGCAAGGCTTGGTTACAGCCAGTCTAGAAACAGGTGTCAGTGCCTAAAAAGAGAGGAACAGGTTACAAAAGCTCAGACATCATACAGCAGAGTCAAAAATTCAGGGGTTCCCAGATAATGTGATGCTCAGAACAAAGCACAACAGGAAACATGCATTAGGTCAAGGAGACACAATCAGGAGGAAGGCAGCTTGCTGGACTATACAGTAGTCCGACACATAGCCTTCCACTTTTACTGGAAATTCTCAGAAAAAGCACTTAAATAGTGTTACAAAAATGTCAGAGATGAGGACTTCATGGAAAAGAGCTTTGACAACCCCCTCCCCATTTTTTTAACCTCAAGGGCCAGACTAATTGCAGATGGCCCGCCTTCCTGCTAGAGGCATCATCTTTATGTCAATACAGACTTGTTTTAAATGTATACTCTTCCTCTTTCTCTAGACTGTCCTCTCTCAGGCAAGAGCACCCCAGCTGCTGAAGGCTTATTGGGGGGGGGGAGGAAGGAGGGAGGAGGGAGGGCTGCATGCTGTAGATGATCAGAGTGAGGCCAGTACAAGCCCTTGCCAAGCTGAAAGAAACACTCTGGTTATTGTCACTATTTCTATCGTTCTTCAGCCTCAGATTAAGAGCCTCAAAAAAGGCCACCTCAGAAGATACCATGTCCTCACTCTGGGGTAACAAATGACATCCACGCCTGTGCTGGGGACAACTGTGGGAGAGTCAGACTCCCGTGAAAGACCTGAGTTTTTCTCTCTGGTTGCAAAACAAAGGGGTGCCTTTTAGCTTAGAGGTAGAGGTTTGTCTGAAAGACAGAAGAACGCTCTGGCCCCTATTGGCTTGCCTGCTTGTGTAGCTGTGCGGATGTGTGGGAAGGTGTTACAGCCACAGGATGTCTGGGTAAAGCTTCACACAGTTGGGGTTTAAGGAGGGATTGCGAACAAAATGGAGAGGGGTGAGAAACACCTGCGTTTGCTCTAATGGGGGCCTAATGGCAAGCTAAACCATGAACCATCCAGCCAGAACGTTCTACTTTCACTCTTTTATCCTGATAGGTACAAGGGTATATTTAATGTCCGCATTGTTTATTTTCTCCACATGCAACAAAGTTGCAATTGTTCCCATGTTTCAGAAAGGGGTTTGTAATATGGGAAATGTGTCTTTTTTTTTTTCCAGTTTCAGTATTATATTATATTCAAAGGATTCCATGAATCTTTCTAGTTACAGAACAAATAGAGTGAAAAGTGAATACAGAGCTGGAGTTCATTTCTCTTCCCCATTTTAGTGCACATCATTTGTAAAGCCAAAACCAAATAATACCATGCCCTTTTGTATCAGTCGACAGTTCAGGTACTGTGACAGAATACTTGCTAAGTCTTGACATTGACTTTGGAAATGATATCTGGGAAACCACACCAAAAGCTGAGGCTACAGGTAAAAAAATATAGATGGGGATATAGAAAATAAGAACATCTGCAGAGCAAAAAAAAAAAAAAAAAAAAAAAAAAAAATCAACAAAAAGAGAAGGCAACCTAGGGAATGGGCAAAATACTTGTGATTCGTGTGTCTTATAAGGAGTTACCATCCAAGATATAAAAAAAACTCAATGCAACTCAACCACAAAAACTCTTAGAGAGTAAAGAACCTGCATAAACAGTCTCCAATATCGACATAAAATTGTGAAAAGGGTATGTGAAATATGCTTCAAATCACTAGTGAACAGAATTCAAATATAAAAACTCAATGGGATATCATCTCATATTTACTAGGCTGACTCTTATCAAAAGGAGAAGAGACAGGGAGAAGAGGGAGCCTTTCATGATGTTGCGGGGGCGGGGTGGGAATGTAGATTGGTGTAGTCATTATGTAAAACAGCATGGGAGGCTCTGGACATATAAGAAACGGAGTTCCCAGATGATCCAGCAATCCAGGTCAGGTGCAAGTGCATTCAAGGATATGAGAACTGCCTCAAAGAGACATCTGCATCATATGTTCATTGTCGTACCATACGAAGATATGGAATAATTCAGATGCCTGTTGGTGGATGAGTGAATGACATAACTATACACCCCCTGGAATATTCTCCAGCCTTAGAAAAGAGGCTGAGGGGGCTGGAGCAATGGCTCAGTGGTTAAGAGTGCTGCCTGCTCATCCAGAGGTCCTGAGTTCAACTCCCAGCAACCACATGGTGGCTCACAACCATCCATAATGTGATCTGATGCCCCCTTTGGCAGGTAAAGCAACCATATGCAAATAAAGTGGGTTTAAAAAAAAAAAAAGAAAAAAAAGAGGCTGAATAATATGAAAGGAAATATGGACATTTGCCATAACACAGGCAAACCTTAAGGGCATCATGCTAAGTGAACAATTTAGAATTAAAGAAAAATAATGCATGACAACATTTATTGTAAATGTATATTAAAAAACTAAATATACAAAGGCAGGGATCAATGGCTAGAAAGAATGGACTATTGGTAGGAGGAAATGGAAAAAGGTAGGTCAGAGGACAAGCCATGGCAATAGATAAAAACAAGTTTAGAGATTTATCATAACATGAAGGCTATGGGTAACAGCAGTGCACTGCATTCAGAAATTTTGTTCTTGCCATTGGGAATGGGCAGGTGTGATGATGGCTGTGTTCTTTTGCTTGATTATTGTAACCATTTCATTATCTACCTATGATTCCTATAACCCTATCTTCCTTTAGATATACACAATACATTCTATTTTAAAATTATAAATATAAATATCGAGATTGGAAAAATGTCTTGGAAGTAAATTAAATTGAATTACAACAATTAGCTTGAAAGGCACTGACTTCCTATTGAGATGTTTAGCACCAGATGAAGGGGTATTCACCATGGTTGTCAAACTAGAAATTTAGATATGCTGAGAAAGCCCACTGCCAATTGGTACCTTTCCTATCCTTTACTGTTGCATTTACAGAATGCCTTTGTGGGATGTGTAGTGCAGAGAAGGTTTGAGGTGGTCCTAGCAACTCTCCTAAGATTCCCTTCTACCCTTTGTGGGGCTGCTGTCCCCTGACCCTCAAATCTCTGAGACCAAGAAAGTCCTTCCCTTCCAAGAGTCACCCCTTGAAGCAATTCTGCTGTGAGATCTTCTTAGCGCCCCAACAAGCTCTTGCACCGTGTATGTGCCTCAATTTCCTCATGTGAGAACGGGAGTTGGTAAGAGCCCCCTTCATAGTTGGGTACCCATACAAAACATCAACTGAGTGTGCAGAGTGATTGTCCCATTATGTTTCCGTGTGTCATTCTTTGCTGCACTTCTTTTCTTGTTGAGTTTCCTGCTTACTCCTTGTGAACAGGCTCTTCCTCCTATGAGCTGCTGGGGTACAATCATTATGCAATGATACAGTCAAAGAACATGTGAATTAAACAAGCATGGGTGAGACAATAACAATACGAACAGCTGGTGACCCTCTCTGTGGATGCTGTACCCATTTGCAGCTGCTGCTTTCCAGAAAATTCCAGCCCCTGGAAAGAATACCTCCGCTTAATGGTCAAGTCCTAGTCTCAATGCTGGAGACAACAGACTCCAGCCTTAGATCCTATGATAGGTTGACATCTCTATGACACTAACCCACTTCAGGCCTCCCAAATTATCCTGTTTCTTCAGTTACTTGTAGGTTTTGCTGTTTGTTTTGAGACAGGGTCTCCCTATGTAGCCCTGGTTGGCCTGGAACTCTCTATGCAGACCAGGCTGGCCTTGAACTCACAGAGATATTGCCTGTTTATGCCTTCCAAGTGCATACTGGAATTAAAGGTATGCGCCACCATGCCTGGCCCTCTTGTGGTTCTTCTTTAGTGTTCATTTCACAATTCTAGATTTAAGTGTGGGGATACGTACATTCAGTGACTGACGCAAATGAAGATCCATATATAACAAATTGAATATTTCCTTACTGAAAGAGTGTGATCAAGAGAAAAAGGTACTGCTAAAGGGAGGAACCCCTCATCATAGCTGGCTCACTTGCACATGCCAGCCTTGGGCTCAGGTAGCACCTGCATTTTCAGAACTGTGTAGTCTTTTTAGTTCTAGTCAAGCATTCCCACCAAGTGCTTTCAAACTTGAGGCATAATGAGAATAGTGAGCTGCCTCTCACTACTGGTTGCCAATAAAGTATTCTTCCATTCTTTCCGTCCATGGACTTGTTCCAGTTTGCAAAAATGGGCATTACAATATGTGTGAATTTGAACAGAATTCTTTTGTTTATATACAAAGACCCTCACAAGAAGCAAATGCGTGGCTCCTGCTACACACACTAGGGCTGTGTGCAGTGTTGATAATAGCCAACTAATGATGCATGTGCACAACTGGAGGGTCTCAGAGGTGAAGATGCTTTCTCACAATATACTCTGAATAAGAGCTTAAGGGGACCACAGTCAGCACTGTCAACAGGACCATTAACCTGCATCACCACCGCCCCCAAGTCAATTCTGAATGAAGTTCCCCTCTGTAGGATAATGAACTGCTTTATTTTTTTTGGACTTGTCACTCCATTTTTCTTAAGCACCACAAATTCACTCTTAGTATTTAATTGTTCTTTAATGGAATAACCATAATTATCATTTCTCTTTCTAATGTATGTGAGCAAACTGAGTAATAGGATTCCTACTTACCGGTTCATCTCTGAATCTGCTGATGGGCTTGTTGGTGGAATATTAGAATTTGCTGGATGGGTGGCTGTGAAATGAACCTTGCCAGTGTATCCTGGAATATTTGCAGTCCTGAAGTCAAAAATAAGAAGAGGGGGCATGAAAGGAGATTAAAATAATGATTTCTGAAATAGTCATGGTAAGTAGAATCAAATATAAAAAAAATAGGAAGGAAGAGGCAGTCAACTTGTTTTCCCTTTATAAGGTCTGCAGCTTGGGTACACAATCAGGAAAGGAGCCATACATAACCTGGTATGGACACATAAACATCTGGGTAGCATTTCCCTCTGGTGCTAAAATACTTATTTCAAATGTGTGTTAACTGTTATTTTAAATATGTATGACCGTGACTTACCAGTGAGCTAAGTCATATGTTGAAGGAAGATATGTTTTGACTAACAACAGATCTATGCCACACATAACTTTGTACTGTTAACTCTGGTATCAATAAAGGCACATGCTTGCATTTCCACTTATGGTGGCTTTGGTCAAATGTATTTCTTGCCACTGTAATCCTTCATATCCTTGATTTCAGATGCCTTTCTGAAACTCTGCATTGACCATGCATGTCAGTCCTCGCAGTAGCGCCACACTGACTTGCTTATTTTATACCACCCACTGGTCTGTTTCCTCTTCTCTTTCCTTGCCACAAACAGAACAAGAAGGCCTGAAAACACAGGAGAAGGTCCGGGACTGTGCACAGAGAAAAGCTCTGTAGCAAAGGCAGTCGACTGACAGTCCCGAATGATTTAATTCAGTCATTCAGGAAAACATGAAGAATCATCAGTGTGCTTGCCTCGATAACACTCAAAATGGTTAACCCAGATGGCTTCCTAGGAGGAAGGCAAGGGTGAAGCACAGGGCCCCTCACGATTCTCAAGCCTAGGAGTTTCTTATAACATGCTGCCTTCGCTACCAGGAACGCAAGAGAAAATAAGCAAGATCTAAATGTACACCAAAAAGCTTGGGCACACTGCAGGGTTCCTTCCAAGCCCAGAGCTGACACCCATTAGCACTGCAGTCTCAGCTTGCTGCTGCCTCACAGCAGACGAATTGCAGCCGCCATCAAGAACTTTCCAGCTCTGTGGTTTGTGCCTCCCTTTTCTTGGGGACTTTCCTTGGCAGCCTGATATCCCAGGCTTATTTCTTACTCGAGATTTACACTAAGACTAATTACAGGGCAGCAGCAACAGCCAAATGCTCACCATGGGAGAATGCCTCTTCTGTGGGTGTCTTGGCTGTGTTCCTTCCATATAGCCAATGCACCAAGCAAAACCTTCTCTGGGAATGATTTATTCTTAGAGATGTTTTTTTGCAGGATGGAGCTTAAGGAATGCTGTTCTTCCTTATTGTGAGCTGTATCTTAAATGTCATCCAAAGGCTTTCCTTGTATTGGCAGTTTGGGGTACCATCAGGATGTGGTAGAGCCTTTGGGAGATAGGGCCCACAGAGGGAGTTAGGTTACTGGGCGGGGGGGATGTGCTCTTAGGAAGCTTCTGGGGGTAATGTCTCTGTGCATCCTGGTTGCTGTTTGAACAGACTTCTCCAGAATTTGCTACTTCCATGTTATAATGTGCAACTGTAGACCCAAAGTGACATTGCCAAGGACTGTGGACTGAAACCTCTAGTACTATGAGCTAATATATGTATGTATGTATGTATGTATATGTATATGTATATATGTGTGTGTATTATAATATATGTGTGTATTAGTATCAGAATGTCAGGAAAAATTACATAGTGGGCAGGAAGTTGCTCTAACAAAGCTCAAAGCTGTCTTTTGAATGTGGCATTCTATGGCTATTGGTGAT
The DNA here is from genome assembly GCF_903995435.1 of Acomys russatus. NCBI lineage: Eukaryota > Metazoa > Chordata > Mammalia > Rodentia > Muridae > Acomys > Acomys russatus. The sequence continues at coordinate 16,889,576 of NC_067158.1, read as the reverse complement.
GGCCTACTGGCTTAAAGCTTAATCAAGTTGTGGATACCTCCACACTTACAAAACAAAGGAAAATCATATCAGGAGCCACAGGTTAGAACAAATGGTATGAATTAATACATTTTTCTGAGGCTAGAAAAATGAATGGCTAAAGACAAGGCCCTGAATTGAGAAGACTGAAAGGTCAGCTTCTGCAAGCCTGTCTACCCCCTCACTACCTGTGACATGACACCAGCCATTGGGGAAGGTCCCTGGGCTCCAGCCTAGATAGCTGCAGTTGAAAAAAAATAGAGACGGGAAATCTTTTTAAATTTACAAAATGGAAGCTTCATAGTTGGAGAATACAAAATGTATACAAGTACGCACAGCTACAAAGACCTGCCGATCTTTCCACACACTGAAGTTTCCTTGGATGTTTGAGAGATGGTGTTATATATAAGAACAACTTCTAATATTCTGACTAAATCAGGAATGGCAGGGCCTGGGAATCTGGGCTTGCCATCTTTTCTCAAAGGTTGTAGAATGCGGTGAGGATCAGGAACCTGCTGTGGAACAAATCTGTGGAGTCTGTTGGAAGGGCCTGGATACGTGAACGAGAGCTGCCAAGTTCTGGGCAGTGTCCCTTGGGATTTCTCGGGAGTTTCTTAAAGTGTAGCTGTAAGGTGGAGCCGTACCAAAACCCAGGGCAAACTACTGATGTGTGTGTGTGTGTGTGTGTGTGTGTGTGTGTGTGTGTGTGTATCTCTTCCCCCAAGCATTCTTTGAAGCTTCCATGCATGTTACCAAGGAAATCCCCTCCATCTGCGTGACAGGTTTTTTCCACTGCCTCTGAAACACCTGCAGACGTACAGTACTTCTAAAGTCAGAGTCCTCGGCCGAGCAGCCAGGGTGTCAGAGAGGTGGACACAAGCAAGGTGTCAACCATGACAGGGGCGGCTTCACTGAAAACCACACGCAGCGCTGTTTGCCCCTGTGGCTTGTAGCCTATTTATTGATCTTGACTGGCAGCTGTGCTTCATCACATAAAGGCAAACTATGAACTGGTCGGCCTAGTACTATGAACTAGGCTGCCTAGGCTGAGGACGAATTCAGCTGCATAATAAAGTGCTAAATAACTGAAAATGAAAGTTCTCACCCACGCTGTTGCTAAATATATTTCCCTTAACCCTGGCCTACAGGGACATCACAAGAGAGCCTTTTTTTGCCCTCTTGTGATATAAGCACTTACACGCACTTGCCATACAAGTGCACTCTTCTATGAAGAAAAGGCCACTCTCGGGGAAGCTCCAAGCTGCTTCTGGGAGGGGAAACAAAGCCATGAAAGGTTGGAGACAATGAAATGGACCTCTCCATCTGCTGCATGTTCAGAGAACCCTATCTGCCCACGTGAAAATAGAGGAGATCCAGCAGATCATTTGCACAGAAACTACGTTTGTTTTCATCTTTGTTTCTAACTTCTTGGCCTTGACCACATCTATGGAGCCCTAATTCCTTCATGAGCCTGAGTTTTGCTTTGTTTGGATGTTTTGTTAGCTAACCTGACAATTGATTATTTCATTTCATTTATTTCATTTCAATAAAGCAGAATACAGTAAATACTTTAAATGATTTCAGAAGACAAAAACCAAAAATGCTAGCAATCTTCCTATATGGGCCCTCCTGAGTGTTGGATTTCCACCAGGTGTGAGACATGGAAATCCAGTTTATCACATTATATACACATGTGGCATATACTTACAGGTTAACAAAAAATAAGTGGATTATAACTTAAAGTAAAATAGACAACCAGGGAAATACATTCTATAGGTAGCATGGGAAAGGCCGCATTATGTGTAGAATAAATGTCCTGCCTAGAGTCGACAGTCAAACTTGGACAAGATAGGGTAAGCGAGTCCTCAATAGTTCCTGCCTCACACATATGTCTGTCAGATATACTAGGACAGAAGGCTGAAGAAGAAGCTCCAATGTTATAGAGAGTTTTGGGTGACTATTCAGGTAGAAAACTGTCTCTGTCATCTTTTCATTTGGAAAGCTGCTAACCTACACTCCTGGCATACTCAGATAATCAAGTTTACGCCTTCTCAAGTCTCTGAGGGAGTTGAAGACCAGGTAGCTTAGTTTAACAATGAAGCTTAATTGTTTAGAGGTTAAGATGTTTTTTGGTCTAGATAGGTGTTCTAAGTCGATAATGACAATATGTGATGGAGACTGATTTACATTCAGAAATTTAGATGCACCAAGATAGGAAAGATGTCTTCTTCAAGGCTGTCAAATACAAATAGCCAAAACACTAAGAATGTAACATATAATACCTGATTGTGTCACGGTTCTTCTTGCCATAGGTAATCGTGTGTGTGTGTGTGTGTGTGTGTGTAATATGAAAGTATATGTACAAAAACAAAATAATTAAAAAATGTCCTGCCTACATTGTTAAATATTTAACCACACATACAACCTTCCAATATACTATAGACCTAATGCACATTGTGTATAACAACTTCTCTTTTAAATGAGTCATATAACTTAGGAAATTTTATCTTAATCCTATACCTTATATTGTATCCTGTACATGCATTGCATGAAAGAATAGAGGCAAAGTCTAAGTAACATGCTCAGAGCAAGCCAAGCAACCTTCAAGTGGTAGGACTAGCCCTCAGCCTGAGCAGCCTGGGCCTCAGAGCTCATGCAGTGGACCACATGCAAAAGGACCTGGAAGGTTCTCAGCGGAGTCCAGAAGATAAGGTATATACACATCCATTAGTCCCATGTGGCACTAAGGACTAAACCTAGGACTTTATGCATTTTAAACAAGTTTTTTTTTTTTTTTTTTTTTTTTTTTTTTTGTTGCTGAGCTATACTTGAAGCCTATTTATTTGATGAAATAAACAGGTGGAGTCTTAAAGAACCTAAGTGGGCAAAGACCATGTTGGCAAAGAAAGAAGGCAGCTAATGAAACATTGAAGTTGAGGGCTTCTCTGACCAGGGGATGACTTGAGACCAATTGAAAACTTTTTTTCTTTCTGGCCGAAACTTACTGTGTAGCCTAGGCTGGCTTTGAACCCCTGGCAATCTTCTTGCATAAGTTTCCTAAGCACTGGGCTTCCAAGTGTGAGACATCATGTCCAGTTCACTTCACTTCACATTTTCATTTTACCAAGAGATTGTATTTCATATAAAAATTAAAAGATAGATGGGTGCTGGGTGTGCACACTTGTAATCCCAGCACTCTGGGAGGCAGAGGCAGGAGGATCTCTGTGAGTTCGAGGCCAGCCTGGTCTACAAAATGAGTCCAGAGCACCCAGGACTATACAGAGAAACCCTGCCTCAAAAAACAAACAAACAAACAAACAACAAAACAAAAAAGTTATGAATGTGAGTGTAGTGGTTGCAGAAGCCAGAAGGTAGCATTGGATCCCCTGAAATTGGAAATACAGACAGTTGTGAGCTGCCTAACATGGGTGCTGGGAAACTGAACTCAGGTCCTCTGGAAGAGCAGCACATGGTTTCAGCCACTGGGCCATCTCTGCAATCCTACACAGCTAGGTCAAATGGAGACTTTCTGAGCCATCCTTATCTTTACTTTACTCTATCCAGGGTCACTGCACCTTCCTTGGAGAGTCCTGGGGGTCACATGGTACAGCTGAAGACCAATCATGGCATCATGCTCATCATATGCAGAATCAACAAGAGGAACTCAGATGAGGGGCAGAGGGCAGGCAGCTTTGGACAGCCAGGGGAAAGTGGAGGAGAGAGAGAAGGATGGGCCCAGAGAACAAAAAGAAGGAAAAGCTCACATATAGGCAGGAGAAAAGGGATGGAGAGGAGGTATTTGGAACTGTGATGGGTCTGATGTTTCCATTCACTGTTTTGTGAGGACTTCTTGTCACTAAACTGCTTTTCTGAATGCCTTAAGATTTGTGTTCCAAACTTTGGGAGTTGGTAATTTTGTTGCTATGATCACCACCCCTTGATATGCTTCCCCCCCCACTCTGTCTTCTTCACTCTTCATGTCTTCCATCTACAAGGAGAAAAAGGAATAATATGGCTCATGGCTTTTCCTCTAGGCAACGATGAATCCCAAGAGCCAGCTCTGAGCCAGAGGCACAGCATTGTTGGCTGTGTATTAAGGGCAAGTATTTGCCTCATGGTCAGGATGTCCATGCATTAGATGTAACCTCACTGCTAGGGAAATGAGACATTTGGGGCTCCTCATGTCAATCTCTTTGACCTCAATCGCCTTGTCCAGGGAATGGGAACAGAACAGGTTTCTGTGTTTCTGCATTGTTCACACTAGTTTTATTATTTTTTTATAGGTAAAAATTTTTACTTTTTATTTATTTTTAATTAATTTATTCTTGTTACATCTCAATGGTTATCCCATCCCATGTATCCTCCCATTCTTCCCTCCCTCCCATTTTCCCTTTTCCCTCCCCTATGACTGTTCCTGAGAGGGATTACCTCCCCCTGTATATGCTCATAGGATCTCTTCTTGGTAACCTGCTGTCCTTCCTCTGAGTGCCACCAGGTCTCCCCCTCCAAAAGACATGGTCAAATGTGAGGCACCAGATTACGTGAGAAAGTCATATCCCACTTTCCACTCAAGTGTGGAGACTGTTCTGACCATTGGCTAGATCTGGGTAGGGGTTTAAAGCTTACCACCTGTATTGTCCTTGGCTGGTGCCTTAGTTTGAGCGGGACCCCTGGGCCCAAATCTGCCTATCATAATATTCTACTTGTAGATTTCTAGGACCCTCTGGATCCTTCTACTTTGCTATTCTCCCATGCTTCTCTCATCTAGAGTCCCAATAGGATGTCTTTCCCTCTGTCCCAGTTTCCTGGTAAGTGAAGGCTTTTGTGGGACATGCCCCTTGGGCTAGGATGCAGATATAAGTGAGTATATACCATTTGAGTCTTTCTGCTTCTGGGTTAACTCACTCATTATGATCATTTCTAGCTCAATCCATTTTCCCACAAATTTCAGGAATTCCTTGTTTTTAATAGCTGAGTAGTATTCCATAGTGTATATGTACCACAGTTTCTTTATCCATTCTTCTACTGAGGGACACTTAGGTTGTTTCCATGTTCTGGCTATTATGAATAAGGCTGCTATGAACATGGTTGAGCAAATTTTCTTGTTGTGTGCTGGAGCATCTTCTGGGTATATTCCAAGGAGTGGAATAGCTGGGTCTTGAGGAAGCCCTATTCCCATTTTTCTGAGATAGCACCAGATAGATTTCCAAAGTGGCTGTACTAGTTTGCATTCCCACCAGCAATGAAGGAGTGTTCCTCTCTCCCCACATCCTCGCCAGCATGTGGTGTCGCTTGAATTTTTGATCTTAGCCATTCTGATGGGTGTAAGATGGAATCTCAGAGTTATTTTGATTTGCATTTCCCTGATGACTAAGGAGGTTGAGCATTTCTTTAAGTGTTTCTCAGCCATTTGATATTCCTCTGTTGAGAATTCTCTGTTTAGTTCTAAGCCCCATTTCTCAATTGGGTTATTTGGTTTGGTGGTGTTTAGCTTCTTGAGTTCTTTATATATTTTAGATATTAGACCTTTGTCAGATGTAGGGTTGGTGAAGATCTTTTCCCAGTCTATAGGCTGTCGCTTTGTTCTCTTGACAGTGTCTCTTGCCTTACAGAAGCTTCTCAGCCTCATGAGGTCCCATTTGTTAATTGTTGACGTAAAGGCCTGGGCCGTTGGTGTTCTGTTCAGGAAGTTGTCTCCTGTGCCAATATGTTCCAGGCTCTTCCCCACTTTTCTTCTAAATGACTTAGTGTCTCTGGTTTTATGTTGAGGTCTTTAATCCACTTAGATTTGAGTTTTGTGCAAGGTGACAAATATGGGTCCAGTTGCATTTTTTTACACATAGACCTCCAGTTAGACCAGCACCATTTGTTGAAGATGCTATCCTTTTTCCATTGAATGTATTTGGATACTTTGTCAAAAATCAAGTGACTATATGTGTGTGGATTCATATCTGGGTCTTCAATTTGATTCCACTGATCAACCAGCCTGTTGCTGTGCCAGTACCATGCTGTTTTAATTACTATTGCTTTATAGTACAGTTTGAGATCAGGTATGGAGATTCCTCTGGAGCACCTTTTATTGTACAAGATTGTGTTAGCTATTCTGGGTTTTTTGTTTTTCCATATGAAGTTCAGAATTGAACTTTCAATGTCTTTAAAAAATTGTGTAGGTATTTTGATAGGGATTGCATTGAATCTGTAGATTGCTTTTGGTAGGATGGCTATTTTTACTATGTTAATTCTCCCAACCCATGAGCAAGGAGGATCATTCCATCTTCTCAGGTCATCTTCAATCTCTTTCTTCAGAGTTTTGAAATTTTTTTCAAACAAGTCCTTCACTTGCTTTCTTAGAGTAACTCCTAAATATTTTGTATTGCTTGTGGCTAATGTGAATGGTGTGGTTTTCCTAATTTCTTCCTCTGCAAGTTTGTCATTTGTGCATAAGAAGGCTACAGATTTTTTTGAGTTAATTTTGTATCCAGCTAATTTGCTGAAGGTGTTTATCAGCTGTAGGCGTTCTGTGGTGGAATTTTGAGGGTCACTTATGTACACTATCATATCATCTGCAAAATAGGGATAATTTTACTTCCTCCTTTCCCATTTGGATACCCTTGATCTCCTTTTGTTGTCTTATTGCTCTGGCTAGAACTTCGAGTACTATATTGAAGAGATATGGAGAGAGTGGGCAGCCTTGCCTTGTTCCCGATTTTAGAGGAATTTCCTTGAGTATCTCACCATTTACTTTGATTTTGGCTATTGGCTTGCTGTATATAGCCTTTATTATGTTGAGGAAAGTGCCTTGTATCCCGATCTCTCTAAAACTTTAAACATGAATGGGTGTTGGATTTTATCAAATGCTTTCTCTGCATCTAAAGAGATGATCATGTGGTTTTTTATTTTCAGTTTGTTTATATGGTGGATTTCATTGATGGATTTCCATATATTAAACCATCCCTGCATGCCTGGAATGAAGCCTACTTGGTCATTATGAATGATATCTTTGATGTGTTCTTACATTCGTTTTGCAAGTATTTTATTTAGTATTTTTGCATCTATGTTCATAAGAGAGCTCGGTCTGAAATTCTCTTTCTTTGTTGAGTCTTTGTGAGGTTTAGGTATCAATGAGACTATGGCCTCATAGAATGAATTTGGTAATGTTCTATCCATTTCTATCTTGTGGAGTAACTTGAAGAGTATTGGTATTAGCTCGCCCTTGAAGGTCTGGTAGAATTCTGCACTGAAACCATCTGGCCCTGGGCTTTTTTTTGTTTGGCAGACTATCTATGATTGCTTCTATTTCTGTAGGGGAAATGGGACTATTTAGCTTGTTTATCTGTTCTTCACTCAACTTTGGCAAGTGAAATTGATCAAGAAAATCGTCCATTTCCCTTAGATTTTCGAATTTTGTGGTGTATATGCCTTCAATGTAGGATCTTGTGATTCTTTGTATTTCTTCAGTGTCTGCTGTTATGTCTCCCTTTTCTTTTCTGATTTTGTTGATTTCAATACTGTCTCTCTGCCTTTTAGTTAGTTTGGCTAATGGTCTGTTTATCTTGTTGATTTTCTCAAAGAACCAGCTCTTGGTTTTGTTGATTCTTTGGACTGTTTTCTTAGTTTCTAATTTGTTCATTTCAGCCCTGAGTTTGATTATTTCCAGAAGTCTACTCCTTTTGGGTGTTTCTGCTTCTTTTTTTCCTAGAGCTTCCAATTGTGTCGTTAAGACGTTTATGTGCGATGTTTCCAATTTCTTTTTAAAGGCACTTAGTGTTATGAATTTTCCTCTTAGCACTGCTTTCAATGTATCCCACAAATTTGGGTATGTTGTTCCTTCATTTTCACTGAATTTCAGAAACTCCTTGATTTCTTTCTTTATTTCTTCCCTGACCCAGGTGTCATTGAGGAGAGAGTTGTTTAGTTTCCACGTACATGTAGGCTTTTTGTTATTTCTGTTGTTGTTGAATTGCAGCCTAAGAGCATGGTGATCTGATAGGATACAAGGTATTATTTCAATCCTCTTGTATCTATTGAGGCTTGCTTTGTGACCTACGATGTGATCAATTTTGGAGAAGGTTCCATGGGGTGCAGAGAAGAAGGTATATTCTTTCTTGTTTGGGTGAAAGGTTCTATAATATCTGTTAGATCCATTTGACCCATGGCATTGGTTAATGATGTTATTTCTTGGTTTAGTTTCTGTTTCAATGACTTATCCTTTAGTGAGAGTGGGGTGTTGAAGTCTCCCACTATTATTGTGTGGGGATCGATGTGTGTGGTTTAAGCTTTTTTAGGAGATCTTTTACAAATGTGGGTGCCCTTGTATTGGGAGCATAGATGTTCAGAATTGTGATGTCATCTTGGTTGACTTTACCTTTGATGAGTATAAGGTGTCCTTCCTCATCCCTTTTGATTAATTTTGGTTGAAAGTCTATTTTGTTTGATACTAAAATGGCCACACCTGTTTGCTTCTTGTGACCATTTGCTTGGAATATTTTTTCCAACCTTTTACCCTGAGGTAATGCTTATCATTATGGGTGAGAAGTGTTTCTTGAATGCAGAAGAATGTTGGATCTTGTTTATGCACCCATTCAGTTAGCCTGTGTCTTTTTATTGGAGAATTGAGACCATTGATGTTGAGAGATATTAATGGCCAGTGACTGTTAAGAGTCTTAATTTTGATGCTGTTTCCAGTCGAGCGTTTGTGTAGTTGTGTTTTTGCCATGGTATAATTATCTATTTCCTGAGTAATTTTGGTTGTAGCTCGCCCCTTTGGGATGGAGTTTTCCTTCTATTACCTTCTGTAAAGCTGGATTTGTGGATAGGTCCTGTTTGAATTTGTTTTTGTCATGGAATATTTTGTTTTTTCCATCAATGGTTATTGATAGTTTTGCTGGGTAAAGTAGTCTGGCCTGGCATCTGTGGTCGCTTAGGGTTTGCAGGATCTCTGTCCAGGCCCTTCTGGCTTTTATGGTCTCTGCTGAGAAGTTGGTGTAATTCTGATAGGTTTGCCATTAAATGTTATTTGGCCCTTTTCCCTTGCAGCTTTTAATATTTTTCTTTGTTCTGTATGTTTTGTGTTTTGAGTATTATGTGAATGGCAGTTTTTCTTTTCTGGTCAATTCTATTTGGTGTTCTGTAGGCCTCTTGTATGTGTATAGGCATCTCTTTCTTTAGATTAGGGACATTTTCTTCTATGATTTTGTTGAGAATAGTTTCTGGCCCTTGGAGTCTGATATCTTCTCTTTCTTCAATGCCTATTATCTTCAGATTTCTTCTTTTCATGGTGTCCTTAATCTCTTGGATGTTTTGTGTCAGAAGTTTTCCAGATTTGGCATTTTCTTTAATGGTTGCTTCAAGATCTGTGATTGTATCTTCTAGACCTGAGATTCGTTCTTCCATCTCTTGGATTCTGTTAGGAAAGCTCACCTCTGTGTTGCTTGCCTTCTTTTCTGAGGTCTACATTCTCATGTTTCTTCTGTCTGTGTGTTTATCATTGACTCCATTTTCTTTTCAGATCTTGAACTGATTTTTTGATTTCCTTCATCTGATTGTTTCTACATTCCTGAGTTTCTTCCATTGCCTCTTTATAGGTTCAGAGCTTGAACCGTTTTATTTAATACTTTTATCTGGTTGTTTGCATTTTCCTGAAATTTTTCCAGTTCCACTCTATGTGCTTCTTTTATGTCTCTCGCCTGTTTGGCTGCGTCTTCCTGCATTTGATTATGAATTTTATTTGTTTCCTCTGTTATCATCCTCATTACTAGGGATTTGAGATCATTTTCTTGTATTTCCATTGTATTTAAGTTCTCTGGGTTGTTTTCTGTGGGACAGCTGGAAACTGGAGACACCATGTTGTTTTGGCTTTTTTTGCATATGCTTTTTCGCTGTCCTTTAGACATCTTGCTGTCTTTGTTTTTGTTGGGTAGCTTCCAGAGTTGGATGGAGGGAGTCTGATGATAGATTCACTTGTTTTCTCATGATTTCCCTAGGCTGGAAGCTCTAATGCTTCACTGGTTTGGATGTTAGGAGGTTAGCCCTGTTGTTTTGGACTCTCTAAGCCAGTGATCCTCAGCTCCCCTGTGCTGTGGGTCCTGCAATCGTTCTGGGTCTCTGAATGAGCGTTGGGTCAGGCCAAGGTATCTACAGCCTTCTGTGTCCCCTAGCAAGTCCAGCCAGGAACACTGGGCCCGAACCACGGGCCGATCTCAGCTAGATTCTCAGGGCCTGAACCGTCTGCCTAGCTCAGCTAGGAATTCTGGGCCCAAAATGCACACATTGTCCAGCCAGAATTTTTGGGCTGGGGCTGCGCATCAAGCTCAGCTAGGGACTTTTGGCCCAAAGTGCGTGCTGTGGTCAGTTATTGAGTCAGGGCCCAAACTGTCCGCCATGCTCAGCCCAAATTCTGGAGTCAAACTGCACACTGCGTCCAACCAGAGTCGTAGAGCCGGTGGAACTGAGCGCTCCCCCCAGCCTGCGTCACAGCAGAACTGCGGCTGCGCCGATCTAGGGCCTCTGGTGGAGCTGAGCGCTCTGCCCAGCCTGTGTCACAGCATGAGAACTGCAGCTGCGCTGAGCCAGTGCTGGTGGTGAAACTGAGCACTCTGCCCAGCCTGCATCACAGCAGGAGAACTGCGGCTGCGCCGGTCTAGGGCCTCTGGTGGAGCTGAGCGCTCTGCCCAGCCTGCGTCACAGCAGGAGAACTGTGGCTGCGCTGAGCCAGCACCTCCGGTGGGGCTGAGCGCTCCGCCCAGCCTGCGTCACAGTAGGAGAAGTGCGGCTGCTCTGAGCTAGCGCGGCTGGTGGAACCGTGCACTCTGCCCGGCCTGCGTCCCAGCAGGGGAGCTGTGGCTACGCTGAGCTAGTGCCTTGGGCAGAATTGCTTGCTGAGCTGAGCAAGTGTCCACGGCACTGCGCACTGAGCTGTACCCGGGACTCTGGGGCCGAACTGTCTGCTGAGTCCAGTCTGGGTCCCAAGGCACCACGTGACCCAAATCCTGCCCAGAGTCCCCTCTCCTGCAGCAACTCCCACTGGCCACCACACCAATCGCCTCCACCGGAAGGCTCTGAGCTGCAAACCTCAGCCACCGCTGCTGCTGATGCTGGTGCCGCTGGTGCTGCTGGTGCTGCTGCTGCCTCTGCTGCTGCTGCTATGATCCAAGAAAATCTGCGCTCCTCCAGTGTGCAGGGGCACACAGGTCCTCCGCACCTTGGTCCCTCCCAACCATGGAATACTCCCGCTGCCGTGGTGTGGGGACCTCGGTGTTCCTGGCTCAGAAACCTGTGCAATTCCCTGAATTGTTCACTGGAGCCTCCAAACACAGTCCACATTGCTTGCCGCCATCTTGGATCCAGGTGTAGTTTTTTTTTTTTTTTTTTTTTTTTTTAAATAAAGAGTAGTTATGAAAGTACTCTGGGAAGGCCAAAGTGTCTGACTGCAAGTAGAAACATTAGGCTGGCGTTGGGAACAGCTATTCGCATCCAGGTTTAGACTGGGCTGTTGGGTGAGGTCTGTAAGGCTGTAAGTATTCTACTGAGCTGCAAGAGATCGCCTTTAGTGACCCCAGATGTTCCCCAGGTGGTGGTTGGGAATCTATGTTGGACAATTCCTCTTCATTGGCTGATATGGCCTCCCAGAATTCCCTGCAGTGAAAAATCAGAGTCGGCATCAACTGTGTCCTTCTGAGATAGACAATGTCCTCAGTTGTGATGGGGTAGCGGTCTATGACTTGGACCAGCATCTCCCTCATAGGCCACCTTGACCTGTGAAAACAAGGTCAAGGTGCTTCTAGCGCAGTTATCATGGGCTTGCTTCACCATTCTGACTCCATTGAGAGAAAAAAAGACACTTTGGGCAGCTTTCTTCTTCTCTTAGGGTGGAGCGAGGAGACAGGTTGCTCCTGGGCACTGAGTGTACACTGGCCTACAGGCCCATTTAACTCAACTCCCCTTGCCTGTCCTGCCCACTCCTGACTGTGGCGATTGTAGAAATGTGGGGTCATGGGGGAAGTCACTGAAGGAACTGGCCTTGGGTTCAGCCTCGTTAAATGTCTAAGACAACCCTGTGTAAAGAGGCAAAGTCAGACTGAAAATAAAAACGAATCTTACCTTAACTTTCCTGTTTGGTTCAGATTAGAAACAAGGACAGTTATATAATTTAAAGAAGTTCCCGAATGTCACCCATGTCCAGGAAAGGTGTTGAAATGAAATGACTGTGAAACTATTCTGAACTGTGCTTCAACCTGTTGGACAGTTTGGATTCTCCTGGTCCCTGACGTACTCTCGAGCTGTAAGTTCTTGAACTTTGAATGCCTTTTGATATCTGGGCATGCATGCCAAATTAGGAAACTGTTATTTATAATGAGAAACCATGTCATAATTCTGTCCGTATGAATGTGATATACATGCATGCAGGCATAATTCTGCAAAAGTAGATGCAGAAGTTATTTTCCTTCATTGTTTATCACAGGAAAAATGTTTTAATGAGAACTTGGCCTATACAAACTTAGTGTAGTCTCATAGAGGAATATTATACAACTAATAAATGAACTGTGGAGAAAATGCTCAGGGTTTAAGTCTTATATGTACGCAAAATCAGAATGTGAATATAGACACACCACACACACACACACACACACACATATACACACATATACACATATACATATATATACACACACATATATATACATATATACATATATACACATATACACATATATATATATACACACACACACACACATTTGCATATATTGGTATTGAAAACCAAAGAGATAGCTTACTTTGTACACTTTAAAGATACTTAGACTATTGTGACATCAGGACATGAGGAAGTTAAAAGGGGATGATTGATGAGCTATGCTAATACTAGAGGTGAACACAAACATGGGATAGATATACCAGTTCCAGAAAATGACTGAGCAACAGGTTGAGAGTGATGATAAATTTCCGACCCTGGGTTCTATTTCAAGGAACCCTCAGTGAGAAAATAATTTTTAACCATGGAAAATGTATCTAAAATCTTTGAGAAAATTTTTGTATAATATCAAAAAGAAAAGAGAAAAGAAACAATTTATAAATTAACTTAAGTCAGTCAATTGCAGTATATCTGCAAGAACAGAAATGGTGCCTAGGAAAGTGTATTTCCTGGTCATGCCGCAATGTAAAGGTGGTAGGTTCTCTCTGTGGCATGTCAGAGTGGTGGGTGCTCCCTGTGGCATATCACAATGGTGGGTGCTCCCTGTGGCATATCACAACAGCAAGGGTGAGGGGAACATGTGACAGGTGAGACAGAGGCTAATAGCAGTTATGTTCTTATGGAAGAGTTTGCTTTTGTGTTTACCACTGTTTTCTGCATTCAATTCCTATAATGAACAGACTCAATTCTACAACAAAAATAATAAACTGTATTTTAGACTGTTTAAGTATCCTCGCCAATGTAGAGCACACTGGTTATGTCAGATGACCTGATAAGTAGAAAAAAAGAAAAAGAAATGAAGGAGAAGAGAAGAAGAAGAAGAAGAAGAAGAAGAAGAAGAAGAAGAAGAAGAAGAAGAAGAAGAAAAGAATTAAGCAAAGAAAAAAAGAAAAGAAAAAGAAATCACATGACCAAAGTTGGAAAGATAATGCCCCCCCCTTGCCCTGGGGCAGGGGGTGGGAAGGGCTTAGATCAGGACACTGGAAGTCTACTCAGCGGCTTTTCCCTCACTGAAGGACAGCATCATGGCAAAGATAAAGGCATTGTTAAACAACAATCTTCTGGACCCTAAAGATGATATTATAGGGTACTTGTAGGTAAGAAGTTCGTTTAAGTTGTGAAACTTCAAGGAACATTATGCTTGCATTTGAATGGGACAGTAGTTTTTTTGTTTGCTTGCTTGCTTGTTTGTTTCCTCCTATGTGGCACAAAATCGAATTTTATATTTCTGGACTTCAGACTTTATGGAGATGAAATCATATTTTATAAACACTATAATTTTATTGTTAGCCCAGTGTAATATTGTGCAAAGCACATAGCATTTAATTTGAGGTGCATCTGTAGGTAGCAAAACTGCCATGTGGACAAATGAGAGATCAGCACAAACCTTCTTGGTTGGGGCGGGAAAGGAGACCACAAGGTTCTTGGGTCACAAGGCACAAGGAGCTCAGAAGAGTTCACTAGAAATCTCTCTCGAGGTTAGTGTGGACAAACACACAGGCATTTCCTATGCAGTTGTGTGTGTTACATACGATTATGTGTCACACCTCCCATGAACACTTCATGATAAAAATGGAAAAGATTGGTTGTGTTAAAACGTTCTGTTAAAAAACAGATCAATCAAGAGAAGAAACTTTGCAACCTGGGACGCCCTCTGGTGCCCACATCGGAGAAGCACAGCTAGATGTCAGTTACAAGATTCTGCTTGGTGTCCTTGAACCACAAGTTTCAGTAAGATAGGCTAAACTGTAGGCTCGCAAATTCTTCAAGGAGGTAGGTGTCCTGTTTTTACTTAAAAAACTTAAATGATTCCTGTTTTCATTTCAGTGTCTTTTAAGATTGACCTTAAAGAAAGTTTAATGTTTTTCTGGTAAGACTGTTTCACAAAACATTTCAAAATTTAAATATATACTTGAAAAAAAGCAAACAGTTTTAAAAATCTTATCCCTGATGAACATTTTAAGATTGGCTTTCTCCTCAAGTCCTTGCTTTCAGTTTTTTAAAGAATTATTGTTTAGAGAGCAATGATTTTGTTGCACAATTTATGGACGTTTACACTGACTTCTTCAGCCTTGCTAGGATGAGACAGGCAGCCTTCAACAGTCTTTGGATTGCCACGTGTGAAAGTGGCTTCTCTGCAGTCATGGGTCACAAAGCAAAGTCAGGTTTTTCTTTTTGTGTGTGTGAAATTATCTGCCCACCAAGATTTTGTTTAGCTTGTTGAAGGGAAATCTTTTTATTTTTTTATGTTTACTTTAGTATAGTTCTTAGCATAGCTTACAGCCCTAGACAGACAGGTTTAACTTCTTTGATGAGAGCATTTAGATAAATGTACTAAAGCCAAATGTAGTTTTGAAAGATATTTTACATAGAGTAAAAAGAATTAGGTTAAATAAATAATAGAAACAAATAAACAACAAGAAATAAAACGAACACTTAAGAAATGATAGTATATAAAAATGTGAGCTAATAAGAAATTTATCTACATTGGCTTGTGGGCATAACATGTTTTTAAAGATAAAATTAATTAACATTTAAAATGTTGTGACAATTCATTCTGTGACTTTTTGAAGTTCTTGATAAGAGATATCAACCATAGAAACCAATGTGACAGTGCCTTTGATATTTGGCAACTCCATGTCATGGAAGAAAGGGAATAGAAAATTCTTTTTAAAAAGAAAGAGAATAGAACTTCTGTTTCAATTTACTGCATAAACAAAACAATGTTTAAAAGGTGCCCTTCAGAATGACTTTTCTTGTCACGGTGTCTCAACAACACTGTATGTCAGCTGCTTAGATGCAGGCACAGTGTACTAGGCATGCCACAAGGAGTCTAGGGAGGGTTCACACAGTAGGTTTTAGCAAATATTAAACCGTTTTATACATGGATTTGAGCATCCTCAAGTTTTAACACCTGCTGCCATGAGCCTGTGTGTATATGCTGCATACTTTACAGCAGACATCAGCAGCTGTGGAGGTTGAACAACACGTCCGTTTTCTATGCCTAGGGCACTTTAATACTTGGTCCTCAGTCAGTGGCCCTCTTTGGGCAGTTATGAGGTATGCCATTTCTGAAGGAAGCACATCACTGAAGCCAGGATCTAAGGTTTCAGAGCCTCATGCTATCCAAAGGACTCTTCCTGTTTCCTTAGTGGTGAGCTCTCAGTTTGCTGTTCCAGCAGCTCCTGCACAGACATGGTAGGTCCCTATGTATCTGAAACCTAAGCCTAAATAAACCTCTCCTTCTATGTATTGCTTTGGTCAGGAAGTCCCTTTGCAGCAATGGGAAAGCAACTTAGACAATAAAAATATTTTATAACATCTTATAGAGGGATGTATAGTAGTTTAGCTTATTTTCTGACTTCACCATAATGGTGCAAAAGTGGTATGTATTCAGTAGGAAGCGTGCCCTGACTTTGAAGGTGAATCTTCTCCCTGTCTGGATCTATGTGATCCGGTTTTCTGTTCGGCTGCCATGGTGCATTATGGAACCCTGGGACAGGCCCAAGTTTGCAGACAAGAGCAGTGCCCATACCACATGCATTGTGCGTGGCAAGATGCAAATAACTTACAATGGGTCTGGCCAATCATAGGTCCAAGAAGGTCTGACTGAGGATATATATTCCAGGGCCCTGTTTTTTAGAGTGTGCATCATGACCCATGTCATACAGCTGAATATGGCCATCTTAAAAAATTTGGTAATAATAAAATGTTTCTAAATGCACCATCACCCAAAACGGACTCATACAATCAGTTTGTAATAAGCCTGAGGTGGTTCAGGAAGTGTGGCCCACGTGTCATCCTTTGACTTCAGCACTGCCTTGGTCTAAGCACACAGCACAAGCTCTTTGCACTGTTCATGTCACTCTGTCATGCAATGGCGGCACTGAAACACACAGGCTCAGATTCCAGACTGTGTGTGCTACAAACTGCAAGGCTTACCGTATAGACACAATTTTCTGTTACCACAGAAATATTGTGATTCAGTTATGGCAGAGACTTTTAGTAGCTTCCTATCATCAGTCTTAGCACGTAAATGTCAGATTATAGTATAGCTTTAGGATGTACGGTTAGGTAGTTTGAGTTTTAAAGAAAGATTTGTCTTTATTCATACATGAGTTTGTGTGACTGTGCACCACATGCCTGTGAGGGTTGGAAGAGTCCTTTGGAGACAGAGCAGCAAGTGGTTGTGAGTGACCCGCCTCAGCTCTGGAAGCTAAACAAGAGCAGGAAGCTCCCTTAAGCGTTGAGTCATCTCTCTAGCCAGAGAGTGTTTGATTTTGAAAATGACTGAGTTGTTGTCTTGACTATTATTTAAAAAAAAACCCCCGCTCAGTGAGTTTTTGCTTGTGGTTAAGACAGAATCACTTGCCATTTCTTCCATTTTATGCCCACTTATATAAAGTGGTGTTTTCAGCATTGATGGTTATAAGATCCAATGGCTGATGACCTTCTGGTCAGCCTAGTCCCTTTATGAATGTTGTTGGTCCCTGATGGCATTTTGTGACACAGCTTTTGGATGGAGACATTGATGTCACACTGTTGAGTAGCAGGAACTGCAGGTGAGCCCCCAAACTGTCATCTCTTAGTTGACCATTGGTTTTCTAGAAGCTCACATCATTGTTCATAAGTTTGGCTAAAACTAGGCACAGCCATTTCTTTCCCTTCCATTTGTACTGCCATCAGTGAGTTTCATCCTTACTGACAGGGAAATGAGCGAGAATGGCACTCACCGGCTTGTGTTTGTGTAGAGCAGTTTCGAGTGCCGAGGCTTGGCCACAGATGAGAGGTCTCCAAACGGGTTGTCCACATCATCGGCATTTGTACTCTGCACGTGGCCACTGAGGCAAGGACAAAGGAAAGTTGTAGGAAACTTAGATTAGTTGAGCAAAGCAAATAGAGGATGTTTTTACCTGTCAGATAGATCAAAAGCCCAAGAGGTAAAAATATGACAGGTGACAACTGGAGTTGAAGCCAAGAAAGGTAGGGACCTCTGTTTTCAGAGTGTGAGGCTTCTACTCTGGGATCAAAAACTTGAGCAGGAGGGACAGTGGCAGCTGCTCAGGGTCTGCAGCTCTGATGAGAACAGTTTTACCAATTACATATCTTTCCTGATTGACAACAGGAGGAGGAGCAACAAAAATATTTTATTTAGTAAAACATCCTACCTAAGGAAAGAGAAAACGGTGTCACCTCTCATTTTATAATTTAGTCAAAATCTCTAATAATGTCTTGATTAAACTTCCAGTACTACACAGACATTGACCATTCCAGCACCCACTGGAGGATGTTAGAACTCATATGTGAATCTAAGAGTGGACTGAGCACAGAGAAGGAGCTACAATTAGACTTATGCACAATATACATTAAAGTAATGAGAAATGCCACTTACGTATAGAGAGGAATGTATTTACTCCTACAACTTGGACTCACACTTAGAAAAAGAAAAAAAATGTGCAGTTGAGTTATTGATATTTTAAATAATCATCAAATTACTATAATAATTCTCAAATAGAAAGGTCCTCAGAGATACAGAAATTGACCTCTACAGTTTTGTTTCAGAAATAATGGAGTGTTTTAAGAGCCTGAGAGGCGTCCTGGTTGTTTTAGGTCTTAGAAACTGTGAGGGAAGCTCTTAATGAGCATGTATATAAAGGCTGATGTGTAAGCTCCTGGGGACAAGTTTCCACAGCACCAAGGTGAATGCTGAGTCCAGAGGAGTGGCAATAGTAAGCAACAAAGCTTTCAATTGCTGTATTGTTTGTCACCTAAGATCCTAAAAAAAAAAAAAAAAAAAAAAAAAAAAAAAAAAAAAAAAAATACAGCAAATCCATAAAAACCTCGATAAAAAGATGCAAGTAAAAGGCTTTCGTCAACATCCATGCATTTCATTGACATGAGTGATTATACATGACTGATTGACATGAAGCTGGGCTCCTTGCTTGACACAGGCCCGTCAATTCCAGCACTTGGAGGCTGAATCAGGAGAATTAAGAGTTGGAAGTTAGATGTCTCATAAAAAAAGAAGAACAAAATAAAAACTCAATCATATATTTTATTTATATAAATGCTTGAGTGGAATTATCAACAAGTCTAGCTTGCCATGTAGATGAGAAGGTTATTTTTTTTTTAATGTTCCAATCTTAACACGAATTATCCTTCACTTTATATACTAAAATCTATCTTAGGGTTTTATTACACATTTGAAAAGACAGTTTAATAATAATTCTAAAGTCTTGCATATTATGTTTAGATATGGCTTAATACAATGCATTTTAAAATTTTTGTTAAAAATTTGAATTGAAACATAATTACATCATTCCTCCAATCCATTTCCTTACTCCAAGTCCTCCCAGGTGCGCTCTCTCTCCTCTCTCCTCCCTCCCCCCCCCCCTCTCTCTTTCACACACACACACACACACACACAAACATTTTTTTATTTATTTAATGTATACGAGTGCCTATCTGCATGTACACCTGCATGCCAGAAGAGGACATTAGATCACATTGTAGATGGCTGTGAGCCATCATGTGATTGCTGGGAATTGAACTCAGAACCTCTGGAAGAACAGACAGTGCTCTTAACCACCAAGCCACCTCTCCAGCCCTGCTCTCTCTGGAAATTAATGCCTCTTTTTATTTGGTATGATTCTCTCTCTCTCCTTCCCTCCCTTCCCCCCTCTCCTAAATATATAAGTACAACCTGCTGAGTTTGTTTGGTGCTACTTATATGTATATGATTTCAGGGATTATCACTTGGTATTGGATCACCAACTAGGGGACTCACCCTTTGGGGGAGACTATTTCCTCCATTTTCTTTCACAAGACTTGGTATTCTTCTCAATACCAAGGGCAACAGTTACAGTGATCACTTCCTGGGGTTGTGCACTCTCCTCTGGTGGTGCCTATCTGACTTACACCATTTTGCAAAACTGGCCACAGTGTCTGTTGACAAGTACAGTTTCATGGCACTGCCTCTTGTGGCTCCTAGTTGTTTCGGATGCTTGCTGTGACCCACTACACACCAGGACACACACCATCCACCCGAGTACTGGATAAACTACTCAGGCCGATGAGCTAGAACGTATTAGTTATGGTGACGTACTGAATCTCTGGCTTACACCCTGAAAGAATGTGGGCATCAAGTGGCTTAAAGAGATGCATGTGAAACCAAAGAACGAAATATTTTATAGGAATAAAGGAAAGGAAGGAGATATCCTCACTGTCACAGAGAAGGGAAGAGTTTATATTAAAACTCTCATCAGTAAATTAGTAAAGTCTTGAGGAGAATATTGATGAATCAAGCTGCATTTGAAATTAAGTTCTGCAAAAAGCATTCTAATAAAGAAGTGATAGGTGAGATAGAGACATTTCCATATGTACTGTTAATAAGGGAAATTTCTGTTGTTATTACATTTATTCATTTATCGTGTGTGTGTGTGTGTGTGTGTGTGTGTGTGTGTGTGTGTGTGTGTTGGGATGCTACGAAGGCTTTGGCATATTTGTAAAGGCCAGAGGCAACTTTTGGGAGTGAGTTCTCTCCTTCCATCATGCAGGTTGTTCATTGTACATATACCCATGCAAATTTGTCCTAACTTTGAAACGTACATTTAATAGTGTCCATTTTGAGGGTAGAGGGAGGCCAGGTGTTGTAGAGCAACTAAAGTGGGATTTGGATTCTCTTCTCAGCCCCAGGACTGCTGGATGACGGTTTTTGGGACACTCCTCATCTGAAGGCAGGCCCTTTTCCTACCCTCAGTGGAGGCATCAGATGTTTAGTGGTGAGGATAAAGATAGCAAGGATGACACACAAAATTACGAAGGAAATCAAACTTACAAATTGATTGGTTTGGTTGGCGCTGAGAACAATCTTGTCTGAAATCTGTCCCAGAGTCCTCCGATCATCTAGAACCATTAATGTAATAAGCAAAACCCTTAATGATCTCATTGCAATTTTATAGACTCAAGCTTTGGTTCCTTACCAGACTCCTCACATCAGAGCTGAGCCTAAATCCTGGGAAAGCCCTTCCCAGGCATCTTAGCCATTCTGGGTGGGGCGGGGCTTTGCCTTCTGATAGTCTGGATCTTGTCTCTTTGTTCAAACTTCTACTCCTACCCTGTTTTCTTCATGATGGAATATGCCCCTTGTCCACCTTCTCTAGGTGACACTGGGGTCCCCGTGCTAAAGATTTAGCTTCAGTTTCCCTTCTGAGACTCTCCGCAACCTTCTCTTTACAGCTTTGCACAGAGCCTGAGTTAGGAAAAGCATCTTACCTGAGCAGGTCTTTAGAGATTCAAATCAGTTAACACAGAGGAAATGTAATGAAATGACCAGTTAATATGGGACATAAAATTCCTTTGAAGTAAATGAAAAATCCTTAAAAGATAAATGAAGCCTAAACAATTTTTATCCTTTAGCTGAATTTTTTTAACTCCTATTTAAGAAGCTGATGTTTGAATGCTTATATTAAAGCTATGTTTTTCTCTCTCATTATTTCTTTCTCTATGAAAGTGGAAGACATTTCACAGGGGAATATGGGCTTCTTAATGGGGGCTCAGGGACTTCGTAGAGTGTAATTGGTTTCCCTCTTTTTACTGTGGACTTTATGTCTTCTGAAGCTTCGTTATGAGATGTCATCCAATAGCTGACCAGACATACACTGTGAGCTGTGGCACCAAGGACAAAGGGACAAGGAAACAGAAGATGCTTTGCAAGCATGAAGCAGGGTATCTGAGCCAGTGTTGGGAGGACCAAAGTCAGGACTTCACGAATGCTTGGGGTTCATCTTGGCACAGAGTTGTTAAAGTGATGGGACATTACAGGGCCCAGCAGGGAGCATGGTGGAACTGGGCATTGAGAGGTCACTGGAAAGGGAAAGTAACATAGAACAGACAAGTGACAGAGTATCGGCTACATGTCTTGTCAAATGGCTTGCATTCTATGTTTGGAAAAAGATGGGCATAATCAGTGTAGTAACTCAGACAGATCCGTACTCCAGAGAAAGTGCTCCAGCTCCAATATGGATTTGGGACCAATAGTTCACATGACAAATTCTTTTTAACATTCAGAGACAGAATCCATGGCCATCTCTCTGAGAGCTCTGTGTGCTTTGTTATGTCACAGAACTTGCAACAAAGAGCAGTCTCCAATGTATGGGTCACCCTCTTCTGCTTAAAGAGTGGCCAGCTAAGTTCTAGATTCTGTCTCCAGCACTATGCTCAGCATGGATTATCGGAAAGTGTGACATCTTCATGTCTCCTTCACTACTTAACATTCTTATTTAATTTTCTAAATGAATAGCCACAACCAATGGCTTTGAGGGAGAGGTCATTGAATAGTCAACATTTTCAGTACTGACAACGAGAAAATGTTTACAGTTACTAATGACCTATGATTATATCACTTTCAGTTTGAGTTAGTTTGCAGTCACAGCGAGAAGTGGGTTCTGCGGTCAGGGATGCTCACCGACCTGGGTTATGGCTGGCAGTCTCTCATATCTTTTCAGTGTAAAACACTGTGAGATTTGGTCTGCAGCTCTTTCCACTGTTGTTTCTTCTGGATCAGGTTTTGGTGGGAGCATCTTGTCCCAAGGAACATGTTCATAAGCTCTGGGGAGTTAGTAAACAAGGACATATTTAATAAAGTATACACAAAGCACATATTTGCTGCAGGGTAGAAAGACTGCCCGATTTAACAAATAAGTTATATCTTTGAAAATTGATTTTGGAAGCCAGGAAGTCAGGTGGGCAAGCTTCATTCCCCATCCTGTCCTCCATTCCAACCCTGCAGGTTATCCTCAGCTGTGCAGCATATTGCTATAAAATGTGGCTGCTGTGGCTTCTCCTACCTCTCAGTCCCCATTCCCAGGGCACTAAGTGGATCCTTGTGGCTGACTCAACTTTCCTTCTTCCGGGTAGGCCCTCTCACCTGCCTCCCATGTTTAGGCCATCCCCATTCCATCCTATCAGTTCCCACTTTCTAGAAATATAGTCTATCTGGGACCCCCAGTGGCTGCACATGGGAGGCTCTCAGGAGTACTCCTTACTAGAAAACCCACAGCCACCACACTCTCCTAAGACCCAGAGAGGGCAATGCAAATCCAATGAATGAAACACCCACAGAAAAAGGACAAGGCCATATATCAAACCTAGGATTATAATCATCCCAAACTCAGATGCCTAGATGCCAGTGTCAAAGCACACTAATAACTAAGATCATTTGTTTTCAATAGAGGCAAGGAAGACGACCACAGTGGGTGCTGAGAGATGCAATATAGCTGAAACAGAAGACCAAAACTTCAAAATATCTATTATGTTTAGGGTCTTTAAAGAGTACATAAACAAACCCACTAGTGAAATCTATAAAAAACAAACAAACAGTGGAATGAAATGAATAAAACAGTTCAAGTGGACTCACTGAAGAAAACACAAACTGAGGTAAGACTGGAAATGAAATATTTAGAAACTGTAAAAGGAAGCTCAGAGGCAAGCCTTACCAAGAGATTAAAAGAGATGGAAGGTAGAGATAGAAGACAAGATAGAAGAAATGATACCTCACTCAAAAAAAATGTTCAAAGCACAAAACATCCAGGAAATCTGAGACACCATGAAAAGACAAATGCTATGAGTAATGGGAAAAGTGAAAAAAGAAACCCAGGTCAAAAGCATAGAAAATATTTTAAACAAAACTATTGAAGAAAATTCCACTAATCTAAAGAAGGAGATGCTTTCAAGGTACAATAATCAAAACACTAAATGTATAGAAAAAAGAAAACACTAAAAGCTTCAAGGGAAAAAGACCAAATAACATATAAAGGCAGACCTATTTGAATAACACCAGGCTTCTTAATGGAGACGCTAAAAACTAGAGGGGCCTAGACAGATGTGCTAGATTCTAAGGGACCACAGATGCCAGCCTAGACTATTATATCCAGTGAAACTTTCAATCATAGATGGATAAAGAAATTACACAATAAAATCAAATGTAAACAGCATCTATCTACAAATCCAGCACTATAGGAGGTGCTATAAAAAAATTTCAAGCTGAAATGGTTAACCACACCCAAGAAAATACAGGAATTAATAAATAACCCTAGACCAACAAAACAAGAGGAGGAGAAAACAAGCTATGATACAACATAATAATGGAAATCCACAAACACTATTCATTGATATCTCTCAATATTAGTGATCCTAATTGCCCAACAGAAAGACACAGGTTAACAGAATCCATGCTTTTGGTGCACCCAAGAAAAACATCTTGACATCAAAACATAAAACCTCATGGTATATTTTCTTTTTAGAAGTTCATGGAACTTTCTCCAAAATTTACCACATGCTGGACACAAAGCAAGTCTCAATAGATCTAAGATAATTGGAATCATGCTCTGTATGCTGTCTGATCCCTAGAGACTAATCTAGATATCAGTTAACAGAAACAAGAGAATGCTTACAAACTTGTGGGGACTGACAATTCACTACTGCATGAAAAATGTGTCTAAAAAGTATTAAGAAAGAAATGTAAAACTGTTTAGAATTTAATGAAAGTTAAAATGAAAATATAACATACCCAACCTTTTGGAACACAATGAAGACAACTAGCTCTAAGAGACAAGTTTATAACACTAAGTGCCTACATTAAAATCGGAGAGATCTCATATTAGTAAAATTCGAAAAATCTCATATTAGGAAGTTAAGAGCACACCTGATCTAGAGCAAAAAGAAGAAATAACACCCAAAAGGAATAGATGACAAGAAATAATCAAAATCAGAGCTGAAATCAACAAAATTGAAATGAACAAACAACAAAAAACCATGAAGAATCAATGAACCATAGTTGGTTCTTTGAGAAAATCAATAAGATTAACAAACCCTTAGACAAATTAACTAAAAAACAGTGAGAGTAAATTAACAAAATTAGAAATATAAAGGAGAGCAAAGAAACAGTACAGAGAACAATCTTAAGAACACACTTTAAGCCAAGCGGTGGCAGCACATGCTTTTAATCCCAGCACTTGGGAGGCAGAGGCGGGCAGATCTTTGTGAGTTCGAGGCCAGCCTGGTCTACAAAGCGAGTCCAGGACAGTCAAGGCTACACAGAGAAACCCTGTCTCGAAAGACAACAACAACAACAAACATGAGCACATTTTAAAAACCAAATTGGAAAAGCTAAAAGGAAATGATTAATTTCATAAAAGAAGGTCTATTACAGCTAATAAGAAACTTGAAAAGAAAGGTCAGAGGCAAGCCTCACCAACAGAATACAAGAGATGGGAGAGATCTAGTTGAATTTCTGGCCAAAGGGACCCATGCAAACTTCCAAACAACCCAGGCTGTGGTCAAGGCTATTTGCTCTTTAGAAACTGGTGGTAAGGCTCTATTGCTAAAGACACCGTCTATACAACTCATTGAACATGGAGATGTCAAACTGATGTCTAAAGCAGGGCCCAAACCTCTACATGCTAATGTCTTTTGTGCAGGAAAGTGCTCTGCATGTTACCAAAAAACAAAGGTAAAATCTAAGACAGATACAAACCTTTTGATTTACAATGGTGACCTGCCTACACTCTGTGATGGTACAATAGTGGCAACAAGCTTGTGAGAATAACAAACTAGTGCCTGATACTTGGTTTAAGGCCTGCTCTATGAGATGGAACCCATCCCTGACACTGACCAAGAACCCGAGACTAGATAGGACAGGGACTGAGGGGAAAACCAATGTGACTGCTCTCCTAAAAGAATATAACAATAAAATGCCTTGTAATCACATCCTGCTATATTCATAGATCAGTATCTTGCTCAACCATCCTCAGAGAAGCTTCCTTCTGCAGCAGATGGGAACAAACACAGAGATGCACTGCTGGACAATGTGCAGAAAGTGAGATGCCTTGGAGCGCTCAGCCCTGAATGGGATTTCCCCATCAAAGTCTTCTCATTAGGGCTCATGGAACCCTGGAGGAGAAGAAAAAGAAAGACTGTAAAAGGCAGAGGGGGCATAAAGGAAACCTTCTGATGACTGAGCATATGCTCTACACTCTTAACTACTCTCCTTTATTCCTGAGCTAATCATCTTTAAAAACAGGTTCTCCAGTCCATGGGTTTTATCAACTGTAAACTGGACATGTGCTCCCGAGAACCTACCCTGTCATCCCATTTACATGCCTTAGGAACCCTTGAAAGAAAATGACATCAAAGACCACCAGAGACCTTGACTACTGTAGAATAAGGAGCATCTAGTCTGCTTTGAGGAGTGATATGCCTTACATTTGGTTACTCTCTTTGAGAAGACCACATCTATGCTGCCACGTGTGTGATTCTTCTGAAAGCATCTTTCTCTTAGACCTTGTGCTTAAAGTCTATGTAAGTGATGTTTTTATTAAGCCCCAAGTCCGCTTCATAAAGGGGCTAGTTCTGGAATTCTTTCCTCCATCTGTGTTACGAATCCACATTTTCCTTAAGTCGTGGTCAATAGATCTACTAAGAACTCAGACTGCCGAGCACAAGAGCGGGAAGCTTGGCCTCTGCTCCCTGCCCCGTGATGTATTGACACGTTGATCCCATGAATTATCTTCCAGTAAGTTTTCTCCAACACGGTTCCCTGTGACAATGTGGGTGTTTTCTCTCCTCCCTTTCTTTCCCTCCCTACATTCCCCACTCTCTGAATTTTGCTTGGATTGACATGGTTTCCCCTCCCCTCCCTTCCCCTCTCTTCCCTTCCCGTCCACTCCTCTATTTCTCCCCCTTCATCCTCTCCCTGCCCCTTTGTCTTTCTGAGTGCATGGATTGCAGGTATGAACACATGTCTTCTTCAAGTCATGATATCTTGGTTATTTCGTCAATATGAATGACTTAGTGCCTTTGTTTGATGTTTTTTGAATTACTCACATGAACCAGATCATTATTGACATATGCATCAATTAAAAATTAAAATAGGCTTTCATTGTGAAAAAAGCTTACTTCTGTGTTGAGGATTTGTAAAATGCATCTTTTATATTATATTTCTTGCCGTGCTTGACAAGGGGTTCACTCTCATCCTACAAGATAGGAACAAAAAGTTAAAACAGACCAAACACGAAGAGAATTGCTATTTTTTTTTACACTAAGTATTTTTTTTAAAATTTCTTTACTCTTTAAGACGTACATCATGATGTATACATAGTTTAATGATTAACAAACTCAGGTTCTTTAACACATCTGGCTTCTTCTTAAAATCACAGCAAACAGTCCAGTGCTACCATCTATAGTCACCACGATATGCATCTTGTCTTCAGAACATACTCATCTTTGTATGTATCCTCATATTGTGTTCTCTTACCAACATCCTCCCATTTTTTCTATACTCACCCTGTGCTTTTTTTTTTTAATGGTTTCTCTTAGATTCTACACATAAATAAGAAAATAAATATTTCTCTTTATGTGCCTGGTTTATTTGTCTTACCATAACATCATGTTGTTGCAAACAGTAGGCCTACAGTTTATGCCTGAGTAATATTCCAGTGTATGTGCATATAGCCAATTTTCTTTACACGTTCATCTCTAGATGGATGCTTGGGTGATCAACCACACTTTATGAATTGTTTCTTCACCTCAGCAAGGGCACGTGCCTGTAATTTCAGCACTTAGGCAATGGAGATCGGAGAAATTAGAAAAAAAAAAAAAAGACCAGCCTCAGCCACAGAGCAAGTTTGGGGCTATTCAGGGCTACATGATATGTGTCTCAAAAATCCCAATAAACTTAATTAAAAATTAAATAGTCATACTGTGTATAAATTCTGCATTTCATCAATTTCTAACTTCATATGCTTTAGTAGTCTTTCATGTATTTAGTTTGATTTAGTAATTTTTCTAATATCTTAAGATTGAAACATATCAATTCCTTGTTTTGTAATATAATCATGTAAAGCTAAAATTTCTTCTTAGCAAAATCTTAATTGTATTACACCCAAGTGGATATATCGTGTCTTATCATCTTTTAAATACTTTCTAACTTCTCTTAAATCTCTTCTTCGACCCACAAATAATCAGAAATATGCTCAATTTTGAAATATTTTCCTAAGTATCTGTTTGTTGATAAGTGAACACTGCAGTGTATTGAGAACATTATGTAGAATTGCTTCGGTAATGATTTTTCACAATGTGGTGATGGAATTCATGGCCCTGCAAATGGTAGGCAAGTGATCAGCCCCTAAACTTCATCTTCTTCCCTACTGTGATCATTTTAAATGCACTAAGACTTAGCTAATTTCACACACAGTTGCTATTATGGCAGTGTGCATACCCTGTGCATTTGAAACGTCTTTTTCTTTTTTATTATTTAATTAATTTATTCAGATTATATCTAAATTGTTTTCCCCTCACTTGTATCCACTCATTCCTTCCTCCCTCCCTCCCTCCCTCTCTCCCTCCCTCCCTCCCACTTTTACACTATTCCCCTTCCCTAGGTTTATGACTGAGGGGGACCTCCTCCCCCACTTTATGGTCATAGGCTATCAAGTCTCATCTTGGTACCCTGCTTATCCTTTCTCTGAGTGCCACCAGGCCTCCCCACCACCGGGAAGTGGTCAAATATGGGGCACCAGAGTTCATGTCCGAATCAGTCCCCACTCTCCACATAACTGTGGAGAACGTCCTGTCCATTGGCTAGATCTGAGTAGGAGTTCGATGTTTACTGCTTGTATTGTCCTTGGTTGGTGCAGTAGTTTGAGCAGACACCCCTGGGCCCTGATCCACCTGTTATAATGTTCTTCTTGTAGGTTTCTAGGACCCTCTGGGTCCTTCTATTTTCCCATTCTCCCATACTTTTTCACCTAGGTTCCCAATAGGATGTCCCCATCTCTATCAAAATCTCCTGGTAAGTGAAGACTTGCATGGGACATTCCTTTTGGCCTAGTGTTCAATTATAAGTGAGTATATACCATGTGAGTCTTTCTGCTTCTGTGTTAACTCACTCAGTATGATCGTTTCTAGTTCCATCCATTTGTCCACAAATTTCTGGATTTCCTTGTTTTTAATAGCTGAGTAGTAGTCCATAGTGTAAATGTACCATAGTTTCTTTATCCATTCTTCGACTGAGGGACATTTAGGTTGTTTCCAGGTTCTGGCTATTATGCATAAGGCTGCTATGAACATATGTCCTTGTTGTGTGGTGGAGCATTTTCTGGGTATATTCCAAGGAATGGAATAGCTGGGCCTTAAGGTAGCCCTATTCCCAGTTTTCTGAGAAAGCACCAGATAGATTTCCAAAGTGGTTGTACAAGTTTGCATTCCCACCAGCAGTGAAGGAGTGTTCCTCTCTCCCCACATCCTCACCAGTATGTGCTGTCACTTGAGTTTTTTATTTTAGCCATTCTGATGGGTGTAAGATGGAATCCCAGAGTTGTTTTGATTTCCATTTCTCTGGTGACTAAGGACATTGAACATTTCTTTAAGTGTTTCTCAGCCATTCGATATTCCACTGTTAAGAATTCTCTGTTTAATTCTGAGTCCCATTTCTTAATTGGGTTGTTTGGTTTGGTGGTGTTTAATTTCATGAGTTCTTTATATATTTTGGCTATTAGACCTTCATCAGATGTAGGGTTGGAGAAGATCTTTTCCCAGTCTGTAGGCTGTCTCTTTGTTCTGTTGACAGTGTCTTCTGCCTTACAGAAGCTTTTCAGCCTCATGAGATCCCATTTATTAATTGTTGACCTTAGAGCCTGGGCTATTGGTGTTCTGTTCAGGAAGTTGTCTCCTATGCCAATGGAAAACGCATCTTTCTTTGATTGGGTTCAATGTTAAAGAAATGTCAGGGACTTGGAAGAATTAGCTCTGTTGTTTGTATATAAGCTCGGGCTCTTTTGTGTAGTTGCCAACTGACTGTACAGTGGTGTTAAATTCCAAATGACACAGAAATTGTACATGCTTCCTTTAGAGGTCTTTTAATTCCTGCTATGTGTGCCTTGGATACATTCATTTTTGAACCTTATGTTTTTTTGACAAACTGACCAAAAGAAGAAAGTTTATATGTTGGAACAATTTTTTTTGTCTTGAAACCTATTTAGTTTGAACCTAAAATATCCACTACGGATTGTCTAAACTCTATTATGCTGTCAACACTCTTAACTGATTAACTTTTAAGGTATTTGCATCTAGTATTTATAGTATGCCTCTTGCAGATAGTGTATAATGTGTCTTGTTTTGTCATCTTTTGACAACTTCTGTATTTTATTGTAGCTATTGACATATTGAGACCAGGCGTGGACTTTTATATCAGTTCTTAGTCCTCTATCTATGTTTCTCATTCTCTGTTCACTCTTTGTTGCTTTGAAACAGTATTAATCTGTAATCCATTTGCTTTTATTTTATCCTCCCCCCACCAGATTGTAATATTCTGGAGAGTACACTACCTGTGAACTTTAAGAGAAATGTTATGTATTTTTTAATAATAAGATTGACTTTACATATATTAGAAGGAAAAGAACTTTTAGTGTTCAATTTCTTATAAGGCACATCTTATTTTCTTTTTTCTTCACTCAAAAACTTCTTTATTTAGCATTCTAATATATTCAATACATTTGGGCCTCCAAATATAACCATGCTCTAAACTTGGAAAAGGGTAATTTACTTTCTAGATGGAATTAAATTGCTCATCTAGTGACCAGAGAATGAGAAAAATTATCCTGGACATTCTATGGCACAGTTTAATCACAATTGTCATGAAACTGGGAGACAGGCAGAAGACTACACCACAACCATTCTTCGTGATGAGCAGAGTCATCCCATCTTCAGGTAGCTTAGAAGATGAAGACTGATGCCATCAGCTGGGGAATGCAGCTAGGGTTATGCAAGTTGGCTGGACTCCACTAAGAGTTTTGAACTACACACGCATGTCTCTTGTTAAAATTAATGGAATTTTAGAAGTTGTTTCTTCAAAACTTTTTTCTACTTTCCCTCCCTCTCCTATTATAAATTCTGGACTCCAATTAGTGTGTATGGGGCTTTTTCAAACTGTCCTCACAGTATATGATATTTTCTGTTGGTTTTAATTCCTCCCTTCTTTAAATATGTTCCCCTAACCTTGGTGTTCAAAATAACTTAAAATATAATTAAAATTAAAACAAAAAACTTTAAAATGTTTAAAATAAGCTTAAAAATTAATTTCAAAATGTCAATACTTCCCCTGGTCGATCACACATTTTCTGTTTTTAAGCCTATGAGTCTTTATGATTTTGTTATTTTTGTCTTTCCCCCCCAGATCTGAGGACCAAATCCAGGGCCTTGTGCTTGCTAGGCAAGTGCTCTACCACTGAGCTAAATCCCCAGCCCTGAGTCTTTATGATTTTGAAGCTTTTAGATATGCCATTTACATTTGGTTTTTAAAAAACATACATTCTTTTTCTGTGCTAAGATTTCCACTTTTTTTACCCATTTTCACGAGAGTATTTTCCATTACTTCATTTGTAGGGCTAGTTTTGACATATCTGAGAAGAGAGAAGCTCAGACGGGAAACTGTGTTCAACAGATTGGCCTATGGGCAAGTGTCTAGGGCATTTTCTTAATTGCTAGTGACGTAGGAGGACACAACTGTAGGTGGTGATATATCTGAGCCAGTGGGCTTGGGCTATATAGGGAATATAGCTGAGCAAGCCAGGGAAGTAAGCTGTGTTCTTCCATGGCCTCAGCTTCAGTTTCTGCCTCCAAGTTCCTGCTTATGTTTTTGTCTTGACTTCCTTCAGTGACGGACTTGTGACATAGAAGTGTAATCCAAACAAACTCTTACATTCCCCACCACACTTCCAGCTACTGTTCATCACTGCAAGTGAGAACCAAGTTAGAACACCAGTTGAACATAATTACAGCGTCGCATCAATGTCTCTGCCAACAGCTTTAGCAATAGATTCTCTCATCTCCTGACAGTGTGATACATTTTCATGGCCATTTTATGTTGAGTAATGTGGGGCATTGTGAATGTTGTATCATAAAGATACTGTACTCAGTATTGTCCTGCATGGGTGTGCAAAAATGGGTGTCAAAAATGGGGTATTATTTTGGTTTACTCTAATGCTAAGTGCTCTGGGCATTTTCTAAACAAAGCGTGAGCAAGGACTTGGGTGTAGTTCACACAAGCAATTGTAACTACCACGCGTTCTCATGTGTGTTTCATATCTCCTCAAACCCATAGTTACTCAACTCTTTATTGAATCCATTCTTACATATTTAGAACACAAAGAAAGGCCTTTTTGCAAAAACATTGACTACTTCTGTCTTCTGAAAGTACACCAACTTCAGGGCAAAGAGCCAGCGAGGAATTTGGGCTGGCCTTACCTTTTCTCTAAGTTTTAAATCACTTTTGAAACATGCCTGACACTGCTCAATCACCAGGGTGTCAAGTAAACGGACAAGCATTTTGTCAGGGTTTACAGCTATAATCTGCAGGAGGATTAGTCTGTTATAAGCTTACTCTGACACACAGGAGGCAAAAAAAAAAAAAAAAAAAAAAAAAAGGTAATTTTTGAGAAATAAAAATACTTCATTTACAGAATTACATTTGCTTCTTTTTCATATGTGCCTATTGGGTTTCCTTGGAAATTGAGCTTCTTACTTCCTCCCTGTATTTCAGATTACTGTTATTGCAGCTTACTTGTGTATGGCATCTCCTTCCCTTGTGTCTGCTAATGCCCTTTTCTATTTGGTAGTTTTCATTACCTTATAGCTTGAGCATAAATAAGCTCATGGAATTTGTTGTAAGTCTTTTTCCCTTTAGTATGTATCTTTTCTATAAATTACTGAGAACTGTTTCCAACTATAACTGTACATTTATTGTTAAGATCTCCTAGTTTTGGCCTACTGTATTTTGAGTTCTGTTGTTGGTGAATATATATTGGATGTACTAACCCCTCTATCACTGTAGAACATGAGTCGTTAGTGAAATTTCTTATTAAATCTACTTTGATAATATCCTAGCACCTTCTGCTTTTGATGTGTTTTGTCTGACACATAAAACAACATCCTTAGCACACATTTATATTTCACTTCATTTTCTTGTTAGCGTATAGTTTGGCCTTATTTTTAACATAATTTCTGAATGTTAATTTAATTAAGCTATGCTTAACATGATAATAAACATTGTTGGATTTAAGTCTGGCTTCATTATCTGTTCCATCTGCTCTTTTTTTTTTTTCTTTTGGATTAGGTAATGATTATTTCTCTTCATTGGGTTTCATTTTGTTTACTACTTCCATAATGCCTGTGCCTCTTACCATGTCTGCTCACCTCAACTCCATTCTGTACACGCCAATCCTCATTTAGACATCGCTGTCTTCTCTGTAGTGGCCATTCTCCATGCCTACTGGCAAGACTTTTGGCACTGGTTTTCTAAAGATGTCTTTACTTTGGCCTTATTTTTGCAATTTTATGTTGCTAAAGTGTAGGTAGTTGATATTTTTTGAAGAGGTTTCTTAATTTATATTTCTCCATTTTTATATGTTTTGTACAGGGCATGGAAAATAGCATAATGTCCATACTACTCTAAGATTCCATCTTGCTCCCGTCAGAATCGCTAAGACCTGAGCCAACATAGTACTTTACTCTTCTCTCAGGAAAGAGGAAAAATATTTTCACATTTAACTACTGATCTTCTTTCAGATTCATTATTCATGTACATTTTTATTTAATAGATATGTGTTGAAAACCTCACAAGGTCATTACTATTATTCTATAGAGTCATTTATATTGACCATGTAGTTATATTTTTTTGCTTTTTATTCTTGCCTTTATCTATTATCACAGTGTTTCATTCCCTCCTGACTAATGAGTACCTTAATATTTTCTTTCATGTTTGTCTGCTTCAATGAACTATATGCTATTGACTACAGTGTCTTGAATAGAAACATTCTGAAGTGTAATAGAATTCTAAGTGGCAGAGTGGTGCAGTAGTGGGAACAGCATGACTTGGGTTGCAGCAGTGATGGGATTCTAGCATCACTTACTTTCTGCTGCATTTAGATCTGGCTTTGGAGAATAACTCTCTTGTTGTGGCTGCTTCAAGACTGTCATTGCATTTTTGTTTTTTGTTTTGTCTTGTTTTTTTTCCCCTGGAGGTAGATTTATTTTTATATGTCATGGCTTTATTTATTTTTATCCTTTGAATGACTGGATTGATAGTTTCAACATTTAAAACAGGAACCTTGGCTCTGTGCAGATGGCGGGGTGGTTAAGAACAAGCAGGTGCAGCCTTTGTAGAGGACTGGAGTTTGGTTCCCAACACTGACATTAACATATTGTGAGGTGGCTCACAAGAGCGTGTAACTCCAACTCCAGGAACTCCAGTGCCCTGCTATGGCTTGCACAGGCATCTTTACACCTCCAAACACATACACACAAATAAATTAAAATTTAATACATGAATATTTATTTCATGAATTTTATTATATACAAATGCTGTCAATTTTATAAATGACTAAGTATCAAAATTCTAGCAAATCTTACTTTCATTCATAAATTTCTATTCCTGTGAAATTTCCTTTTAAAGTACTGTCTTATTAAATTAATAGCAAGTGTTGTAGAACTCACATTATGAGTTACATTCTTCAAATAAAGATCAGCATATCATCTATGCCAACACTACATAGCTACAGAATACTTTTTTTGGGGCAGTACAACATACCTTGTTATACTGTAGAAATTATCAAATTGTGATTTTAGGCATACATTACAAGTATAAATATAGTTATAAACTTTATTTAGGACAACTTGATGCAATTAATGCTATTCCTGAAACAAATACAATAGTTGTATCTCTTTAAGTTAATGCTCATTATTTTCTAAAATACAAATATTTCCATTACAACACTAGCTCTGAGCCATGGATAAATCTCAGAGGAAGCCCTGAGTTTAAATATGAAAATGGGGATCCAAGATGGCGGCATGCAGTGTGGACCGTGTTTGGAGGCTCCAGTGAACAATTCAAGGAATTGCACAGATTTCTGAGCCAGGAACACCGAGGTCCCCACACCACGGCAGCGGGAGTGCTCCACGGTTTGGAGGGACCAGGGTGCGGAGGACCTGCGTACCCCTGCACACGGGAGGAGCGCGGATTTTCTCAGATCAGAGCAGCAGTGACAGAGGCAGCAGCAACAGTGGCGGCACCAGTGGCACCAGCGTCAGCAGTGGCAGTGGCTGAGGTCTGCAGCTCTGAGCCTTCCGGTGGAGGCAATTAGTGTGGTGGCCCATGGGAGTTGCTGTGGGAGAGGGGACTCTGGATGGGATTTGGGTCGCGAGGTGCCTTGTGACCCAAACTGGACTAGGTGGACAGTTCAGCCCTAGAGTCCCGGGTTCAGCTCAGTGCGCAATGCAGTGGAGACACTGTCTCAGCGCAGCAAGCAATTCTGCCCTAGGCACTAGCTCAACTCAGCCACAGCTCCCCTGCTGTGACACAGGCTGGGTGGAGCACTCAATTCAACCCTAGGCACCAGCTCAGCGCAGCCGCAGTTCTGCAGATGTGACGCAGGCTGGGAGGAGCACTCAGCTCCACCAGAGACAATAGCTCACATCAACAAGCAGTTCTGCCCAAGACACTAGCACAGCTCAGCGGGCAGTCCTGGGGCGCTAATACAGGCTGAGGTCAGCACGCAGATTCAGCCCAGAGGCCCTAGCTGGACTTGCTGGGAAGATAGGGCCCAGAGACTATAGTTGAGCTGTGCGCACAGGCTTGGCGGCTCCAAGACTCTGGCTGGACTATCCACGCAGTATAGGCCTGGAGTCCCGGGCTGAATTCAGCGTGCAGTGTGAGTCCAGAGTCCCTGGCTGAGCTCAGCGCACAATTCTGCCCCAGAGACTCGGGTGGAGCTCAGCGTGCAGTTTGGGGCCTGAGTCCCTAACTGTGCTTGGCAGACAGATTGGGCCAGAGACTCTAGTGGAGCTTTTGGCACAGTCCCGGCTCTAAGACTCTGGTTGGACACAGTGTGCAGTTTGAATCCAGAATTCCTGGCTGAGCTTGGCGGACAGTTCAGGCCCTGAGTCAATAACTGACCACAGCACACACTTTGGGCCAAAAGCCCCTAGCTGAGCTTGGTGAGCAGTCCCAGCCCCCCAAAATTCTGGCTGGACCCTGTGTGCATTTTGTGCCCAGAATCCCTAGCTGAGCTCGGCAGACAGTTCAGGCCCTGAGAATCTAGCAGAGCTTGGAGCATGGTTCAGGCCCAGTGTCCCTGGCTGGACTTGGAAGGGAACCCAGAGGGCTGTGGATACCTTGGCCTGACCCAACGCTCATTCAGAGACCCAGAACGATCACAGGACCCACAGCACAGGGGAGCTGAGGATCACTGGCTGTGAGAGACCAAA
This sequence comes from Acomys russatus, assembly GCF_903995435.1. NCBI lineage: Eukaryota > Metazoa > Chordata > Mammalia > Rodentia > Muridae > Acomys > Acomys russatus. Next base: position 16,853,548 of record NC_067158.1, on the reverse strand, counting down.
ACGACAGGGCTAACCTCCTGCCATCCACACCAGTGAAGTATCAGAGCTTCCAGCCTACGGAAATCGTGAGAAAACAAGTGAATCTATCATCCAACTCTGGAAGCTACCCAACAAAAACAAAGACACCAAGATGTCTAAAGGACAGTGTAAAAGCATACGCAAAACAACATGTCGTACCCAGTTTCCAGCTATCCCAAAGAAAACAACCCAGAGAACTCAAATACAATGGAAATACAAGAAAATGACCTCAAATCCTTAGTAATGAGGATATTAATGGAGAAACAAATAAAATTCATAATCAAATGAAGGAGGACGCAGCCAAACAGGTGAGAGACATAAAAGAAGCACATAGAGTGGAACTGGAAAATTTTCAGGAAAATGCAAACAACCAGATGAAAAAAATAAAAAAATCAGTTCCAGATCTGAAGACGAAAATGCATTCAGTAATAAACACACAGACAGAAGAAAAATGAGAATGTGAGACCTCAAAGAAGAAGGCAAGCAACACAGAGGTGAGCTTTTCTAACAGAATCCAAGAGATGGAAGAACGAATCTTAGGTCTAGAAGATACAATCACAGATCTTGAAGCAACCATTAAGGAAAATGCAAAATCTGTAAAACTCCTGACACAAAACATCCAAGAAATTAAGGACACCATGAAAAGAAGAAATCTGAGGATAATAAGCATTGAAGAAAGAGAAGATATCAGACTCCACGACCAAGAAACTATTCTCAATAAAATCATAGAAGAAAATTTCCCCAATCTAAAGAAAGAGATGCCAATAAACATACAAGAGGCCTACAGAACACCAAATAGAATTGACAAGAAGAGAAAAACTGCCCGTCACATAATAATCAAAACCCAAACATGCAGAACAAAGAAAAAATATTAAAAGTTGCAAGGGAAAAGGGCCAAATAATATTTAATGGCAAACCTATCAGAATTACACCCGCTTCTCAGCAGAGATCATAAAAGCCGGAAGGGCCTGGACAGATATCCTGCAAACCCTAAGCGACCACAGATGCCAGGCCAGACTACTTTACCCAGCAAAACTATCAATAACCATTGATGGAGAAAACAAAATATTCCATGACAAAAACAAATTCAAACAGGACCTATCCACAAAGCCAGCTTTACAGAAGGTAATAGAAGGAAAACTCCATCCCAAAGGGTCAAGCTGCAGCCAAAACTACTCAGGAAATAGATAACTACACCATGGCAAAAACACAACTACACAAACGCTCGACTGGAAACAACATCAAAATTCAGACTCTTAACAGTCACTGGTCATTAATATCTCTCAACATCAATGGTCTCAATTCTCCAATAAAAAGACACAGGGTAACTGAATGGGTGCATAAACAAGATCCAACATTCTTCTGCATTCAAGAAACACTTCTCACCCATAATGATAGGCATTACCTCAGGGTAAAAGGTTGGAAAAAAATATTCCAAGCAAATGGTCACAAGAAGCAAACAGGTGTGGCCATTTTAGTATCAAACAAAATAGACTTTCAACCAAAATTAATCAAAAGGGATGAGGAAGGACACCTTATACTCATCAAAGGTAAAGTCAACCAAGATGACATCACAATTCTGAACATCTATGCTCCCAATACAAGGGCACCCACATTTGTAAAAGATCTGCTAAAAAAGCTTAAACCACACATCGATCCCCACACAATAATAGTGGGGGACTTCAACACCCCACTCTCACTGAAGGATAAGTCATTGAAACAGAAACTAAACCAAGAAATAACATCATTAACCAATGCCATGGGTCAAATGGATCTAACAGATATCTATAGAACCTTTCACCCAAACAAGAAAGAATACACCTTCTTCTCTGCACCCCATGGAACCTTCTCCAAAATTGATCACATCATAGGTCACAAAGCAAGCCTCAATAGATACAAGAGGATTGAAATAATACCTTGTATCCTATCAGATCACCATGCTCTTAGGCTGCAATTCAACAACAACAGAAATAACAAAAAGCCTACATGTACTTGGAAACTAAACAACTCTCTGCTAAATGACACCTGGGTCAGGGAAGAAATAAAGAAAGAAATCAAGGAGTTTCTGAAATTCAGTGAAAATGAAGGAACAACATACCCAAATTTGTGGGATGCATTGAAAGCAGTGCTAAGAGGAAAATTCATAGCACTAAGTGCCTTTAAAAAGAAATTGGAAACATCGCACGTAAGTATCTTAACGACACAACTGGAACCCCTAGAAAAAAAGAAGCAGAAACACCCAAAAGGAGTAGATGTCTGGAAATAATCAATCTCAGGGCTGGAATTAACAAATTAGAAACTAAGAAAACAGTCCAAAGAATCAACAAAACCAAGAGCTGGTTCTTTGAGAAAATCATCAAGATAGACAGACCATTAGCCAAACTAACTAAAAGGCAGAGAGACAGTATTGAAATGAACAAAATCAGAAATGAAAAGGGAGACATAACAACAGACACTGAAGAAATACCAAGAATCATAAGATCCTACTTTGAAGGCATATACGCCACAAAATTTGAAAATCTAAGGGAAATGGACGATTTTCTTGATCAATTTCATTTGCCAAAGTTGAGTAAAGAACAGATAAACAAGCTAAATAGTCCCATTTCCCCTACAGAAATAAAAGCAATCATTGATAGTCTCCCAACGAAAAAAAGCCCAGGGCCAGATGGTTTTAGTGCAGAATTCTACCAGACCTTCAAGGGTGAGCTAATACCAATACTATTCAAGCTACTCCAAAAGATAGAAATGGATGGAATATTACCAAATTCATTCTATGAGGCCATAGTCACATTGATACCTAAACCTCACAAAGACACAAAAAGGAAAGAGAATTTCAGACCAATTTCTCTTATGAACATCGATGCAAAAATATTCAATAAAATACTTGCAAAACGAATACAAGAACACATCAAAGATATCATTCATCATGACCAAGTAGGCTTCATTCCAGGCATGCAGGGATGGTTTAATATATGGAAATCCATCAATGAAATCCACCATATAAACAAACTGAAAATAAAAAACCACATGATCATCTCTTTAGATGCAGAGAAAGCATTTGATATAATTCAACACCCATTCATGTTTAAAGTTTTGGAGAGATCGGGGATACAAGGCACTTTCCTCAACATAATAAAGGCTATATACAGCAAGCCAATAGCCAAAATCAAAGTAAATAGTGAGACACTCAAGGAAATTCCTCTAAAATCGGGAACAAGGCAAGGCTGCCCACTCTCTCCATATCTCTTCAATATAGTACTGGAAGTTCTAGCCAGAGCAATAAGACAACAAAAGGAGATCAAGGAGATCCAAATGGGAAAGGAGGAAGTCAAATTATCCCTATTTGCAGATGATATGATAGTGTACATAAGTGACCCTCAAAATTCCACCAGAGAACTCCTAAAACTGATAAACACCTTCAGCAAATTAGCTGGATACAAAATTAACTCAAAAAAGTCTATAGCCTTCCTATACACAAATGACAAGCTTGCAGAGGAAGAAATTAGGAAAACCACACCCTTCACACTAGCCACAAGCAATATAAAATATCTAGGAGTTACTCTAACTAAGCAAGTGAAGGACTTGTTTGAAAAAAATTTCAAAACTCTGAAGAAAAAAATTGAAGATGACCTGAGAAGATGGAATGATCCTCCTTGCCCATGGATCGGGAGAATTAACATAGTAAAAATGGCCATCCTACCAAAAGCAATCTGCAGATTCAATGCAATCCCTATCAAAATACCTACACAATTTTTTTAAAGACATTGAAAGTTCAATTCTGAACTTCATATGGAAAAACAAAAAAACCCTGAATAACTAAAACAATCTTGTACAATAAAAGGTGCTCCGGAGGAATCTCCATACCTGATCTCAAACTGTACTATAAAGCAATAGTAATTAAAACAGCATGGTACTGGCACAGCAACAGGCTGGTTGATCAGCGGAATCGAATTGAAGACGCAGATATGAATCCACACACATATGGTCACTTGATTTTTGACAAAGAAGCCAAATCCGTTCAATGGAAAAAGGATAGCATCTTCAACAAATGGTGCTGTTCTAACTGGAGGTCTATGTGTAAAAAAATGCAACTGGATCCATATTTGTCACCTTGCACAAAACTCAAATCCAAGTGGATTAAAGACCTCAACATAAAACCAGAGACACTAAGTCACTTAGAAGAAAAAGTGGGGAGGAGCCTGGAACATATTGGCACAGGAGACAACTTCCTGAACAGAACACCAACATCTCAGGCCTTAATGTCAACAATTAACAAATGGGACCTCATGAGGCTGAGAAGCTTCTGTAAGGCTGGAGACATTGTCAAGAGAACAAAGCGACAGCCTACAGACTGGGAAAAGATCTTCACCAACCCTACATCTGACAAAGGTCTAATATCCAAAATATATAAAGAACTCAAGAAGCTAAACACCACCAAACCAAATAACCCAATTGAGAAATGGGGCTTGGAACTAAACAGAGAATTCTCAACAGATGAATATCAAATGGCTGAGAAACACTTAAAGAAATGCTCAACCTCCTTAGTCATCAGGGAAATGCAAATCAAAACAACTCTGAGATTCCATCTTACACCCATCAGAATGGCTAAGATCAAAAATTCAAGCGACACCACATGCTGGCGAGGATGTGGGGAGAGAGGAACACTCCTTCATTGCTGGTGGGAATGCAAACTAGTACAGCCACTTTGGAAATCTATCTGGTGCTATCTCCGAAAACTGGGAATAGGGCTTCCTCAAAACCCAGCTATTCCACTCCTTGGAATATACCCAGAAGATGCTCCAGCACACAACAAGAAAATTTGCTCAACCATGTTCATAGCAGCCTTATTCATAATAGCCAGAACATGGAAACAACCTAAGTGTCCCTCAGTAGAAGAATGGATAAAGAAACTGTGGTACATATACACTATGGAATACTACTCAGCTATTAAAAACAAGGAATTCCTGAAATTTGTGGATAAACGGATTGAGCTAGAAATGATCATAATGAGTGAGTTAACCCAGAAGCAGAAAGTCTTAAATGGTATATACTCACATATCTGCATACTAGCCCAAGGGGCATGTCCCACGAAAGCCTTCACTTACCAGGAAACTGGGACAGAGGAGAGGACATCCTATTGGGACTCTAGATGAGAGAAGCATGGGAGAATGGCAAAGTAGAAGAATCCAGAGGGTCCTAGAAACCTACAAGTAGAACATTATGATAGGCAGATTTGGGCCCAGGGGTCCCACTCAAACTAAGGCACCAGCCAAGGACAATACAGGCAGTAAACTTTAAACCCCTACCCAGATCTAGCCAATGGTCAGAATATTCTCCACAGTTGAGTGGAGAGTGGGGTCTAACTTTCACATAAACTCTGGTGCCCCATATTTGACCACGTCCCCTGGATGGGGAGGCCTGGTGGCACTCAGAGGAAGGACAGCAGGTTACCGAGAAGAGACTTGATACCCTATGAGCACATACAGGGGGAGGTAATCCCCCTCAGTAAGAGTCATAGGGGAGGGGAATAAGGAGAAAAGGGGAGGGAGGGAAGAATGGGAGGACACAAGGGATGGGATAACCATTGAGATGTAACAAGAATAAATTAATAATAAAACAGTAAAAAAAATAAATAAATATGACAATGGCTCCCAGTTTGTGGACTGGGAACTCTTCCTTCTAACAGTGAGACTCCTCAAAGACCAACTTCTGTCCATTTTTGCTGTTCCTCATAAGGAAGACAATGACCTCTGAATGTGTTTGAACCTTCTCTCGGGGCACTCCAAGTTCACATCTCATCACACTCTGGGGACACATGTTCTTGCTGATCATCATCTTGATAAATCACTGGTATTCTGATAAACTGTCATTAGAACTTGACTTTTTCTGACATACAGTCTTCTACATCTTGACTATGGTCTTATAAGTGGTTACTTCTATGTGTCTTAGTTTCTCTATGCAATGTTTTGGAGTATATGCCCTCAGATTTATCACTTATGTGTTTCTTCTGAAATTATTCTCCTCATGACATTTTCTGTTGGTGTCTTGTGTTTTTGGAATTGATCAGCAAAGATTCTGATTTGTAACTTTTAGGTACTTTTGGCAACTCTGTTGACACTGAGGCAGAACTATATTCATATTTATCCTAACAAGATATTAGTAGCACACACAATAAGAATTATTTAGTATCACAAATATCTGCACTGAAAATGTCACTTTCTCTTTTAATTTCTTCAGATTCAATATGACAAATCAAAAGATGGTTACTTTTATCCAAATTTTAGACAATGCGACCACTACACAGTATGTAAAGCAGGGAGCTTTCCAAAGTTTGCTGCTGTGTCCTCATGATCTTCATGGCAACTTCTGCTATCATTACTGTTGTCAGGGACGGCACTGTCAGAAATGATGCTCTTGCTGTTACTTTTGGCTTAGGCCTCATATTTAATGCAGAGCAGAAAATGTGAAAGGATGCCCCAGAAAGTCCTAGAAAACCACCGATATAACAGTTGTATCTTACATCTGCTTGTGTCTCATTCTATCTTATATTTCTGGGACGCCAATAAACACATGTTCTTTCTTTTCTGTTCCTGATTCTTCCTTATTTCTACCTTTTTTGTACATTTGTGCTTTATAATATACATTTTCTTCTGATTTATCCATTCGTATCAAATTGAATCTGCTGCTGTATCACCAACAGAGCTGTGAATTATGTTTGCCAATTTAGAGCTACTCTCCCCTTTCCCTGTTTTTTAATAGTTTTTAAAATTTATAATTTCATGAAAATCATGATCTTTCTTATGGTGCAGACTTCAATAATTTCTCAATTCCACTACACACACACACACACACACACACACACACACACACACACACACACAGATAGAGAGGGGGGATGAATGAACAAGGTGTGTAATTCTTGTATTTGAGTCTGTTGCTATGGGCTACCAAACTTGAAAATTAACCATGTATAAAAAAATAACAGTTAAATTATAACTCATGTATTCAAAAGAATGCTTTATATATGCTAAGTAGGGTGAAGATATTTAAAATTAACATCATGTTGCTAGGTTTTTGAAGTCACGAATTGGAGGGGCCCCCTTTTCAAGGAATAGGAAACTAAGGTATATGCTGTACTGGGATATGCTATGGATGTTGGTATGTGAAAAGCAGTTTTCTTCATTTTACGGTTGCTGTTATGTTATTTACACATTTTGGTGCTATCTAAACCAACAAAGGTGTTTTGTGCTACAAAAGAGATGCACTTTGTGAATAGTAGCTCCTTTTTTTTTTCTGGGAATAAAATATCAAACACACAGACAATGACATAAACAAAACTATATTCTATAATATTAAGAAAATCTTACTGTACTTACTGTACTTGTTGCATCCTCATCAAATTTATATATGCGACTTAATAAGTCGCTTTCATGTTCGTGAACTGGTAAAGCAGTAACTTTCAGTGGGCTGGTCCAACCTAAAATCCAAAAATTCGTGCATTGTAGGTAAAGAAAAAAAACCACAGTGATACTTTTTCTTCCACTAGAATCATTCACTTGATGCACATAAAACTGTAACAAGGCTACTGCAAATTATAGGTTTGGTTTGATGCTCCTCAAATTGCATGAAGTTCATGCTAAGATTACAAATTTAAAATTTGGATCATAACTGACCACAATCCTGGACTCAGTTTAGGGCTCTGAACTAGTTAGTTATTTTTCTGATTCCCACCTTGGCTGTGCACATCAAATGAAACAAGAAATGTGTATGCTGAGCAACCCAAAAACTTTAAATTGTGTTAGAGCAGAGGCCTAGAATGTCAGCGTGTTACATGGAACTTGTGGGTATCTGCATCTATAGTAAAACCAACATCCACTTTGAGCTGCAGATACTGTAGCCACAGCAGAAGGTACAAACCAGAGCTCACGCACACAGCTAGAATGCAAGCTCAGCAGAAGACTGTTGGCTTCCCAAGACTGCTTCTCAAGCCATAAACTTTAGTAAGCCAGAAGTAAATAATGGTGACCAATTCACTCCACAGATAAGATATGGCCTCCTTAGATGAAAAGCTGTGCTTAAAAAAAAAATCTTCGAAGCAAACTTTACATTCCTTTACAGAGCCATTTCTAATCCTTTTCAGGGAAATAGGCAATTGAAGTGTACTGACGGCAAACCACTTGAACACATAGTAAAGTTAGCCCATGCCCCATCATGGCACCAGTCTCTGTAGAATCCACCATTTTGAAGATCAAATGTGGAGTGCTATATGCTTTTTTTTTTTTTTTTTTTTTAAAGAAAAGTTGGCCACCAAAAGCAAAATAAAGAAAGAGAGGGAAATATTTTATGGTCCCAGCTCAAGGAAGCAGGGTCCATAAGCAGCTGAAGGAGTAGCTACGAGATTTCTTTCAGAGTCACAGCAGCATGACCTCCCAAGGAACACTACCAGCCCAGTTCCAGGATGGGGTAAAGATGAGCCATTTTGCTCTCGTTTTCCTAGTCACAGAGTCAGAAGGACAGACTGACCTACACAGGACAAACATGTAAGTCTGGAGTGGAAATGCTGATTCCCATCCAAAGGCAGAATCTCAGCTTAAACAGCACAGGGACATTTGATAACATCATATGTTCTGCTTTTTGATGGTGGGGGTGGGGGTATAGGCGGGGGTGTCTTTTCAGCCAGATTAGTGGCTGAGAGAGTGTTTAGGGAATCGGGTTTAGAAGTTTGTGCTGGCAAATCCTGAAGTACAAAAATGGAGGTATAAAATAAAAGACCTGAGTGAAGACAGAAAAGAGACTTGAAGGTGGGCCTTCAGACCCTTTGCCGTTTTATTTACTGAAGTTACCTAAGTCAGTGAGGTTTGGAGGGAAAAAGTACTTCCAGGTGTGGTCATTGTCTAATTGGCAGGTTAAGATCTGAACTCAAAGCTTACATGCACAACAGTACATCTTGGTGAAGCCCCCAGCCAAGATGGCAGCAAACCATGTGGTGATTGTTTTTTTTTTTTTTCCTGTTCAAGGTGAAGTCAGCCACATGGTAAAGTGAGTCCATCCTCCATCTTGCCTGGGAACTTCATCAAGATGGAAGCAACCAAGTGTCCTGACTGCAGTCTTTGCTAATGATATCAATAAAGGCAAATGTCATGTGACTTCACCACCATCTTGGCTAAACATCAGCAAATGACACAGAACAAAATGTTGGCACGAATAAAACTTCATGGTCCCATTGAAACCACTGGGAGTCAGCATGTTCCTTTTATATTAGACCAAGGAGAAAACGTCAAACCTCTAAAATGCTTGCAACTTTAATGTTTTGGTTTGTTTTGATTTGTATAGTTTTACATGATAGAGTTCTTAACTTCTAAAAAGAACCTAAAAGTTTTCCTAGCCACCTGCCTCCAAATATTGGCATACTAACACAGGGATGTATCACCCTGATCGACAGATCCCAACAGACACTCAAAGGATAAATGGCAAAGTGCTAGAAAAGCTGCTGCCACGAGGAGCTGCTGCAGTGGCCTCTGCCAGGTCCCACTCTTCAATATTTCTGTCTGATGGCCTCAGGCACATTTCCCCTAACTGAGATAAGACACTTTCTCCTTCCCCACTATCCATTGACAGGTGTCTGCTTCTGTTTCTGCCTGATGTAACAACATGCTTGCTTTTAAATTGCTTTCACAATGAAAATTATAAAACTATAACCCCAGCTGGGCATAGTGGAGCACGCCTACCATCTCAGCACTCAAGGAGGCAGTGGCAGATGGATTACTGAGTTCTAGGACAGCCTGGCCTACAAAGCATGTCCAGGACAGACAAGACTATACAGCAAAACCTTGCTTCAAAAAACAAAAAATGATCAAAGAAACAGAAAAATCCACGCCCTTAAAGAAACCCAAATTCCATAAACCCAGCAAACAATAATGTTCAAAATATTGGTTTATTAAAATATATTTATGTATGATTATGTATTTATGGACTGACTATCCACAAATGATTTTAATTTAACATCATGTATTTATTTAGCAAGAAACTAACTTATAAGTAGGTGCTCATGAAAACTCAAGTTGTTAACTTGGTTCAAATTAATTTTGTTCATATAAAACTAAAATTAATCATAATAATGGCTAATGGTCTTGAATCTTTCTTTGGAGCAATTAACATTAGGTTTCTAAGTTAAAAAAAAGAGGTGGGTATTGATAGATAGGAGACCATGTATAGTTGGGGGGAAGGAATCGTATTGTATTTTGAAGGGCTGTGGGTATTTGGCAGTGGTGAGTTGGGTCAGAATAGGAAGGATTTCAGTAGAGTTGATAAATTGGAGACAAGCAAGAGCTTGCCATTTGGGATTTCAGAAAGAGTAGGAGGTGGTTAGAGACTAGAAAAATCATTTGTCTTGGCAGGTCTGTTATGAGTACAGGACCTGGGAAGGGTTAGTCCTTATCTGAATATGTAGCTTGAGAGGGGTGTAGATCCATTTTGACAAGGGTACAGGGGCAGCCAAGGAGCACTAGATGTTGATGGAAAGACAGACCTAGCAGTTGGATGAGTAAGAGATGGTGAGTTCTGCTTAAGACTATTCAGCTTTCTTATGCAGATATTAAAGGGAAAGGTAAGAGTAGAGTCCATAGAACGATCAAGATGGGGGTATATTAAGGGGTTGAGGCTAGTGAAAAGTATTTTATCTTGAAAATTAGTAGTGATTGGGCACCCTAACAGGGATGAAGTAAGGGTAGCAATGTATGAAGCCAGGGATTTTAGCACAAGAGTTGTAAAAAAAACATGCTAGGGGAAAAATCCTCCCAGGTCCAGTCGAGTACTCAGAGTGGCAGTGGATGGTTCTGCTAACAGGAGTGCTACACAAAAGTAAGCTAGCAGAAGCAGCAGGGGCCTACAGAGGAGAGAGAGCGAGAGCGAGAGACAAAGAGAGAGAGAGAGAGAGAGAGAGAGAGAGAGAGAGAGAGAGAGAGAGGAATCTGTGTATGTATATAGTGTATGTGTACTATCCCAATGTAGACAAGCCGTCTAACAAAAAGTTAGACATTTTATGACACTAGCCATGTACTACTTACTATATTTAACAAAATACATAGTCTTCAAAGTATTCTCTTTCTTGTGAGTAGAAGCTAATTGACATATCAAGATGAAACACAAAGTGATGAGCAAGAAGGAACTTGGTACAGGTACGTACTGAAACCACCATGTGGCAATTGCAACATTAACGGAGCCCGGAGTTCTATGAGGTTGCAGAAAAGGGCTATCTCTTCCAACCAGATTGTCAGGAGTTAGGAACATCTTCCTGAAGATGACAACTGATCTAATCTTGAAAATTAAATAGGGCTTAATTTTTTAAAAAAAAAAAAAGGGGAAGTGGATAAAAAAAAAACCAGGGACATAGCATGTACAGTAGTAGCCTGGTCTATGAAAGTGTAATGCTCTTAAGAAACTACAGAATGTTAGTCTTAGCTACTGTACGAAATATTAGCAAGGGGATGGTGGAAGAACAGGAGAAAAAAGGGCCAGCACAGGAAAGCCTTGGACTTAAACTGTAGATGGATTTCTTTGGAGTGTTTTAATTAGAGAGTTTTAAGGCATTCAGAAACCACTGTGATTTACTCAGGTGACTAGCAGAAGTAAGAATGCTGTAGCAACTCTGGTAGTTTCCATAGATAGTCCTTTTGTCATCTCCTAGAGACAGAACAGTCGTCTCTGTCCTCTAATCATAGCTTTCCTCCATGAATTAATCCATTGTACAAGCCTTGGATTCTGAAGTTTAAATATTGGAGCTATTTGGACAGTGATGTTGGCAGAGGAACAATTGTGAGAGATGGTTTGTACAGCCCAGGTGAGGTGGTTTTTGTTGTTGTTGTTGTTTTTTTTTTTGTTTTGTTTTTTTTTTTACAATTCTGAGCTGTGTTTTCTTTATCTTTTTTTGTCACCAGACTTGAAAGATGAAATTAAAGAATATCAAAGAGTGAGCCAAGTTTATGGCATGCAGCTTAAATGCTCAACAGCTTATAAAACACTTATTAGTACACATGTTATTGCTTATATAACTCCCATAACGGCAGTGATGATTCACTGAGGCTCCTGTTCTCTCTTTGCCACCTGAGAGACAGAGGGAGTAGGTAGCCATCTGCAAGTCGGGAAGAGGGCTTCAGGAAGAGGCAAATCTTCAGACTGCCTGACTTCGGGTTTCTTACCCTCTATAACTAACTGTGAGAAATAAGCGACTGTTGCCCCATTCAACTGGTCTTCTATATGTGTTTTTACAAATGCCTCAGTAGTCATTAGAAAGATGGAAAGATATACGAAGATGTTTACATACTGCTATCAACTGGAGCCCAACATGAGGAAAAGCAGGTGGCAATACAGAAACTTATTTTATCAATGATAAGGAGAACCAAGCCATCTGCTGCAATGAGAAGCCAAGTCCAGTAAAGAGCTCAGATATAATTACAGATATAATTAGTATAAGTTTAGTACCATTGCCTGGAAGACTATAAGAAGAGCCATTCAGGAATAAAAAGTGAAAAGACTGGACAGTATTGGGATGGGAAAATTGTCAATGTAATCTATTGTGATCTTGGTTTAATATTTGTGAAAGTCCACTAAGAATACTGAAAGTGGTGTGATACATTCTAATCAGGCTACCAGGATGAGACTTAATAGGCTGTGACCATATGGTGGGGGACAAGGTCCCCTTATGTCACAGACCTAGGGGAGGGGAATAGGGTAAAAGAGGGAGGAAAGAAGGAATGGGAGGATAAAAGTGAGGGGATACCAACTGAGATGTAATCTGAATAAATTAATTAAAGAAAAACAAAACAAAACAAAACCAAAGAATAATGAATGTGGTGTGAAACATTCTAAGATTTCTTTCTTTGTTAGGATTTATTGAGGATGTAAATTTAGTTTTGCTGAAATCTGACATGCTTGTCACTTATGATTAATAAACATTTCTAGGATCTTCAAAGTCACTGAAGCACTTCAAAATACATAGAACTCAATCCCCAAATCATAAGTGTAACTCTTTGAAACTGTCAGTAGATAACAATGATAATAATAATGATGATGATGATGATAATAATAATAATAATAGCTATTATTTATTGAATGCTCTTCCAGAGTCTAGAAAAATTCCTGGGCATTATATATTTTAACTATTAAAATTTTATGAGACATTATTGTTTCCCATTTATGTAAGAGGCAATATTCTGAGGTTTAACTTATGCTATCTGACCACAGGTTCCGTTTTTCACATAAAACATTTCTCCATGAATCATGCTCATATAAAATAGTCATTAGTAATATGCTTTGAATTACTTTCCTTAGTTTAGATGTGAGGATATACAGCTAGACAGAGAATTCTCAGGAGTTCTGGGTCAAATAACATAAGTTTAGGGTTCAAGCCCAGACTGTATTGATATTGGAGTCTAAACTCTGAGGTTTTACTCCGAATCAGGCAGCAAAATACACGCCTCAGGTTAAGTCATAAATATGATTCTAAGTTGTTGGCACTATGTTTATAAAAACATTTTGGTAATTTAGTGCCTTTAATAAGCCTTTTCTTCAACTGAAAGTCTCTTGGAATGATATTTTGAGAGTTCTGGTTTTTGCCTTAAAATTATATTGGATTCGGTTTCTCTGCTTACATGGTAAGTAGCATATGTGATTACAAATTATTTTGTTTCTTTAAAAATTTTTACTTATTTAATTTCATGTGCATTGGTGTGAGGGTCTGAGATCCCCTGGAACTATAGTTACAGTTGTGAGCTGACCTATGGGTGCTGGGAAATGAACCCACATCCTCTTAACCACTGAGCCATCATCTCTCCAGCCCAACTTTATATTATCTTATATTCTTTATAATAAACTATTACACATTGGAATGTTAACAAAGAGTGAGCCCAGCTCCCCTTTCAATTTCTAATAACAATGTTTGCTATTTGCTGAGATAAGTGAGTTTGATTCTCAGTAACATATTTACCTAGATAGGATTTTTAGGTAACCAACTTTTAAAATACATTGACCTCATTAACAGGTCTATGTATTCATTTTATAACTCAGGAACTGTCCTAAGCCCACCTAGAGGGCCAACATAAACTGAGAGATACATGAAAAGCACAACCTTCCTCCTCTGTTTATACCTTTCCAGTTTCTCCCTTCCAGCTGGAGGGTGAGGTTAGAGTCATGCTAAGTGCCCTTTTCACTTTGATTTCTTTCTATCTTGGTACTTTCTTCTTGGTTTCTAAAAACTATGATCTTCCTTTGGGAGAGATGTCAGAAAGTATGCATCTCTACTGTGCAGACATGTGGTGGCCTTGCCCTTCACTCACATATTGTCTTTCTTCATCCTCTAAAGTTCTGGATAAAGCTGAAGATGAAGTGTGGCAGCACCCTCCAATTTCTAACATCACCGCAAGTGAAGCACCACAGCCAAAGGTTTGACCTTTTCCTTTTCCCATCGTCAAAGATGCTAATCTTTTTATCACTCCCTCCCTGCCTACCATGTACACTTCTGTGCACAGGAAGAAGTTGCTGTGGTTTTCCTTTGGAGATATTTCTCACTACATCTGTGTCCAGAGAGTCATAATACAGATGACAGTGGTTCCATTAACTCAGCCTTCAGAAGCGAAACACTTATTTATGGACGGTTTGCTTTTCTTCAGTTCCTGTTCTTACCCAGTTTACTTTCATCTTTCCCATTTCATTTCAGTCCATGTAACCTAACTTTTTAATCAGCAGATTGTTTACAAGGGAGAGAAACAAAGAGGGAATCTCTTTGTGATACATAAATCTAAGTGTTCTAAGTGATTTAAAAAATCCTCTTTTGGTAAAAACAAAGTTTATTTGTGTAACTAGAATAAACTGTCTGTTCATATATTTGCTGTTGATCAATAAACTTAAATAAAAAACCATACTCAAGTTTCTAAATATTTTATTTTACAAGCTGATATGTACATCATACCACTTTTAATAAGGCCTTCTTAAAATCTAATTTAAAATAGTTTGTCCAGTTACAACTTATGCCAATTTAACTGCTAAAATTCTATAAATCTCAAGTTAATGCTCTTTGTGTCACTTGAAAGACATATAAAGGCCATGCTTCTTTACTTACCTCCAAGTTTCGCCCTGATGGAAATGTCTGATACTTCCCTGGAATTCCATCTCCTGTCCTGTTGCAGTTCTTGTGATAGTATTGTTTGCCTTTTGATTGTTGTTTGAAATCCGTTGTCTGGCCTAGGAACTCGATTTTGAGGTTTCACGTCATGGAAACTCACCAGGTTTGGTATGGCTCTGCCAATGCCAGGCTTTAAGTCAGCATCTCCACCAGGACTCATCAATCCTGAGCAGGGATCAGCCAAGGTCACATCATCACGAAGTGGAAACAGCGGATACTCCTGCCCGTATGGTGGAGGATACGGGTAGTGAGAATGATAGTCTGGCAGGACTGAAGGAGGATAAGAGTGAAATTTTACAAATGCAGGGTTGCCTTTCTTTTCAAATCTGCCATAGTTATGTCTGTCTTCAAATCCTTTCACAAAAGGCATGTTCATTTTCCGCAAGAGGTTACAATACTGTGGGTAATCTGGATGCTCAACAGCCATTGCTTCTGAGAAGATGAACCTTTTAGGGATACGAATCTTTCCCGGCATGTCCTTAACCTCCATATCCATAGACTGTCTCATCATTTTTGAGGATTGTGAATTTAATTCTCTTGATAATTCTTAGTCCTTTATGTATTAAAAGCCAATATTTCAAGTAATGGAAGGTTACGATTAGTCTTGTAACATTTTCTAAATGTTAGTAGTCTTTTTTTCTGCTGAAAGGGAGATATGCCAGTACAAAAATACAACAGAATGAAAAAAAAAAAAAAAAAAAAAAAAAAAAAAAGCAAGAGCCTTTGTTGCTTGGCAACAGGTAGAACCCTACTTATTATGTACATCATAATGTAATTTTTTTGGAAGAAAAAAAAGTGCTAGCAATATTTTCATTACACTTTTCTCCAATACTTAGGAAACCAATATTTACATACACAAGTGCATGTGTGTGTGTGTGTAAAATTTTTCATGTTTATATTTTATGGGTAAGATAGTAATTTAAAGAACATGCTGAAGTTGATCTAATGAACACATACACAATCTCTCTCTCTTACGCATGCATGAACACACACACACACACAGAGTAAATATTTTCCTGATTGTGATAAATTATAAAAATTGATGTATGTTTAACAATGAACATACATTATACTGATTTTTAAGGAAAGTAATCACAAATTATAGTCAAAGTAAAGGTGTATCCTTTTATGTCTTAAGTTATGCTGTTTCCTTAAGGGTACCACAATGTCCAGAATGAAAGAAATCAGGGTATTTATGTTACTTCAGTAAATGGCCACATAAAAAGCAATGACAAGTATGGCAGTCCACTTAATAGCTATTTTTAACTAGACAATTTGGCTTTGCATGAAAACTGAAACTAAGTTGAATTATTATAATTTGGGACATAATAGCTCACACCTTTCTGAAATTAAGAAAAAAAGAGGCAAGCTTCTACAAGAATCAGGTACAGAATATATAAATCAGATCAATTGTATAGTAAATACAAGCAGGATGTGGTCTCAGCAACCTATGATGATTGAGATATACTACTAAACAAGAGGTAAAGTTGAAATAAATGTGTAAGTTTTTCAGCAGGAGGCCCTGGACAGAGTATACACAAGATAATGAAAGTTGGTCAGTATTACTCATTTCTTCATATTAAAGTGAAAACATTTAACACTCTCTTTTCAGTTGTTCAAAATTCATCGTTCAATATATTTTTATAAAATTTATTCCTATCATAGCTGGACTATTATTAAATAATTTCAAAGGCAGAAAAGTGGATATATGATTCTCTTTCAATCTAAAACACTTTCTCATTAAAAGTGGCCTCTTAGCTGGTTTTGCATGTTTTCCTGAACCCAGGTTATGAAACGTGATGTTCCCAGCTGAGGACAGCATGAAAGTCAATTTCATCTATGTTCATTTCCTCCGTTTTCCCATTATATCACTTTTAAAGGCAACAGTTAATTCCTCCTAGATGTTCACTCCATTGATCTTCCATGAAGTTCCCCAGACTGAAAATGTACAACCGTTGGAACTTCTGTAGTCAGGAACTTTATGCGGTGCCACTCCTACAGTCAGGAACTTTATGAGAGATGCACATGCAGTAAATCATTAGCTCTCAAGTATTTGTTGCTATGAGTTGGCGCCCAAAGGCTGAAATTCAGTAACAATGCCAAGGTAATAAGAAGGGCTTTTCCCTTGACCACAGGCACCATGGAAAGGCACCGGTTAGAACTCTTGAGGCACAAGATTCTTCTCCTAGC
This sequence comes from Acomys russatus, assembly GCF_903995435.1. Lineage (NCBI taxonomy): Eukaryota > Metazoa > Chordata > Mammalia > Rodentia > Muridae > Acomys > Acomys russatus. The sequence continues at coordinate 16,836,162 of NC_067158.1, read as the reverse complement.
TTTGGAATCTCTGAAAAGACAGGTTCTGGAGGGTTTCCTAAGTGGTTCGGTGACCTCGAAGGCAAAGGAGACCCCCAGAGGATCGACCTTTCGTCTCCCCTATGTACCCAAGGCAGCTCCCAAGCTAACACGCCTCCCGCAGCCAGCCCGAGCGGAAGTGGCGGCTTGTCCGTCGGTCCGTCTTTCCGGCCTGTCGTCCGCCAACTTCCGGCGGCGGGTGGGCGCGCGCCAGGTAACGACCTTCTACGCCGAGGCTCGGCCGTCGGCGGCGTGTGGATGGAGGCCTTGGCCCCGGGCCGGGCTCCGCGGGGACGGCGGCGGGCCAGGGCCGCGGGCTCCGTGCTCTCCACGCTGTCGGTGGCCGCCGTCCTGCTCTCCGCCTTGCTGCGGGCGCCCCCTGCAGGTGAGGCTCGGCGCCGCACGGCGGGAGCTCTGGCTGCGGTGCCTGGCTCCTCGGGAGAATTGCGTTTGCCCCCCCCTCGTGTCACGTGACCCCGGTTACACAAAGAAAAGCCGTGCTGGCCCCTACTGCACCCTGAGAGCCTTGTTTTGTGTAGGGATCTTGAAAAGAACTACATTTGCATAGAGCAGATCGCCGCCAGGGCACCGTGAAGGAAGCCCAGCTCCAGGAGATTATCCAAATGTGAAGCTTTAAATTAAAAAATGCCTTGATAAATTCAAGTCCGTTGGTCAGTGCCAACCTTGTGTTTCAGAGCCATGTATTGTACTGCATGTGTGTTGTGAAGCTAAGTGAGCGTTTAAAGCATCCTTGATAGTGGAGCGCCCTCTGTTGGCTCTGGATGTAGAGTGCAGGGAGTAGCTGCGCTTTTAAGATTTTAAACTGCAGCACTTCTCACAGTTTCAGAACTCTGTGTTGGAGAAAGAAATGGGCATTTACTGGATTTGCCTTTTAACTAGAAGGGCTTGAGTGCAGTGTGTGTGTGCTGAAGTTGTAGATTTACTAGCAAGCTGTGTGACATATATGCTAAATAAATGTACTAAAGATACACTTATCAGAGTTAAAATTTATTGAAATAAGGAACAATGAAAAGATAAAATGACCAAGGATACAAACGTAGAAGAAATGTGAAGAAAGGGATACAGCGGACAAAGGAAAAAATAAGCCGTGCTTGCTAGTTTTTTGTTAACTTGATACAAACTAGAGGCACCTGGGAACAGGAAACCTCAGCTGAAGATTTGACTCTATCAGTGTGACCTGTGAGCACATCTGTGGGGGTATTTTCTTAATTGCTTTTGATATGGGAGGGACCAGCCCTACGTGGGTGGCGTCATCCCTGAGCAGGTGGTCCTGGGTTGTGAAAGAAAGGCTGAGGAAGCCAGGGAAAGCAAGGCAGAAAGCAGTGCTCCCTCACGCTTCTGCGCCACCTCCTGCCTCCAAGTCCAGGTTAGAGTTCTTACCTTGGTTTTCCTGCATGGTGTATAACCTCCAAGGTGAAACAAACCCTTTCTACCCGCTTCCCAAATTGATTTGGGGGTGGTGGTGGTGGTGGTGCATGGTGCTTATCACAGCAACAGAAAGTAACCTAGGGCACGGAGAAGGCGGAGGATATGACGGTTACTTCCTATATAATATAAAGTCCAGGTATTGGGTACAAGGATAATTCCGTGAGAGTAAATTGTCTTTAAGTAATCTAAGAAAGATGCATTTGAGTATGGCTCTTGGCCATGTACATGGTAATGAAAATTTGTGTTTTGCTTTAAAATATTGCCTGGCTTTCCTTTTCTCTAGTCAGGACTATAAAACAAACAACAAACAAACAGGACAAGTGATTAGTATCATAACATGTAAAGGCTGATATTTATATAGTACTTCATAGTGCCTATGACAACCCTATAAGGATGGAATTGCTGTCAGCCTCAAACTTGTAGTTTAAAGTTAACTTTCTTGATGTCAGTATGTGGCAGAATTTCCACTCCAGCTTTTAATGCTGTGATGTCTCCTCTGCACGTGATTGCTGTTAGGCTGTTTGAGGTTAACGCTTTACAGTCACTGCACTGCCTTTGCCATTCGTTCTGTTGACAGCATCATGCCATCAAATATGCTCATTCCACAATAGGAGAAAACTATCAAGATGGTTTTTTTTTTGTTACTATTGTCCTAATAGTTTTCATGTCAAAGGTGTAGTGCTTGCCAACGATTCTTGATAAGTTGAATTAAAGACTGGCCCTTCTATCAGTAGAGTCTGTACCAAGGAAAGTGATGTGTGTGTGTGAATAACCATATTCCGTTGTAGATTGAGTGTTCCATGACTGCTGAGTAATGAGGACAAGTGGGAAATTTGAGAGAGTAGGGCTTTGTGATCCAGGACCTGTAAGGTGGGAGAATATCGTAAGCAAGCACAGACAGGCTGGAATAAGATTTATAACAGGGGTAAGCCATAGGTATTTTAAATTCTTTAAGGGCTATGCAGAGCAATAGATAACATGTCCTAGGTGATGGCTTCATGCTTTTTGAAGTGGAGTCAAGATAAATTGCACTCTTATTTTAATACTGTTGGAATTTTTATGAGACAAACGTTGATCATTTGCTTTCTTCTTGTTTTCCGTAGTTGGAGATTTGGCTCGATTGCCAAGAGGTTTTCGCTTGACTCAGGATTCACTGAAAATAGTGGGATCGTCACATTTTCCTGGTACTCCTGAATAGCTTTTCAGTAATTGGAAATTACTAGCATCTGTTTAGAGTTTAGCAGTCCTGCTGAAAAGGGTCATATTCCCCAGTTACTCTCCTCCTGCAGAGCTGAATTAAAGTGGCTTTTGTAGATCTAGAGTCATTCAAGTCTAATTCTATGCGAAAAGAAAATTTATTTCTAAAAGTTAACTTGTTTCATATAGTGTTTTTACTTGTAACAGATATACTGCTCTTTATAATACTAAATGTGGGAAGCCTAAATATGCTGAAATAATTTCCATTTGAGATCTAAACCCAGTGAAGATTTTGGATGTATGTTTTCAGAGTATTCACATGAGGCTCAGCAGCTGCAACTTTTGTTGGTTTTTTTATTGAGTGAATTCACTTGCCACAAATCACACTCTTTAATGTTTTTTAGTTTATTGATAAGTTTGGCAATCATCAGAACTAGAAGTTCGACATCACCATTATATTGTAAAGAAATACCCTGTGCTCATTAAGCAAGTAATCCCGGCTCTTGAACACTGCTAATAATTTCAGATTGATAGGTGCTGTTGTTGGTTTAATTAAAACCGTATGTTGTATGGCCTTTGTATTCACTTTGTATAACACTTTTTTTTGGAGGTTGTATAAGTATGTCACTCCTTTTTGCAGCCAAATAATGTTCTTTTGTATGTGAATGTATGTTTTTACTTTCCTTAAGTATATTCGTTAGGTATATTAGAAGAGTTATTAATAGCTAAAGTATCAATGATCTGTTTAACATATTGAAGAACTCCTAAAATATTTTCTAGAGATCCTGAACATGTTTTCCTTCATACTAGCAGTATATGGAGGGCCAGACTTCCTAATACTCTCATCAACTTTTGTCACTGTCCATCTGTTTATATTCTGGCCATCCTAGTCATGTGTGAAATGATACCTTATTGTGGTTTTGCGTTGTATGCTCCTAAGGACTAATAGTGACATGCCTCTTCTCATATATACCTGTATAATATTTATGTATCTTTCTGCGAGAATGCCTATTTGAGACCGTATCTAGCTCATCCTTGTGTTGTAGTGTTCTTTATGTATTATAGCTGTTGGAAACTTGTTAGACATCATATGACTTACAGATTCCATTCTGTGAATTATATCCCCTCCTTTTTTTAATTTGTTTTGTGTGTGTGTGTGTGTGTCTGGTTTTCCTTGGACTAGCTCTGTAGACCAGGCTGGTCTCGAACTCATCTGCCTCTGTCTCCTGAGTGTTGGGATTAAAGTCATGCACCACTTCTGCCCAGCTACAGTTTTTACTTTTTAATGTTTTTAGAGAAATACACTTTAAACTTTGGTCTCAGTTTATTCTTCTGTTTCCTTTTAAAAGTCTCATAATCTTCATTCTGATCCATTCTGAGTTAATCTTTGCTGTTGATAAATGCTGGAGCTAGAACTCTTTCTTTAACGTATGGCTGTCCTGTTGTTGAAGGGATTATTCTCTTTTGAAGTCTGTCCTGTCACTGTTACTGAAAAGCAGCTGGCCATGGTTGTGGGCTTAGCGTGGGCTCTCTGTCCTGTTCCATTGGTTCTCACGTCTGTGTCTTTCACCAACATCTTGCTGTTCTGATTATCATTGCTTTCTAGTGAGTTTTTAGGTGATTAAATGTGAGACCTTCAATTTTCTTCTCTAAGATTTCTATTGTTACTGTGGACTCCTTGCAATGCCACATTAGTTCTATAGTCAGTATCAATAGCAACAAACAGCACACTGGGCTTTTAAAATAGGAGTTAAATGGAGTCTCTAGATTGATTTTTGTCCCTTGTTAATCCTTTCATTGAATGAACATTACATAGCTTCACATTTAAGCCTAATTTCTCTTCAGGCTGCTTGTAGTTTTCAGAATATAAGTTTGTGGTTGTAGTGTTAATTCTAACTTATTTCATTTTAATGCTATTTTAAATGAGAGAATTTAATTTAGCTAGTTTTTAGATTGTTTATTGCTGGCTTTAGACATGCAGTTGATTTTATACCTTGTCATTTGTAAAATTTTATTTACTAGCTATCCTTGGGTGTTATTCCTGAATCTTTTCCATGCAAATTATAGTATCTGAAAATAGCTGTATTTCTTTGTTTCCAATATGAATACAATTATTTTTCTTACAAGTCACTTCCTTTAGGACTTGGTCAATACTGATTATATATAGCAAGTCACTTTGTGTTGCTTCTCTCTTAGGGGAAGGAGACTGTTTTATTTCTTGAGTATTCAGCATAATGCTGAGTTTGTAAAGATGTTCTTACTCAGACTGAAGAAGGTTCCTTCTGTTCCTCTTGAGTATTTTGCTGCTAAGTGTGTTGGGTTTTGTCAAATTGTCTTCCTACATCTGTGAAAACAATCATTTGGTTTTGCTTATTTTGTTGCTACAGTGCTTTTTATCAATTGGTTTTTATATTTTGAAATAGCCTTGCATTTTTGGAGCAAAATTTAGTTGATCATGACATTTAGTCCTTTGTTGATCATGATGTAGAGTCCTTTGCTTTGTAAAAATAAATTATGTATCATTTGTATGTTTGGGGCATGTGGAAGGGTGTGTGTGCATGCTGTCACCTTTGTGTGGAGGTCAGAGGACAACTTGAAGGGTTTGGTTCTCTCTTTCAACTATGTGGGCCCCGGAAATTGAACTCAGTTGTCAGGTATAGCGAGGAGCTCACAGAAACCCTCGATGTTGGCTCAGCTCAGCTTCTTGTCCCGGGGAATTTGTGGCTCTGTTGATTATGCCTCCTGAGTTCCATCGCGTATGGACCTCTTCCTCGGTGCTGCCCGTAGTATCCACCTCTGCATCACCCAGCTTTCGGCACTGAGCATGGCCCAGGCCCATGAGAGGAGGTCCAGGAGGCCTGTGATGTGGGCGGTGTAGTCCTCACTCGGGCTCAACTTGAGCAGCACCCCCTCCTCGAATGCCATCTCTTTAGCCCACACTGCATTGGGCCCGAAAAGCAGCAGTGGTGGAGGCCGCGTGTGGTCTCTGGGAGCTCACGGGAGCATGGTCCCATGTTCCTGTGGTGGGAGGGCATGGATGATCCACATGACAGGATTTCCTTCTTTCTGGGAAACACCAGCACTGTGTTTTGGAGCTCTCAGTATGGTCCTTTGGTGGCTGTGCAGTCACTGCTGTTTGGCAGATTAGACACAGTGTGCGATTGATGCCATCTTGGATGATCTCAGCTTGGGTATTTCTAATACATTGTCCTAAGTGTTTCCTCCCAATCAGGCCACTCTCGGGCATGAGCATGTCTGTGTAGCTCTGGAACACAATCTGCCTCCTCAGAATGCATTGAGGACCTCATCTTCTGAACCCTGCGGACCTACTCCCGCTGCCTGCATCCCATATTTTTATTAGTACTTTAGGTATCATTTTCTTGGCTCATATTTAAAATAGCAAATTTAACATTTTAATCAGTTGTGCCAAACATTTGTTATTTCTCAAATTCGCTTTCAGTTTTCTGCTATGTTTTAGATGCATATTTCTTGGGTCTGTTTTGGAAATGGACATTTAAAATAATATAGCCTAGTGATTCTGAAAATAAGATTATTTTGCTTTCTCAAGATATGGTGGTGGTGTTTTGGTTGATTTTCTGTAGGCTAATAACTAGCCAGAAACTTCAGTATTTGTCACCAGTTAGCCTTTAGCCCTTACAGAAGGTTCTTTTTTTGAGGGGTGGGGGATAATTTTAGTTTCCACACAAGTAGGTGCTAGTTATGTTTTACTATTCACTTTAAGCTGTGAAGAGCTTTGGTTTCAATGTACCTTGAATGTGCATGTACACAGTCCTGGGAATGCTCACACTCGTATGCATGAACTTGGTGTTCTGTAATTTATGGAATGTGTTAGAATTTTTTCAAAGTTCCAAATATCATTCACTAGTTTTTTTTTTCTCATAAGCATTTTTGGTAATGTACTTCCTGCAGTTATTTCACTGTATCAAGCTATACAATCCAGTATACTCTAAAATCCAGTAAAAAACGACCAGAGGGTCTTTCAAGTTAATGTTAGACAGATCCAATGACTGTCCTCTGAGAGAGAGAGAAAAAGAATTGTACGCATCCAAATGCTTTTTACTCCCTCTAGTGGCTGCCAGGCTCCTGGCTCCGCTATAATTTCAGCCATTAGTTTTCAAGGTTACTAGGGAGGTGGAGAAGAAGGGTTAGAACAGCACTTAATAAAATGCTACAAGGCCAGCCCTTTCTAAGTACTATAGTTCTCTGGGACTCCTGCAGCAGAGCGCCACTTAGTGGATGGCTTAAACAGCAGAAAGGTCTCATAGTCCTGGAGGCTAGAATTGCATAGTGAGAGTGGTAGCAGCTCTGGCTCCTATGAGGGCTGTAAGGAAAAGGTCTGTTTCAGACTTTGCTTGAGTTAGAAGTGGACTAACTTCTCCACAAATATCTTCTATGTCTTCCCCTTGTATTTGCTTGTATGTGGGTGTAAGTCTCCCCTTCTATGTGAACATTAGGCATACTGGATTTGGATCCACTCTACAGACTTGAGTTTCTTTGCAGAGGCCCTGTGTCCAAGTGAGTTCACATTCTCCGTGTGGATTACTAATTCTCTGTGGCAAGGAAGGCACACTTCAGCCCGTAAGCTGAGACAGATGATAGAATCCTCCCTCCTCTCTCCTCTCCTGTCTCTTCCTCCCCCTTCTCTCTTACCCCCTCTCCCCTTTCTTTCTCCTCTCTTTTTCCCTCTGTCAACTTGCTTTCTTTAAACTTTTAAAAAATTAAATAATAAAGCTTATTTTTGGGCTAGTCATCACACCCATTTTTTATTATTGTACATCAATTATACAAAATTGTTTTCATTATTGTTTTCATAGACACATAGCATGCTTTGATCACATTTGCTCTCCTTGTGTCCCCCTCCAAACCTAGTCATCTTCCGTTTTTCAAATAGTAATCCTTCTCCTTTCATACCTTTTAAAAAAGTGTCTAGGGAGAGGGAGATTGTTCAGGCATAAGAGTGCTTGCTGTCTGTGCATGAGGATCTGATTTCAGACACACAGCTTTCATGAAAAGCTGGTGAGGTCCTGCATGACAGTAAACTCAGCATTGACGGAGGGAGATGAGTGAATCCCCGAGCTCACTAGCTAGATAGCCTAGCTGAAACTGAACATTAGGCTGTGTGAGAGACTGTGTTAGAATACAATAAGGGAGTGAACAATAGGAGATGATTAATGCCTTTCTCTCCCCTCACACACTCTTATGAATAAGCATGCATTCACTGTACACATACACCACACAAAATACAGATTCTATGAAGGAGAGAAGGCATACATGGTCTATCTTGCTGAACCTGGTCAATTTCACTCACCAGCATCTTACGTTCCATCATTTTTTATCCAAATAACATAATTTCACTACTTTTCATGGCTGAATAAAACTCACAATTTAAAAATCCATGTTGTTTTATACCTAGGCTGATTCTATAACATGGGTGTCATGAATAGTGCCACAATAATCACTGGTGTGCAGATGTCTCTATTGTACGCTGACTTAGTTCCCTTTGGATGAATGGATATAGATCCTGTGACCGTGCTGGCTTTATTTTTTATAGACTTCTACACTGATTTCTATAATGGCTGAACTTAGCATACCATCCACAGTGTGGAGAGGCTGCCCACACTCTCCCATGCCCTAGCTAATATGATTTGAGCTTATTTTCTTTTAAAATACTTTTGTATTTAATTTTTGAGATTTTTAATATACTTATATAATTTCCCCGTTCTCTTTCCTCCCTCCAAACGCTCCTGTAGCCTCTTTTTGTTTTCTTTTCAGATTCATGACTTCATTTTTGGTTGTTGTTGTTGTTATTGTTGTGTGTATACATAAACACAACCTGTTCAGTCTGTATACTGTTACTCGTATATATGTTTTCAGGGCTTACTGTTTGGTGTTGGATAGCCGATTGATACGCTCTCCCCGGAGCAAGACTGTTTTCTGCTGCTCACAGCCTTCTTAGTTGCTTATAGTTCTTTGTGTGGAGTTTAAGCCTCCCTAGCTCTCTCCTCATATACATTAGCATGTCTGCTGGTGTTATTCTCGTCCAGCTGCCGGGTAGGCAGTCATGTCGGTGAGACTTCTTGGGTATAGCCTTCCACATTCCTTGGAGCCACAGTTTCACAGCCAACTTTCTGTTCCTCTGGCTCTTAGGTTTATCCATCCTCTCTTCAGCAGTGAGCCCTAGATTCAGGAGTTGTGTTGTAGAGGTATCAATAGGGAGTGGGCTCCATCACTACATTATGGTTGGTTACATTTTTTTAAATAATGGATTTGCTTTGTGTCAAAAAGAAATTTCCATGATGAGAGGTGAGAATTACATTTATCTTTGGGTATAAGGACAAATATTTAGGATGTCATTAGGGATTATTATGCTGGTTCAGTACACTGGTTATAGGTTCTTTTTCAAGATCCATGACTTCACTGGCCTTGTGTGGTTGTACAGGTTTCTAGTCCCAGGCATGATTTCCCTCTTGGTGATCAGATCTGAGTCTAACTAAAGAGCTATTAGTTACTGCCAAGGTATGCATGAGACTACTGCACTGTTAGGGCTAGCATGCCATGCTGGTTGTTGGAGTTCATAGGTATCATAACTCAATAGTACTATTGGCGGTTTCTCTCCTTTGGAAGTTTGCATGGTGCCTTTTGTTTCCATGAAACCTAGTCATCAGCGAGGAGGCATTGAAGTCAGTTCTAGCTCAGGGGCCTCTGAGCCCTGCAGCTGATGTGCATGCTGTCTAGAGCAATAGGGATTTACTGTCCACCTCTGGGAACAACCAGGGTCAAAAGCAATAACCTGGGAGGTTTTAGGAGTCTCTTGGACAACCTTGACCAACAATTCAAAAGAGGACTTCTCATGACTGCTGTTGGGTTTTTTGTTAGTCTTTGGCTGTTAGAGGGAGCATTTGTTCAAATTATGTATATTCATGTATAGACATGTTTAACAGTTAATAGTATAAAAGTTAATAGTGTGGTTCCTTATGACATTTTCAGACATCCTTACTATTACTATTACAATTTTCCCTCCTCCTCCTTGTATTTACCTGTGTCCTCCCTCCCTAATTAGGGTTGCCCGTTTTTACCATTTCCCCTGCTATTTCCCTCTGTCTTGCTCTCCACTTCTCCAGTTTTAGTTCATTCAGTTACTTCAAGTCATGCACTCACATCTGAAGATTTGGAGCTAGGAGCCACCAGTGAGAGAGAAAATGTTATGCCTGTCTTTCTGGGCCTGGGTTACCTCACTCAATATGGTCTTTTCTTGTTCCATTCATTTACCTGCAAAGTTCATAGTTTTATTTTTGTTTGTGGCTGAATAATATTCCATAGTGTATATGTATGATGTTTTTATTATGATAGTCATTCTGAGTGTAATGGAATCTCAACTTGCTTTAACTTGAACATTTTTACACATTAGGTACAAATGTTGACTTCTTTTTCACGTATTTATTGGACATTTGCATTTCCTTTATCTTGTTTTCTTTTATTGAAAATATATTTTTTCATACAATATATCCTGTTTACAGTTTTGCATCCCTCTGCTTTTCCAAGTTCCTCCACACTTCCCTTCCAACCTGCATCCATCCTAATTCTGTCTCATTAGAAAAGAAACAGGAATCTAAGGGATAATAATAAAATAGATATAATAAAATAGCACAAAATCCAACACAACAGAAGAAAGGCAAGATACAACAAGCAGAAGGAAGAGAGTCCAAGAAAGGCATAAGAAACAGATATAGACACAGAGAACCACGTGCTCCTTCGCATAGTCGTGAGTCTGACAAAAACACAAAACCAGAAACCATATATGCGAAGGAGTAGTAGGGTAAAAAAGGGAGAAAGAAAAAAAAAAAAAAGGATAGACTAGATAGTGCACAGGAGTAGAGACTTTGGGGCACTTAGTCCTAAATGGGATGCTTTCATCAAATTCCCAGAGGGCTCAGGGAACTATGGAAGAGAAGGCAGAAAGATGGTCAGAGCCAGAGGTGACGGATGGTCACAGTGTCTTCCAGACACAACAGGTCTGATGGACATATGAAGTCACAGAGACTGGGATAACATGCATATGGCCCACATTATCCAAACAAGATGGATGCCAGTGCTGAGATGGGGAAGTAGACACAGGTCTCATTCCCAACTAAGAGCCTATCTTCAATTAACAACCACTTGCAAACAAAGTTTCTCCAAAGGTCTTATTGGTATACATTTGCATTTCTTGTTTTGAAAGGTTTTTCTTCAGTTCACTTTCTCATTTCTGATTTGACTATTTGCTTTAACTTTTGAGTAAAAAATATATTACAGATACTAGTCTGTTGACAGAGTAATAACTGGCAAAGATTTTCTTCTATTCTATTGGCTCTGTTAATTGCTTCTTTGTTGTGGAGTGGCCCTTTAACTTCATGCAATTCCATTTGCCCTTCTCGCTATTATTTTCTGAGCTTTTGTGCTCCTGACAGAAAGCCATTGCCTCTGCATATATATTGAAGTGTTTGCTTCTGGTAGGAGATGGACATTAGGAGTCTACTTCCAGTCTTTACCTGTAAGCATCTGTTTCCGTCCATTTCCTGGGGAGGCTAATTTCTGTCCAAGATAAGTTTTTATACCATCTTTGTTGGGAATCATGTGGCTGTAGCTATAGCTATGTTGGTTCATTTTTGGTTCCTTTGGGCAATTGCATTGATATGTCTGTCTGTTTTGTGCCTGTATTAGGTGTTTTTTTTATTGTTACTCTGTCATATAATTAAAAATTTAATATTGTGATAGCTCCAAAGTGCTACTTTTTTCCTCAGGGTGGCTTTGGCTATTTGGAATTTTTTGAAGTCACTAAGGAGTTTTTAAAATTAAAAAAAAATATTTCTGTGAAAAAGGCCATTGGCATTTTAGTGGAGATTACATTGAATCTGTAGGTTGTCCTCAGTTATACAGACACATCCATGATATTAATTCTGGCAATCCATGAACACAGGAGTCTGTCTTTGAATAATATCCTGCTAAGTTTCTTTCTTTGGTGTTTTCAAGTTTTTTTTATTGTAGTTATCTTTTATGTTTTTCCTAGGTGGTGTTAAGTGCTAGTGTGAGTGGGATTGATTGTCTCGTTTCATTCTAAGCATGTTTCTATATAGAGAAGCCATTGAAATTAGTATGTTGCATTTTGTCCAGATACCTTGCTTACTAGAGCTAAAACTGTTCTAGTGGTGTCTTTAGGGCAATTGAAGTATAATGTTGCTTGGTAGAGGTGATTTGGCTTTTTTCTTTCTTATTTGTGTGTAATTTATTTTCTTTTCTTTATTTTTTCTTCTTTCCTTAAGCTACTATTCCACCAGTGGATTATGCAAGCAGATACATTATAGATTTCAGGGTTACTTTACACAGGATGATTTTTTTGAAGGTTTCATCTGTTTACCTGTAAATTTCATGATTATTTTTGAACAAGTGAATAATATTCCATTGTTTAAATGATCCATGTTTCCCTAATCTGTTCATCTGTTGATGGGTTTCTAGGCTATTTCCAGTTTCTGGAAGTGAACATATATTAAATGAATTCAATTTAGCTGCTAGCCAGACAGCATGCCATGTGGAAGGGCAGTGGTGGTTAAAGTGGGGTTTTAAAGGCGGGCATCAGAAAGGTGTGCATTACCACCATCCATGGAATCCACAGCTGGGCAGCAAAATTGTTTTACTTCCCTCAGCTTTTTTCCTTTCCTACTATATAGTAATAAATAAAAAGAACATTTCATACCTTTACCATAGTGATAAGCAAGTTTTACAGAGGCAAAAGCTGCTGTCAATACCTCACAGCCCATCAGCCTTCTCTTATCTCACCTGCAGGCCACTAGAATTGTCTCGGCATTCCAGAGCCAAAAGTCAATGGCTCTTAAGGGACTCCTGGCTCCATAGAAAGTTTCTTTAGTCATCACTGGGGACCTGTGCTAATTATTACTCAGTTCTGAGCACTTTAATGTGTGGGATAGAGCAGTTCATTTCTGGGCAGGTAAAAACACAGAGCTATCAGCTTAGGGCTGGCTTTCATGTCTCCACAGTATATCATATAGATGTCTGACAACTAAATTCATTTTTATCAATGTATCCCTGGCTTTCCAGTTATTTATTTCTTTACCCTGAATAATCTACTGGCTAATAAGAATGGGATATTGAAATTACCCATTAGTACTCATCCAGACCTGTTTTTACCTTTATGTTCAAAAGTTTGTTTTATGCAATTAGGTAATCTAATATTCAATTCATATCTATTTATAATCATTTTGTCTTTGTGAAGGACTGTTGCATTTGTTAGACTCCCATGACCTTTATCATTTCTGACTAACATAGGCTTGGATATATGCTTTCCTAGGTATGAGCATAGAAACCTGTACTTAGTTTTAAATTTCTTTCACTTGGAATATCATTTTATATCATTTACCTTTAGTCTTTCTGTTTGCAAGTGAGGTGAGATTTTTTTTTTAAATAGAGAAAGTAATTGGATTTTTTTCTTAAACGATCTAGCCAGTCACCAGTCTACATTTAAGATTACTATTGAGAGTAATTTAACTTCTCCTTCCTGAGAGGCTTGCTGAATTAATAAAACTTGAGTATCATTTGTTACCGATTCTCCCAGTGAAATTTACTCATTGCTGACCTACTATGCTTGTGTCTGTTTCTTGGTCTTCTGTTTCCTATTCTGTTTGGTTTCTTCTGTAGTTGCTGGTTTTGTTTAGCAGTTGTTTAGTTTAAGATTATGATAGATTTTTCTTTATCCTTTATTTTCAAAGGATAACTTTGTTAGATTTAGTAGTCCTGTAAATAGTTATTTTGTTTCAGGGCTTGAAATATATTAGGCCATATTCTCCTGGAATTTAAATTCTTTGCTGAGAAGTAAGCTGTTAACTTGGTACTTCTTGCTGGTGTTTTGAGCATTCTTTCTTACTTCTCTATTCTTGGTATTTTAACTTTAATATGACACAGGGAGGGTTTTCCATGTCTATTAGTGTTTCTAAATTCCTCATATAATTTATGTCCCAGAAGTCTTTGTTTTGGTTTCTTTTCTTTGTTGCTATATGACTATATTAATTCTGAACCCAGCCTTCAATCTCTTGTGTTCCTCCTTTTGCCTATTCTAGTCCATTGGTGCTGTTTTCTATTGAGATTTTTGGTTTATTAACTGAGTTTTTCATTTCTAAAACTTCTGTATATTTTGTTTAAGACTCTCTGTCTGTTTGTTGACTTCCTGTCTAGGTTGTTATCTTTCTCATCCAGGTCTTGAATTGACTTCTTTCATCTGTTTGAATCTTGTTTAATGCCTGTTCACAGACATAAGGATAGGTCATGAGGCTTTGCTTGACAAAGTGCTAAAGATGTCCAGCTGATAACCACTGCCCTTAAATATTATGTATGGTCCAGGTGTAATTTTGTCTAGCAATCTGCTTTTTCTCCTAAAACTGTCTATTTTCTTTTCTCAGCCCTAATGAAAATCATACATGGAAAACTTTTTCCCACAGAGAATGTTGAAAGAGGGCATCTGATCAAAGGCTTAAGACAATGATAGAGGGTTTTTTGTTGTTGTTGGTTTTTTTTGTTGTTGTTGTTTTGTTTTGCTCTGACTGTGAGCACCTAAGCAGAAACTGCATAAAAGAAAGTTAAGACTTACGTAACAGTACCTGGCTAGATACTGTTAGCCATAGAAAGGTTTTGTTAGAATCTATTGCTTTGAGAGAAATAGAAGGTGGGCTTGGAATGTCATACTTCACAGATATTTTACAAGAGGGGACCCCCTTGACAGCTAGCCTAGGTTTGGGTAGCACACCTATTGGTTTGGGACTGGGAATAAGTCAAGTTTCTCTTTATTAGAGAACATTTAGCTCATACTATGTTGCTGTGACCATCTTGTAAACACAATGGCTTGAGCCTGGAGAATTTATAATTAAATTTTCCCAAGTATTGTTTAAGAAATAATAATCAGGTTATGCTGACCATTGCTTGGAAATTGATTTTTGATGTATGCTTTATTATAGGTTATATAGAACTATTTGTATTTTCTTGTTAGATTGTTCTCTTGCTTTGTTATCTTTAAAAAAATTTTTTATTAATTTATTCATATTACATTTAAATTGTTATCCCATCACTGTATCCTCCCATTCCTCCCTCCCTCCCATTTTCCCCTTGCTCCCCTCCCCTATGACTCTGACTGAGGGGGGGGCACCTCCCCCTGTATATGCTCATATGGTATCAAGTCTCTTCTTGGTAGCCTGCTATCTTTCCTCTGAGTGCCACCAGGCCTCTCCATCCCGGGGACATGGTCAAATATGGGATACCAGAGTTCGTGTGAAAGTCAGACCCCAGTATCCACTTAACTGTGGAGAATGTCCTGTCCATTGGCTAGATCTTGGTAGGGGTTCGAAGTTTACTGCATGTATTGTCTTTGGCTGGTGCCATAGTTTGAACAGGATTCCCGGACAAAGATCTGTCCATCATAATGTTCTTCTTGTAGGTTTCTAGGACTCTCTGGATCCTTCTATTTCCCCATTCTTACATGCTTCTCTTACCTAGAGTCCCAATAGGAAGTTTTCCCCTCTGTCCCACTTTCCTGGTAAGTGAAGACTTTCATGGGATATATCCCTTCGGCTAGTGTCCAGATATAAGTGAGTATATATCATTTGACTCTTTCTGCTTCTGAGTTAACTCACTCATTATGATCATTTCTAGTTCAATCCATTTGTCCACAAATTTCAGGATTTCCCTGTTTTTAATAGCTGAGTAGTATTCCATAGTGTAAATGTACCACAGTTTCTTTATCCACCCTTCTACTGAGGGATACTTAGGCTGTTTCCAGGTTCTGGCTATTATGAATAAGGCTGCTATGAACATGGTTGAGCAAATGTTCTTGTTGTGTGATGGAGCATCTTCTGGGTATATTCCAAGGAGTGGAATAACTGGGTCTTGAGGAAGCCCTATTCCCAGTTTTCTGAGATAATGCCAGATAGATTTCCAAAGTGGCTGTACTAGTTTGCATTCCCGCCAGCAATGAAGGAGTGTTCCTCTCTCCATATCCTTGCCAGTTTGTGGTGTCACCTAAGTTTTTGATCTTAGTCATTCTGATGGGTATAAGATGGAATCTCAGAGTTGTTTTGATTTGCATTTCTCTGATGACTAAGGACATTGAGCATTTCTTTAAGTGTTTCTCAGCCATTCAATATTCGTCTGTTGAGAATTCTCTGTTTAGTCTGAGCCTCATTTCTCAATTGGGTTATTCAGTTTGGTGGTGTTTAATTTCTTGAGTTCTTTATATATTTTGGACATTAGACCTTTGTCAGATGGAGGGGTGGTGAAGATCCTTTCCCAGTCTATAGGCTGTCGCTTTGTTTGTTGACAGTGTCTCCTGCCTTACAGAAGCTTCTCAGCCTCATGAGATCCAATTTATTAATTGTTGACCTTAAAGCCTGGGCTATTGGAGTTCTGTTCAGGAAGTTGTCTCCGGTGCCAATGTGTTCCAGGCTCCTCCCCACTTTTTCTTCTAACTGACTTAGTGTCTCTGGTTTTATGTTGAGGTCTTTGATACACTTGGATTTGAAATCAGTGGTAAGAGGACAGTTCATAGCATTAAGTACCTTTGTAAAGAACTTGGATTCATTTCTGGGTTTTCGATTCAATTCCATTGATCAACCAGCCTATTGCTGTGCCAGTACCATGCTGTTTTAATTACTGTTGCTTTATAGAACAGCTTGAGATCAGGTATGGAGAGTCCTCTGGAGGATCTTTTATTGTACAAGATTGTTTTAGCTATTCTGGGTTTTTTGTTTTTCCATATGAAGTTCAGAATTGAACTTTCAATGTCTTTAAAAAATTGTGTAGGTATTTTGATAGGGATTGCATAGAATCTGTAAATTGCTTTTGGTAAGATGGTCATTTTTACTATGTTAATTCTCCCGATCCACGAGCAAGGAAGATCATTCCATCTTCTAATGTCATCTTCAACCTTTTTCTTCAGAGTTTTGAATGTTTTTTCAAACAAGTCCTTCACTTGCTTGGTTAGAGTAACTCCTAAATATTTTAAATTACTTGTGGCTAATGTGACGGGTGTATTTTTCCTAATTTCTTCCTCTGCATGATTGTCATTTGTATATAGGAAGGCTACTGACTTTTTAGAGTTAAATTTGTATCCAGCCAATTTGCTGAAAGTGTAGATCAGCTGTAGTAGTTCTCTGGCTGAGTTTTTGGGGTCACTTATGTACACTATCATATCATCTGCAAATAGAGATAATTTGACTTCCTCTTTTCCTAATTGGATCCCCTTGATCTCCTTTTGTTGTCTTATTGCTCTGGCTAGAACTTCGAGTACTATATTGAAGAGATATGGAGAGAGTGGGCAGCCTTGCCTTGTTCCCGATTTTAGAGGAATTTCCTTGAGTATCTCACCATTTAATTTGATTTTGGCTGTTGGATTGCTGTATATAGCCTTTATTATGTTGAGGTATGTGAGTTGTATCCCTGATCTCTCCAAAACTTTTAGCATGAATGGGTGTTGGATTTTATTAAATGCTTTCTCTGCATCTAAGGAGTTGATCATGTGGTTTTTTATTTTCAGTTTGTTTATATGGTGGATTACATTGATGGATTTCTGTATATCAAGCCATCCTTGCATGCCTGTAATGAAGCCTACCTGGTCATGGTGAATGATATCTTTGATGTGTTCCTGTATTCGTTTTGCAAGTATTTTATTTAGTATTTTTGCATCAATGTTCATAAGAGAAATTGGTCTGAAATTCTCTTTCTTTGTTGGGTCTTTGTGAGGTTTAGGTATCAATGTGACTATGGCCTCATAGAATGAATTTGGTAATTTTCCATCCACTTCTATCTTTTGGAGTCGCTTGTAGAGTATCAATATTAGCTCGCCCTTGAAGGTCTGGTAGAACTCTGCACTGAAACCATCTGGCCCTGGGCTTTTTTTTTTTTTTTTGGTTTGGAGACTATCATGATTGCTTCTATTTCTGTAGGGGAAATGGGACTATTTAGGTTGTTTATCTGTTCTTAACTCAATTTTGGCAAGTGGATTGATCAAGAAAATCGTCCATTTCCCTTATATTTTCAAATTTTGTGTCATATATGCCTTCGAAGTAGGATCTTATGATTCTTTGTATTTCTTCAGTGTCTGTTGTTATGTTCCCTTTTTCATGTCTGATTTTGTTGATTTGGATACTGTCTCTCTGCCTTTTAGTTAGTTTGGCTAATGGCTTGTCTATCTTGTTGATTTTCTCAAAGAACCAGCTCTTGGTTTTGTTGATTCTTTGGACTGTTTTCTTAGTTTCTAATTTATTGATTTCAGCCCCGAGTTTGATTATTTCCAGTCGTCTACTCCTTTTGGGTGTTTCTGCTTCTTTTTTTTTCTAGGGCTTCCAGCTGTGTCGTTAAGTTGCTTATGTGCGATGTTTCCAATTTCTTTTTTTTTTAATTAATTTTTTATTAATTTATTCTTGTTACATCTCAGTGTTTATCCCATCCCTTGTATCCTCTCATTCCTCCCCCCCATTTTTCCATTATTCCCCTCCCCTATGACTGTTCCTGAGGGGGATTACGTCCCCCTATATATTCTCATAGGGTATCAAGTCTCTTCTTGGCTACTTGCTGTCCTTCCGCTGAGTGCCACCAGGTCTCCCCCTCCAGGGGACATGGTCAAATGTGAGGCACCAGAGTATGTGAGAAAGTCATATCCCACTCTCCACTCAACTGTGGAGAATGTTCTGACCATTGGCTAGATCTGAGTAGGGGTTTAAAGTTTACCTCCTATATTGTCCTTGGCTGGTGCCTTAGTTTGAGCGGGACCCCTGGGCCAAAATCTGCCTATCATATTGTTCTACTTGTAGGTTTCTAGGACCCTCTGTATCCTTTTATTTTGCTATTCTCCCATGCGTCTCTCATTTAGAGTCCCAATAGGATGCCCTCCCCTCTATCCCAGTTTCCTGGTAAGTGAAGGCTTTCGTGGGACATGCCCCTTGGGCTAGTATGCAGATATAAGTGAGTATATACCATTTGATTCTTTCTGCTTCTGGGTTAACTCACTCATTATGATAATTTCTAGCTCAATCCATTTATCCACAAATTTCGGGAATTCCTTGTTTTTAATAGCTGAGTAGTATTCCATAGTGTATATGTACCACAGTTTCTTTATCCACTCTTCTACTAAGGGACACTTAGACTGTTTCCATGTTCTGGCTATTATGAATAAGGCTGCTATGAACATGGCTGAGCAAATTTTCTTGTTGTGTGATGGAGCATCTTCTGGGTATATTCCAAGGAGTGGAATAGCTGGGTCTTGAGGAAGCCCTATTCCCATTTTTCTGAGATAGCACCAGATAGATTTCCAAAGTGGCTGTACTAGTTTGCATTCGCACCAGCAATGAAGGAGTGTTCCTCTCTCCCCACATCCTCGCCAGCATGTGGTGTCGCTTGAATTTTTGATCTTAGCCATTCTGATGGGTGTAAGATGGAATCTCAGAGTTGTTTTGATTTGCATTTCCCTGATGACTAAGGAGGTTGAGCATTTCTTTAAATGTTTCTCAGCCATTTGATACTCCTCTGTTGAGAATTCTCTGTTTACTTGCAAGCCCCATTTCTCAATTGGGTTATTCAGTTTGGTGGTGCTTAATTTCTTGAGTTCTTTATATATTTTGGATAATAGACCTTTGTCAGATATAGGGTTGGTGAAGATTTTTTCCCACTCTGTAGGCTGTCGCTTTGTTCTCTTGACAGTGTCTCCTGCCTTACAGAAGCTTCTCAGCCTCATGAGGTCCCATTTATTAATGGTTGACATTAAGGCCTGGAATGTTGGTGTTCTGTTCAGGAAGTTGTCTCCTGTGCCAATATGTTCCAGGCTCTTTCCCACTTTTTCCTCTAAGTGGCTTAGTGTCTCTGGTTTTATGTTGAGGTCTTTAATCCACTTGCATTTGAGTTTTGTGCAAGGTGACAAATATGGGTCCAGTTTCATTTTTTTACACATAGACCTCCAGTTAGACCAGCACCATTTGTTGAAGATGCTATCCTTTTTCCATTGAACGGATTTGGCTTCTTTGTCAAAAATCAAGTGACCATATGTGTGTGGATTCATATCTGGGTCTTTGATCTGATTCCACTGATCAACCAGCCTGTTGCTGTGCCAGTACCATGCTGTTTTAATTACTATTGCTTTATAGTACAGTTTGAGATCAGGTATGGAGATTCCTCTGGAGCACCTTTTATTGTACAAGATTGTTTTAGCTATTCTGGGTTTTTTGTTTTTCCATATGAAGTTCAGAATTGAACTTTCAATGTCTTTAAAAAATTGTGTAGTTATTTTGATAGGGATTGCATTGAATCTGTAGATTGCTTTTGGTAGGATGGCCATTTTTACTATGTTAATTCTCCCGATCCATGAGCAAGGAAGATCATGCCATCTTCTCAGGTCATCTTCAATCTCTTTCTTCAGAGTTTTGAAATTTTTTTCATACAAGTCCTTCACTTGCTTCGTTAGGGTAATTCCTAGATATTTTATATTGCTTGTGGCTAATGTGAAGGGTGTGGTTTTCCTAATTTCTTCCTCTGCAAGCTTGTCATTTGTGTATAGGAAGGCTACAGACTTTTTTGAGTTAATTTGGTATCCAGCCAATTTGCTGAAGGTGTTTATCAGCTGTAGGAGTTCTCTGGTGGAATTTTGAGGGGCACTTATGTACACTATCATATCATCTGCAAATAGGGATAATTTGACTTCCTTCTTTCTCATTTGGATACCCTTGATCTCCTTTTGTTGTCTTATTGCTCTGGCTAGAACTTCGAGTACTATATTGAAGAGATATGGAGAGAGTGGGCAGCCTTGCCTTGTTCCCAATTTTAGAGGAGTTTCCTTGAATATCTCACCATTTACTTTGATTTTGGCTATTGGCTTGCTGTATATAGCCTTTATTATGTTGAGGAAAGTGCCTTGTATCCCCGATCTCTCCAAAACTTTAAACATGAATGGGTGTTGAATTTTATCAAATGCTTTCTCTGCATCCAAGGAGATGATCATGTGGTTTTTTATTTTCTGTTTGTTTATATGGTGGATTACGTTGATGGATTTCCGTATATTAAACCATCCCTGCATGCCTGGAATGAAGCCTACTTGGTCATGATGAATGATATCTTTGATGTGTTCCTGTATTCGTTTTGCAAGTATTTTATTTAGTATTTTTGCATCTATGTTCATAAGAGTAATTGGTCTGAAATTCTCTTTCTTTGTTGAGTGTTTGTGAGGTTTATGTATCAATGAGACTATGGCCTCATAGAATGAATTTGGTAATTTTCCATCCATTTCTATCTTTTGGAGTAGCTTGAAGAGTATCAGTATTAGCTCGCACTTGAAGGTCTGGTAGAATTCTGCACTGAAACCATCTGGCCCTGGGCTTTCTTTGGTTGGGAGACCATCGATGATTGCTTCTATTTCTATAGGGGAAATGGGACTATTTAGCTTGTTTATCTGTTCTTCATTCAACTTTGGCAAGTGAAATTGATCAAGAAAATCATCCATTTTCCTTAGATTTTCAAATTTTGTGGCATATAAGCCTTCAAAGTAGGATCTTATGATTCTTTGTATTTCTTTTTTTTTTTGTTTTGTTTAATATTTTTTATTAATTTATTCTTGTTTTTTTTTTAATTTTTTTTATTAATTTATTCATGTTACATCTCAATGTTTATCCCATCCCTTGTATCCTCCCATTCCTCCCCCCCCCATTTTCCCATTATTCCCCTCCCCTATGACTGTTCTTGAGGGGGATTACATCCCCCTATATATTCTCCTAGGGTATCAAGTCTCTTCTTGGCTACTTGCTGTCCTTCCTCTGAGTGCTACCAGGTCTCCCCCTCCAGGGGACATGGTCAAATGTGAGGCACCAGAGTACGTGAGAAAGTCGTATCACACTCTCCACTCAACTGTGGAGAATATTCTGACCATTGGCTAGATCTGGGAAGGGGTTTAAAGTTTACCTCCTGTATTGTCCTTGGCTGGTGCCTTAGTTTGAGCGGGACCCCTGGGCCCAAATCTGCCTATCATATTGTTCTACTTTTAGATTTCTAGGACCCTCTGGATCCTTCTATTTTGCTGTTCTCCTATGCGTCTCTCATTTAGAGTCCCAATAGGATGCCTTCCCCTCTGTCCCAGTTTCCTCGTAAGTGAAGGCTTTCGTGGGACATGCCCCTTGGGCTAGTATGCAGATATAAATGAGTATATACCATTTGATTCTTTCTGCTTCTGGGTTAACTCACTCATTATGATCATTTCTAGCTCAATCCATTTATCCACAAATTTCGGGAATTCCTTGTTTTTAATAGCTGAGTAGTATTCCATAGTGTATATGTACCACAGTTTCTTTATCCACTCTTCTACTGAGGGACACTTAGGCTGTTTCCATGTTCTGGCTATTATGAATAAGGCTGCTATGAACATGGCTGAGCAAATTATCTTGTTGTGTGCTGGAGCATCTTCTGGGTATATTCCAAGGAATGGAATAGCTGGATCTTGAGGAAGCCCTATTCCCATTTTTCTAAGATAGCACCAGATAGATTTCCAAAGTGGCTGTACTAGTTTGCATTCGCACCAGCAATGAAGGAGTGTTCCTCTCTCCCCACATCCTCGCCAGCATGTGGTGTCGCTTGAATTTTTGATCTTAGCCATTCTGATGGGTGTAAGATGGAATCTCAGAGTTGTTTTGATTTGCATTTCCCTGATGACTAAGGAGGTTGAGCATTTCTTTAAGTGTTTCTCAGCCATTTGATACTCCTCTGTTGAGAATTCTCTGTTTAGTTCCAAGCCCCATTTCTCAATTGGGTTATTCGGTTTGGTGGTGTTTAATTTCTTGAGTTCTTTATATATTTTGGATATTAGACCTTTGTCAGATGTAGGGTTGGTGAAGATTTTTTCCCACTCTGTAGGCTGTCGCTTTGTTCTCTTGACAGTGTCTCCTGCCTTACAGAAGCTTCTCAGCCTCATGAGGTCCCATTTATTAATGGTTGACATTAAGGCCTGGAATGTTGGTGTTCTGTTCAGGAAGTTGTCTCCTGTGCCAATATGTTCCAGGCTCTTTCCCACTTTTTCCTCTAAGTGGCTTAGTGTCTCTGGTTTTATGTTGAGGTCTTTAATCCACTTGCATTTGAGTTTTGTGCAAGGTGACAAATATGGGTCCAGTTTCATTTTTTTACACATAGACCTCCAGTTAGACCAGCACCATTTGTTGTTTCTTCATTTTCATTGAATTTCAGAAACTCCTTGATTTCTTTCTTTATTTCTTCCCTGACCCAGTTTTCATTTAGCAGAGAGTTGTTTAGTTTCCACGTACATGTAGGCTTTTTGTTATTTCTGTTGTTGTTGAATTGCAGCCTCAGAGCCTGGTGATCTGATAGGAAACAAGGTATTATTTCAATCCTCTTATATCTGTTGAGACTTGTTTTGTGACCTACGATGTGATCAATTTTGGAGAAGGTTCCATGGGGTGCAGAGAGGAAGGTATATTCTTTCTCGTTTGGGTGAAAGGTTCTATAGATATCTGTTAGACCCATTTGACCCATGGCATTGGTTAATGATGTTATTTCTCAGCTTAGTTTCTGTTTCAATGACTTATCCTTCAGTGAGAGTGGGGTGTTGAAGTCTCCCACTATTATTGTGTGGGGATCAATGTGTAGTTCAAGCTTTTTTTAGGAGATCTTTTACAAATGTGGGTGCCCTTGTATTGGGAGCATAGATGTTCAGAATTGTGATGTCATCTTGGTTGACTTTACCTTTGATGAGTATGAAGTGTCCTTCCTCATCCCTTTTGATTAATTTTGGTTGAAAGTCTATTTTGTTCAATACTAAAATGGCCATGCCTGCTTGCTTCTTGTGACCATTTGCTTGGAATATTTTTTTCCAACCTTTTACCCTGAGGTAATGCCTTTCATTATGGGTGAGATGTGTTTCTTGAATGCAGAAGAATGTTGGATCTTGTTTTTGTACCCATTCAGTTAGTCTGTGTCTTTTTATTGGAGAATTGAGGCCATTGATGTTGAGAGATATTAATGACCAGTGACTTTTAGGAGTCTTAATTTTGATGTTGTTTCCAGTAGAGCATTTGTGTAGTTGTGTTTTTGACATGGGATAGTTATCTATTTCCTGGGTAGTTTTGGTTGTAACTTGACCCTTTGGGATGGAGTTTTCCTTCTAGTACCTTCTGTAAAGCTGGATTTGTGGATAGGTACTCTTTGAATTTATTTTTGTCATGGAATATTTTGTTTTCTCCATCAATGGTTATTGATAATTTTGCTGGGTAAAGTAGTCTGGCCTGGCATCTGTGGTCTCTTAGGGTTTGCAGGATCTCTGTCCAGGCCCTTCTGGCTTTTATGGTCTCTGCTGAGAAGTCCGGTCTAATTCTGATAGGTTTACCATTAAATGTTATTTGCCCCTTTTCCCTTGCAGCTTTTAATATTTTTTCTTTGTTCTGCATGTTTTGTGTTTTGATTATTATGTGGCGGGCAGTTTTTCTTTTCTGGTCAATTCTATTTGGTGTTCTGTAGGCCTCTTGTATGTTTATAGGCATTTCTTTCTTTAGATTGGGGAAATTTTCTTCTATGATTTTGTTGAGAATAGTTTCTGGGCCCTGGAGTCTGATGTCTTCTCTTTCTTCAATGCCTATTATCCTCAAATTTCTTCTTTTCATGGTGTACTTAATTTCTTGGATGTTTTGTGTCAGGAGTTTTCCAAATTTGGCATTTTCTTTAATGGTTGATTCAATCAATATCTGTGATTGTATCTTCTAGACCTGAGATTCGTTCTTCCATCTCTTGGATTCTGTTAGAAAAGCTCACCTCTGTGTTGCTCGCCTTCTTCTCTGAGGTCTCATGTTCTCGTTTTTCTTCTGTCTGTGTGTTTATCGTTGAATCCATTTTCATTTTCAGATCTTGAACTGATTTTTTGATTTCTTTCATCTGATTTTTTGTATATTCCTGAGTTTCTCCCATTGCCTCTTTATAGGTCTTCAGAGCTTGAACCGTTTTATTTCTTTCTTTCATCTGGTTGTTTGCATTTTCCTGCAATTTTTCCAGTTCCACTCTATGTGCTTCTTTTATGTCTCTCACCTGTTTGTCTGCGTCTTCCTGCATTTGATTACGAATTTTATTTGTTTCCTCCATTATCATCCTCATTACTAAGGATTTGAGGTCATTTTCTTGTATTTCTATTGTATTTGAGTTCTCTGGGTTGTTTTCTTTCGGATAGCTGGAAACTGGCGACGCCATGTTGTTTTGGGGTTTGTTGCATATGCTCTTTCGTTGTCCTTTAGACATCTTGCCATCTTTGTTTTTGTTGGGAAGCTTCCAGAGTTGGATGGAGGGTGTCTGACGATAGATTCACTTGTTTTCTCATGATTTCCCTAGGCTGGGAGCTCAAAGCTTCACTGGTGTGGATGTTAGGTGGTTAGCCCTGTTGTTCTGGTCTCTCACAGCCAGTGATCTTCAGCCCCCCTGTGCTGTGGATCCTGCAATTGTTCTGGGTCTCTGAATGAGCATTGGGTCAGGCCAAGGTATCCACACCCTTCTGTGTTCCCTGCCAAGTCCAGCCAGGAACACTGGGCCCGAACCACGGGCTGAACTCAGCTAGATTCTCAGGGC
This sequence comes from Acomys russatus, assembly GCF_903995435.1. Taxonomy (NCBI): domain Eukaryota; kingdom Metazoa; phylum Chordata; class Mammalia; order Rodentia; family Muridae; genus Acomys; species Acomys russatus. The sequence goes on along the minus strand of NC_067158.1, from coordinate 16,810,851 downwards.
CTGAACCATCTGCCGAGCTCAGCTAGGGATTCTGGGCCCAAAATGCACACAGGGTCCAGCCAGAATTTTTGGGCTGGGACTACACACCAAGCTCCGCTAGGGCCTTTTGGCCCAAAGTGCGTGCTGTGGTCAGTTATTGACTCAGCGCCCGAACTGACCACCAATCTCAGCCAAGAATTCTGGATTCAAACTGCACACTGTGTCCAACCATAGTCTTAGAGCTGGTGGAACCGAGCGCTCTGTCCTGCCTGCGCCACAGCAGGAGAACTGCGGCTGCTCTGAGTTAGCGCCAATGGTGGAACCAAGTGCTCCGCCCAGACAGTGTCACTGCAGGGGAGCTGCCGCTGAGCTGAGGTGGCGCCTAGGTTGGAACTGAGTGCTCGGCCAAGCCTGCGCCACAGCAGGAGAACTGTGGCTGCTCTGAGTTAGCGCCGGTGGTGGAACCAAGTGCTCCGCACAGACTGTGTCACCGCAGGGGAGCTGCCGCTGAGCTGAGGTGCTGCCTAGTGTGGAGCTGCGCGCTCCACTAAGCCTGTGCCACAGCAGGGGAGCTGTGGCCGAAGCTGAGTTAGTGCCTTGGGCAGAATTGCTTGCTGGGCTGGGCCAGTACCCGGGGTCTGGGGCCGAACTGTCCGCTGAGTTCAGTCTGGGTCCGAAGGCTCCAAGCGACCCAAATCCTGCCCCGAGTCCCCTCTCCCGCAGCTACTCCCACCAGCCACCACACCAATCGCCTCCACCGGAAGGCTATGAGCTGCAAACCTCAGCCACCGCTGCTGGTGCCGCTGGTGCTGCTGCCTCTGCCGCTGCCACTGCCACTCCGATCAGAGAAAATCCACGCTTCTTCCGTGTGCAGGGGCACGCAGGTCCTCCGCACCCTGGTCCCTCCGAACCGTGGAGCACTCCCGCTGCTGTGATGTTCGGACCTCGGTGTTCCTGGCTCAGAAATCTGTGCAATTCCCTGAATTGTTCACTGGAGCCTCCAAACGCGGTCCACACTGCTCGCCGCCATCTTGGATCCTCCCATTTTTTCTCCAATTTCTTTTTAAAGGCACTTAGTGCTATGAATTTTTCTTTTAGCACTGCTTTCAATGTATCCCAGAAATTTGGGTACATTGTTTCTTAATTTTTATTTAATTTCAGGAAGTCCTTAATTTCTTTCTTTATTTTTTCTCTGACCCAGATTAAGTAGAGAGTTGTTTACTTTCCATGTACGTGTAGGCTTTTTGTTATTTCTGTTGTTGAAGTGCATCCTTAAGACCACGGTGATCTGATAGGATACAAGGTATTATTTCAGTCCTCTTGTATCTGTTGAGGCTTGCTTTGTGACCTACAGTGTGATCAATTTTGAAAAAGGTTCCATGGGGTGCAGAGAAGAAGGTATATTGCTTTTTGTTTGGGTGAAAGGTTCTGTAGATATCTGTTCGATCCATTTGACCCATGGCATTGGTTAATGATGTTATTTCTCGGCTTAGTTTCTGTTTCAATGACTTACCCTTCAGTGAGAGTGGGGTGTTGAAGTCTCCCACTATTACTGTGTGGGGATCTATGTGTGGTTTCAGCTTCATCAGCAGATCTTTTACAAATGTGGGTGCCCTGTTTTGGGAGCATAGATGTTCAGAATTGTGATGTCATCTTGGTTGACTTTACCTTTGAGTATGAAGTGTCCTTCCTCATCCCTTTTGATTAATTTTCGTTGGAAGTCTATTTTGTTCGATATTAAAATGGCTACATCTGCTTGCTTCTTGTGACCATTTGCTTGGAATATTTTTTTTCCAACCTTTTACCCTGAGGTAATGCCTATCATTATGGGTGAGATGTGTTTCTTGAATGCAGAAGAATGTTGGATCTTGTTTATGCACCCATTCAGTTAGTCTGTGTCTTTTTATTGGAGAATTGAGACCATTGATGTTGAGAGATATTAATGACCAGTGACTGTTAAGAGTCTTAATTTTGATGTTGTTTCCAGTCAAGCGTTTGTGTCATTGTGTTTTTGTAATGGTGTCGTTCTCTATTTCCTGTGTAGTTTTGGTTGTAGTTTGTCCCTTTGGGATGGAGTTTTCCTTCTAGTACCTTCTGTAAAGCTGGATTTGTGGATAGGTACTGTTTGAATTTGTTTTCGTCATAGAATATTTTGTTTTCTCCATCAATGGTTATTGATAGTTTTGCTGGGTAAAGTAGTCTGGCCTGGCATCTGTGGTCTCTTAGAGTTTGCAGGATCTCTGTCCAGGTCCTTCTGCCTTTTATGGTCTCTGCTGAGAAGTCGGTTGTAATTCTGATAGTTTTGCCATTAAATGTTATTTGGCCCCTTTCCCTTGCAGCTTTTAATATTTTTTCTTTGTTCTGTATGTTTTGTGTTTTGATTATTATGTGACAGGCAGTTTTTCTTTTCTGGTCAATTCTATTTGGTGTTCTGTAGGCCTCTTGTATGTTTATAGGCATCTCTTTCTTTAGATTGGGGAAATTTTCTTCTATGATTTTGTTAAAAATAATTTCTGGGCCTTGGAGTCTGGCATCTTCTCTTTCCTCAATTCCTATTTTCCTCACATTTCTTCTTTTCATGGTGTCCTTGATTTCTTAGATGTTTTGTGTCAGGATTTTACCAGATTTAGAATTTTCTTTAATGGTTGCTTCCAAGATCTGTGATTGTATCTTCTAGACCTGAGATTTGTTCCTCCATCTCTTGGATTCTGTTAGACAGGCTTGCCTCTGTGTTGCTCACCTTTCTCTCTGAGCTCTCAAATTCTCGTTTTTCTTCTGTCTGTGTGTTTATCATTGAATCCATTTTCATCTTCAGATCTTGAACTGAAGGTGAACTTTATTTCTTTCATGTGATTGTTTGTATATTCCTGAATTTTTCCATTGCCTCTTTATAGGCCTTCAGAGCTTGAACAGTTTTATTGATTTCCTTCATCAAAAATATGGAATGCCTCACGAACTTGCGTGTCATCCCTGCACTGGGGCCCTGCTAATCTTCTCTGTATCATTCCAATTTTAGTATATGTGCTGCAGAAGCAAGCATGCTTTGTTATCTTCTTAATGCCCTATTGATTGTAAAAGATGAGAAAAAAAATCATGATGTATTCTGTAATGAAAAAATTGAACTTCATTTTAATAAAAGCCAAGGACAATACAGGCCATAAACGTCAAACCCCTACCCAGATCTAGCCAATGGACAGGACATTCTTCACAGTTGAGTGGAGAGTGGGGTATGACTTTCACACGAACTCTGGTGCCTCATATTTGACCATGTCCCCTGGATGGGGAGACCTGGTGGCACTCAGAGGAAGGAGAGCAGGCTACCAAGAAGATACCTGATACCCTATCAGCATATACAGGGGGAGGTAATCCTTCTCATTCACAGTCATAGGGGAGGGGAGTAAGGGGAAAATGGGAGGGAGGGAGGAATGGGAGGATACAAGGGATGGGGTAACCATTGAGATGTAACAAGAATAAATTAATAAAAAAGGAAAAAGAAAAAGAAAAAATACTGAGCTTGGCCCAAGGAGAAGGGAAAGCAAGTAACCGAATGAGAGAGTAAGCTACAGTGAGATGAGGAACAGCAAGAGGGATAGAAAGGTGGGGAACAGCAAGCAGGAAGAGAGAGAGAGAGAGAAAGATGGATGACAATGAACAAGGAGTCAGACAGACAGCAGGCAAAACCAAGACAGAGCCAGAGAGCCAGAAAACAAAGTTCTCCTTCAGCTTGTACCGCATATGCCTGAGTGTCCAAGTATTTATTTTTCCTCTGTTCTTCAACTTCTCCTCAAAACTAGTTCCTCTAGGTATTTGTTCAACCAATGGTTGGTTTCTCTTAACCAGCTGTTCATTGCTTGCTCAGTTCTCCCTATTATGGATTCACCTCTCTTCTCTTCGTTGTTCCTGGTGATGGTCTGCGGGAGCAGCAAATGCCAATGATGTTTTGTAGAGCAAGACTTTTGAAATTTTTGTCTGGCATTTTAGCCATTTTAGAATCTTTTGTTGTAGTTATTGAGTGCTTTGGGACTTTTGGAGAAGTCTTATTTTTATTGGTTCTTCCTGCATGTGTGCATGGGTGTGTGTGTGTGTGTTTGCGCACGCGCGCGTTCACGTGCATGTGTGTTTCTAAGTTGCAATTTGTGTGTGTGAATATGAGTGGATATTTATTACATGGGGTCTTCATAGTGACCTACTTTATAAAGGAAATTGAAGGCTCAATTTCCAGTCCTACTGAGGTAGGAGAAAACAGTTTTATAATAGTAAAAAATACCAAAACACACCAAATGCAGAAATATAGTTAAAATCAAAGTCAAATAATATACTAATAATAAGCAGAGAAAAGAAAATGTCGATAAAGTATAATAAACTATAATCAATATTAAGTAAAGTAAAAACCAAATAAATGAAAGAAATAAAGGAGAGGACAAAGAAAGGAAGTAGGAAGAATTAAGATCAAACAATATAAAAGAAAAAAAAGCTAGTTTAAAGTAAGTTGAAATGAAAGAAGAAAGAATTTGAGGAAAAGAACCATGGGCAAAATATATCTGATTCAAAATAGAGGGAACTATGTGAGCAATACTAGATAGTCATTTAAAGAATAAATATAATTCAAAGGTCTTTGAAAAATAAAATATACTATACATACAGTAAAAAACAAAGAAAGGTTTAAGGAATGTTGAAACACCATCTGAAGTGGAGAAGTTTCCCATGCTCTCTAATATTGGATCTTTCTCTATTTCAGGGATATAGTGAGCCTTGCTGAAATTTGTTTTCATCCCTGTTTTTTAGGTTGGACCTGGATATGGGCAAGGACTGGGCCAGCTTGTTAGGGTTAGTTGTGAGCTTAAGGCTACAGGCATCTTCAGAGCCTCTTTGCATACCCAGAGCATCTTTGGCCCCATAAGTTTTTGTGATTAGTGTTTGGGAAGGTTTCTTCTTGTCCGGAAGGCTCTCAGTTTGTGTCCTTAGGAACAGCCCATGTCCGAGCTTTCAGCCATCCCCCGAGCACATTAGAAAGAGTACTGAGGTCTGCACTGGAGGAGAAAGACTACAGGAGCCAATACTGCCTCTAGGACTGAGCTTTTGGATATTCACTGTTGATTTTTCTTATATTAATATTTTCTAGGTTGTTAAAAGTTTTTGATTAACTTCCAGAGATGTTATTATCAATTTCATAAATGAGATGATTTTTAGTGTTCATTGTTCTGCCATTTTCATTGATTTCACCAGCTGCAGCTTTCATAGTTGGATTATAAATTTTTTATGTAACTGATCTCCCTTTTATTGCCTCATTTTATTATAAAATATTAAATTTATTCTTAAAATTAACATTTGAATTCTGCAGGTTATGCCTATATAAGAGGTTGATTATTTTTAATCTATTTTAGATTGGCATTTAAAGTTTAAATACCTTGGCTTCACATTATCTACCTGTCTTATGTTTTCCGCTTATGCCTTGAGTTTCTTCTGTTGTGCAATCTTTTGGCATCTGTTTCTTGCCATTTTTTGCCCTATCTGTGATTCTCTTTAATGTGTTTACTTTTTATTTACTAGTTCAGTTCAATTAATTTTTGTGTTTTTATTCACTCAGACATTAATTTTATTCACTGATAATTTATTTTCATTTTAATTGTGCCTTAGCTCACTTTGTTTTATGGTTTGTGTATGTCAAATGCCATTTTATATGCCTGCCTTCATGCTTACTCAGAGGTAGAGGCTCCATGTAGGAGGACCTGATTATTCTTCTTGTTACTCACACAGCACTCAGAACTCACTAGCTGAGCGTAGTGCACTCATCTTCCCACATCCTCATGGGATAGAATATTGCTCAGTGTTTCCACTTTTCCTGTACTTAAGGTTAAGTTGCCTTTGTCCATGATTTTGCTCAGTTGTATTTTTAAAGGAGTTATTTTTGTATTCTAGTTGATTTCTTTGGTTTTGCAAGTCATGTCTTAAAGTTAAATCTGTTTATTTAGGCTGTATAGAATTGACAGAAACTACTACTATTTAAATAATATGTAATGTATATTTTTGTCAATGAGATTCCTTTTTGATAACTTAAAACAAAAATATTATTGCAGATTTTAATTAAATAATGATTTGACTTTAGGATATTAGAACACCTGGGACTTACTTTTGTCTATAATGTAAGGTATAAAAGTAATTTCAGCTCCCCCCTCTCACCTGTCTCTCTTCTCTGACTCTCTCTGTTTCTCTCTGGGGTACCCCTCCCCGCTTTCCTTCTTTCCCCATGCGCATGTAATAAACTCCGTATCTAAAAAAAAAATAATTTCAACTCTGCCTATATATTGGATTAACTTTTTGGTTATAATTAATGATTTTTTCTAGCAACTAAGATACCATTTCCATTATATATCCATTTTCTCTAGACTCAATGATCTGATCATACTTCACATTACTGTGATTTATTTAGCATAAGTTTAAAAATAATTTTAATTTCTGTTGAAAATAGTTTTTTTTTTCCTGATCACAGTTTTTCATCCTCAAGACTTCCCGGATCTTTCTCAAGTCCCCACCCACCCAAGTCCACAGGCTTTCCTTCTCTCTCATTAGAAAACAGACAACTCAAACAAACAAACAAACAAACAAGCAAACTGTAATAGAATAAGACAAACAGAAAAAATGCCAAAGAAAACACACACACACACACACACACACACTACATATAGTTGACACACACATGCTCACACACAGAGAAATCCCATAAAATCACAAAATTGAAAACCATAATATATAAGAAAAGATGTGTAAGATTAAAAAAAAAAAACAAGAAACAAAACAAAATGCCCAGACAAAGAATTATGAGACAAAAACCCTCCAAAGATACTACTGAGACTGTTTTGTGTTGGTCGTATACTGCTCTACATGGGTCCTGCCCTTAAGTGTGGTTTGTATACCCAGTGAGACTCCACTGGCGTAAATTAATTTTCCTTTGTAAGTAGTTATTACTTGGAGATTGCCTGTGGGTTAGAAGTAGGGCTTTTGTTCACTCAGCACTGGAATCTCATTTGGCTTAGACATATGCAGGCCCTGTGTGTGTTGGCACAATCTCTGTGAGTTCATATGTGTGTCAGCCCCTATTGTATCTAGAAGGCCTGGTTTTGTTGGTGTCTTCCATGCCCAGTAGCTCTTACAGTCTTTCTGCCTTCTTGTCTGCAAGGTTCACTGAGCTCCAAGAAGAGGTACTTGAGGGAGTCATCTCAGTAAGCACTGAGTATTTCAGGGTCCCTTACTTTTTGCGCATTGTCTAGTTGTAGGCTTCTGTATTTGTTCTTGTCTACTGCTGGATGAAGCTTCTCTGGTAGTGGCTGAGCAAGAATGACCTATGAATATAACAGACAAAGAATGACCTATGAATATAACAGACAGAAGGTTGTTTGGAGTCATTTTTTTTGCTGTGTTCCTTTAGCAGAACAGTAGTATTTGGTCTTTCCCTAGATCCATAGTCTGTTTAGTCTCATCTTGGTAGCCTGCTTACTTTTCCTCTGAGTGCCTCCGGGGCTCTCCACCAAGGGGAAATGGTCAAATAGGGGGCACCAGAGTTCAAGTCAGAAGCAGTCCCCACTCTCCCCTCAACTGTATAGAATGCACTATCCATTGCCTAGACCTAGGTCTAGGTTTACTGCATGCATTGTCCTTGTTTGGTACAGTAGTTTGTGCAGGCCCTCTGGGTCCAGATCTACCAGCCTTGATGATTTTCTTGTAGGGTTTCAGGATCTTCTGGGTCCTTCTATTTCCCCATTCTCCCATATGCTTTTCACTTAGAATCCCAATATGAAGTCCCAGCATCTGCCCAATCCCCTGCTGAGTGAAGATACTCAGAGGACATCCATGTTGGGCTAATGTCCATTTAGAAGTGATACAAAGATATACCATGTGTATTTTTCTGGGGCTGGGTTAACTCACTCAGGACAATCATTTCTAGTTCCATCCATTTGCCTGGAAATTTCAAGATTTCCTTGGTTTTAATAGCTGAGTAGTATTCCATTGTGTAAATGAACCATAGTTTCTTTATCCATTCTTCGAATGAGGGACATCTAGGTTGTTTCCAGATTCTGGCTATTACGAATAAGGCTGCTATGAACATGGTTGACCAAATGTACTTGTTTTTTAAAAAATTTATTCAGATTACATCTCAATTGTTAACCCCTTGCTTGTCTCCTCCCATGGTGGATCATCTTTCGGGTATACTCCAAGGAGTGGAATAGCTGGGTTTGAGGTAGCTCTATTCCCAGTTTTCTGAGAAAGTGCCAGATTGATTTCAAAAGTGGTTGTACAAGTTTCACCCTCACCAGCAATGAAAGAGTGTTCCTCTCTCTCCACATCCTTGCCAGTGTATGCTGTCACTTGAGTTTTTGATCTTAGCCATTCTGCTGGGTATAAGATGGAATCTCAGAGTCGTTTTGATTTGCATTTCCCTGATTACTAAGGACATTGAGCATTTCTTTAAGTGTTTCTCAGCCATTTGATATTCCTGTTGAGAATTCTCTGTTTAGCTCTGAACCTTTTTCTTAATTGGGTTATTTGGTTTGGTAGTGTTTAATTTCTTGAGTTCTTTGTACATTTTGGATAATAGCGGTTTATCAGATGTAGGGTTGGTGAAGATCTTTTCCCAGTTTGTAGGTAGTCACTTTGTTCTGTTGACAGTGTCTCCTGCCTTACAGAAGCTGCTCAGCCTCATGAGGTCCCATTTATTAACTGTTGACCTTAAGGCCTGGGATGTTGGAGTTCTGTTCAGGAAGTTGTCTCCTGTGCCTATGTGTTCCACGCTCTTTCCCACTTTTTCTTCTAAGTGGCTTAGTGTCTCTGGTTTTATGTTGAGGTCTTTAATCCACTTGGACTTCAGTTTTGTGCATGGTGACAAAGGTGGGTTTATTTGCATTTTTATACATGTAGACATCCAGCTGGACCAGCACCATTTGTTGAAGATGCTATCCTTTTTCCATCGAATAGATTTGACTTCTTTGTCAAAAATCAAGTGACTATATGTGTGTAGATTCATTTCTGGGTCTTTGATTCGATTCCACTGATCAACCAGCATCTTGCTGTGCCAGTACCATGCTGTTTTGATTACTATTGCTCTATAGTACAGTTTGAGATCAGGAATGGAAAGTCCTCTGGAGATGTTTATTGTACAGGATTATTTGAGCTATTCTGGGCTTTTTGTTTATCCATATGAAGTTGAAATATGTATTTTTTCTTAATAGAATTGTTTTAGATATGTATAAATACATTTTAAAATCAGTATTTAAAAGATTCTTAAAACAGACACTCTGGGATGTCGCTTGCAGCTATGTTGACTATAAGTATGGTAATGAAATATATTTAAACATTGTAATTGTACTCCATTACTTCTGGGACTTTTCAGCTGTGGCATTTTTCCCTTTGTAGCCATGGAAGAGCTTTTTACTTATTGGAAAAGCTGCTAACCTTTATATGGTATCAGCATCTGACTTACACAAGTAACATTCTTCACTGTTCAACATTTCTGTATATGAAGGAAGACAGACCATGTTATCTGTCTTTACATTATAGAGAACTGTTCTACAAAGGACTTAGTCTTTTTAAAAAATTTTAATTATAGTTTATTCAGATTATACCCCAGTTGTTATTCTTCTCTTGTATCTTTCCATTCCCACCTTCCCTCCCTCCCTATTCCCCTCACCTAGACAGCTGACAGAAGGGGACCTCCTCCCCCACCATATGACCACAGCCTATCAGTTCTAATCCAGACAGCCTGCTAAGGGACTTAATGTCATTGTCAATAGGCCATGATAAAAAAAAATAAGGTTTTATTCCTCAAGTGAGAGTTTGTATTTGATTACAGTTAAAACAAAAAGGAAATCTTTGAAGGCTTCACTTCAAATGCACATGTGATTATGTTGACAAGTGTTGTTCAGTTAGTATTGGTAACTCTGGAGAGGTGTGTCTGTGTGTATTTGTGTATCTGTGAATGGATGAATAAATAAGAAATGTAGCTATCTTTTGGAAAGATGTCCCATGCTCGTGAATTGGTAGAATCAACGTAGTAAAAATGGCCATCTTACCAAAGCCAATCCACAGATTCAATGCAGTTCCCATCAAAATACCCACACAATTCCTTACTGACCTTGAAAGATAAACTCTTAACTTCATATGGAAAAATAGAAACCGCAGAATAGCTAAAATGAAGCTGTACAATAAAAGATCTTCTGGAGGATTCTCCATCTCAGATCTCAAGCTATATTATAGAACAACAGTGATAAAATCAGCATGGTTCTGGCATAGAAATAGGCTGATTGATCAATGGAATTGAATTGAAGACCCAGAAATAAACCCACATACCTATGGACATTTGATTTTTGACAAAGAAACCAAATCCATACAATGAAAAAAGATAGCATCTTCAACAAATGGTGCTCGTCTAACTGGATGGCTACATGTAGAAAAATGAAAAGAGATCCATATCTATCACCTTGGGCAAAACTGAAGTCCAAATGGATTAAAGACCTCAACATAAAACCAGACACACTAAATATGTTGGAAAAGCCTTGAGCTCATCAGCACAGGAGACAACTTCTTGAACAGAACACCAACAGCTCAGGCCCTAAGATCAACCATCAATAAATGGGACCTTATGAAACTGAAGAGCTTCTGTAAGGTGATGGACACTGTCAACAGAACAAAGCAACAGCCTAGAGACTGGGAAAAGATTTTTGCCCGCCAAACATTGGACAAAGGGCTAATATCCAAAATATATAAAGAACTGAAGAAATTAAACACCACCAAACCTAATAATCCAATTAAAAATGGGGAACAGAACTAGAGTATTCCCTATAGAGGAATATCAAATGGCTGAATAACACTTAAAGAAATGCTCAACATCCCTAGTTATCAGGGAAATGCAACTCAAAACAACTCTGAGGTTCCATTTTACACCTTATTTGAATGGCTAGGATTAAAACTCAGGTGACAGCACATGCTGGCAAGGATGTGGAGAAAGAGGAACATCCCTCCATTGCTGATGGGAGTGCAAAGTTGTACAACCAATTTTGAAATCAATCTGGTCCTTTTTCAGGAAATTGGGAATAATTCCTCCTCAAGACCCAGCCATGCCATTCCTGGGCATGTACCTGAAAGATACTCCACCATACAACAAGGACATGTGCTCAATTATGTTCATAGCAGCTTTATTTGCAATAGCCAGAATCTGGAAACAACCTAGATGTCCCTCAACCAAAGGATGGATAAAGAAACTGTGGTACATCTACACAATGGAATACTATTCAGCTATTAAACACAAGGAAATCTTGAAATTTGCAGGCAAATGGATGGAACTGGAAAAGATCATCCTGAGTGAGTTAACCCAGACTCAGAAAGACACACATGGTATATACTCACTCATAACCGGAAATTAACCACATAATACAGGATAACTACACTACAAAACAGAGTCAGAACCAAGCACCATGTATGATGTGGACCAAACCTCTGCTCAGATGTAGTAGCACAGTCCCCTTGTGGATCCCATGTGTGGAGAGTAGGGACTACTTCAGACATGCACTCTGGCCACCAAACTTAGATCACTTTCCCCTGGCAAGACAGCCATGCCAGGCTACAGAGGAAGAGGTTACAGCTAATACAGATGAGGCTTGATATGCTGAGGTCAGATATTGGGGGAAGAGGACTTCCCTGTCTGAGTACTAAGGGAGGGAGGGAGAGTGGATGAGGGAGGGAGAGGGATCAGGAGGGAATGAGCAAGGGGGCTACGATCAGGATGTGAAGAATTTAAACTGTAGAAGAAGCAGGTAACATATTGCTAATCCCACCATATGGGACTAGCTCTGAGACTGGCTGAAACGTGAATGTCTAGGCATAGACAATGATTCTTGTTGACTACAGAACCCCTATGAATTACCATTAGATGCCATTCTTCATAGGGCATGAATGAAGATTTACAGATGTCTTCTTTTCCTGCTCATAAAAAAAGCAGAAATCCAGCCTTAATTGTTCCATGCATCACACACACCTTTTATACACGTATAATTTAGGACTGTATAATGCTTGTGAGAAATTACATACTTTCAGAACAAAAGAACAGACACTGACATTGGATCAGACCTGACAGGATGCATTCCTCACAGCATACTGGACATTGACATCCTGTTTGGAGAAAAGGGGTGAAAAGAAAGAAGGGGGAATACAGAAATATATAGGGAAGATAGAACAAAAGGTAGATTAGTGAATCTACTCCTCAACTTAATGCCTCAGTTGTCACTCACAAGATATTTTTAATTCACTGGTATAGAATTTTGTATATAGATGCAAAAAAGTTCTAGATATAGTGGTATAAAATTCAAATATAAGATTATTCTTCACACATTTCATATATATACATACACATATATTTTTTATATGAGTTAATATATCCATATAACTCAATTACAATACAAGGTTTACTTCCAATGCTTTGAAAGTGCTATAACAAGCTGTTTGGAGAAATAAATTATGCACATTAAAGATTAGTAGATTAAATCATGGCCATGCTAATTGCTGATCTACTTTTATCAAAAGAATATACATCTTAGGTACAGCAGATAGATATGACTCTATAGAAAGATAAGGTCTTCAAAAACCCTAGAGACATGCATAATATGGCATTTAAAATGTTTTTTATTACTTTAAAGATTCACTGACAATGAGACAGGCTAACTCCTGGCAACACTCAACCTACCTCAAAGAGGATGATGAGCATCAAAGAACCTCCTTATGGAGATGGCTTCAAATGTGGCAGACAAACCACTGGGTAAAATGTCCTCATTTCTACCACAGACAGAATTCTGCCTGAAAAAGGGCAAGCTTGGATGCAGGCAGAGTTGAAGGCCAAACTCTGCCAAGACAGAGTAAGCAATCCTCAGTAGTTTCTGCCTCACAAGTATGTTTGTCAGATATATTGGGTCAGAAGGATGAAGAAGATGATCCAACATGTTATAGAGTTTTGGGTGACTATTCAGGTAGCAAACTATCTCTGTCATCTTCTCATTTGGAAAGCTACTAACCTGCCATCCTGATATACTCAGGTAATCAATTTTATTCCTTTCAAGTCTCTGATGGGGTTGAAGACCAGATAGTTTAGTTTTACAACGAAGCTTAATTGTTTTTAATGTAATAATATAATTTATTTATTTATTTTAGAATATATTTTATTAATTTATTCATATTAATCTCATTTGTTATCCCATCCCCTTGTATCCTCCCATTCCTCCCTCCCTCCCATTTTCCCCTTGCTCCCCTCCCCTATGACTCTGACTGAGGGGGACCTCCTCCCCCTGTATATGGTCATAGGGTATCAAGTCTCTTCTTGGTAGCCTGCTATCCTTCTTCTGAGTGCCGCCAGGCCTCCCCATCCAGGCGACGTGGTCAAATATGGGGCACCAGAGTTTGTGTGAAAGTCAGACCTCACTCTCCACTCAATTGTGGAGAATGTCTTGTCCATTAGCTAGATCTCGGTAGGGGGTCAATATTTACTGCATGTATTGTCTTTGGCTGGTGCCACAGTTTGAACAAGACCCCTGGGCCCAGATCTGTCCATCATAATGTTCTTCTTGTAGGTTTCTAGGACTCTCTGGATCCTTCTATTTCCCCATTCTTCCATGCTTCTCTCACCTAGAGTCCCAATAGGAAGTTTTCCCCTCTGTCCCACTTTCTTGGTAAGTGAAGACTTTCATGGGACATGCCTCTTGGCCTAGTGCCCAGATATAAGTGAGTATATACCATTTGACTCTTTCTGCTTCTGGGTGAACTCACTCATTATGATCATTTCTAGTTCAATCCATTTGTCCACAAATTTCAGGAATTCCTTGTTTTTAATAGCTGAGTAGTATTCTATAGTATAAATGTACCACAGTTTCTTTATCCATTCTTCTACTGAGGGACACTTAGGCTGTTTCCAGGTTCTTGCTATTATGAATAAGGCTGCTATAAATGTGGTTGAGCAAATGTTCTTGTGTGATGGATCATCTTCTGGGTCTTTTCCAAGGAGGGGAATAGCTGGGTCTTGAGGAAGCCCCGTTCCCAGTTTTCTGATATAGTGCCAGATAGATTTCCAAAGTGGTTGTACTAGTTTGCATTCCCACCAGCAATGAAGGAGTGTTTCTCTCTCTCCACATCCTCGACAGCATGTGGTGTCACTTGAGTTTTTCAAAGCTTAATTGTTTAGAGGTCAATATGTTTTTAGGTCTAGATAGGTGTTCTAAGTTGATAATGACATATGTGATGAGATTGATTTATATTCAGGAATTTAGACGCACCAAGGTAGGAAAGATGTCTTTTTCAAGGCTGCCATATACAAATAACCAAAACACTAAGAATGTAACATTTATATAATCCCTGATTGTGTCATGGTTCTTCTTGCTTTAGGTTATCTATTATATACATGTTTAATAATATAAATGTATATGTAAAATATGAAATAAAAATGTCTTTTAGGTTAAAAAAGGAAATGTAGCTATCCTCATTCCTAGGTTATTTCTTGTGTATCACTCTGGGATAAATAAACATTGCATAATTTTCATGAGAACTCCAGAGCCATGAATTACTCACTTAGTGGGTGTGGGTTTCTAAACTGTTACTAAAATCTTACAGAAAAACTTCAAACTCTATATTCCCATTATTATAACAGTATGCTCTAATTACTTTTTTCTGGAGGCAAATGTTCTTCACATAGGTTTTGTTTCATTAGTAACTAGCTTCTGTTTGTTTTGAAAATTATGTGTTCATTTTGATTGTTGATTTCATGGAATATTATTTATTTTGTTTTTTTGATAGTGTTGAGAAACTTCTCTATCTCAGTTGAAGTTGCAGGGATTGAAATCACAAGACTTAGTAGGAGGCTTATAGTCTAGTCACAGCAATGACATCAGGTCCTGTCAAAGAGCCGGAGCAGAAGAAGAGAACTGCACTCATTTCTAAAAGTTAACAGACACGAGGTCGTGACTAGAATAATATCAGAAAGGGTGATTCTGAGGACTGCTGTAGTCTGGGAAGGATACAGGATATGGAGGGGTGTGGTGAGACACATCCAGCAGATAGATCAGAGAACATGACAGCCCTAAATCATGCCATGGCATGAAGATGTGTGAGCACTTACTGAAGAGGATAGGAAGAGGCTTAAACTGCGAAAAGTAGAATAGAAATAAGAGGAGAGCATGAGTTAGAATGAGTTAGAGCTGCCTTTGGAACATTTTATGGCTAGTTTTGGCAAACTTTACTTCATGAGAGAATTATAAAAGAAGAGAAAGGTGTCAAGAATAAAGAGAGTCAGCCGGGCATGGTGGTGCACGCCTTTAATCCCAGCACTCAGGAGGCAGAGGCAGGCAGTTCGAAGCCATCCTAGTCTACAAAGTGAGTCCAGGACAGCCAAGGCTATACTAAGAGACCCTGTCTCAAAAAACAAACAAACAAACAAAAAGAATAGAGTCAAATAAAACTTTTAACTTACTCTGAGTACTTTTATACCTTTATATAAACTTGGATAGCTAGAAAATTTCTAAACTAGATTTTATTAAATTATTTATTAGATTAGTAGCTATTACTTTAACCTTAGTACAGTTTATATTGCATTTTCCTGATTGTTCCCTTATCAAGATGTAAAAGAAATGATCTGGAAAAAGCATACATTCTTTCAGAGATAGGTTATAGAAGAAATACACCAAGTCCTTTTCATGTGGCCATTATGATCCTAAATGATTAGCTTATTAGCCGTATGCTAATAATGTTGAATATTAATTAGTCAATGATAGTAAATGCTTAAAATAATAAAAAGGGGTAATATAAAATTATACATGGCTATATTTATAAGCATAGGGGTAAGGATCCTAAAAACTGTTTGCAGATTGGATCTAATAATTATTAAGTAAATATACAATCAATCAGACTTATAGGAAAACAATCTATGAGTGAACATCAATCATGAAATCAAAATATGAAGAAGAAAAATATTAAGATAAGAAAAAGTTAAAATTCAAAACCAATTCATAATAAAAACGAACAACCCACAAATAGATGCAGTGTTTTGTACCTGGTGGAAAGCTATGAATATTTAAAATATGTTCCATGGCAAAATATAAAGGCTTTTCAATGCTAAGAATTTTGATTATCAAAAATAATTTTTATTTTACTGGATAACAAATAACTTTTGGTGTGTGAAAAAAAGTGTTGGCATGTAGCTGCTGACAGGTTACTGGGACAGTTCCTGAGAGCTTAGTTCTGAGTATGTTTGGAACATTTGAATCTTTGACTGTGCTCCTGTTGTATCACTTCAACAGTCTTTTTTATTATGATCTTTAAAAACAGAGTCTGACAGAATGCATACTATTTAAGTCAACCATTGTACATATTTATAAACTTTTAAATCACATTTTTATTACTTTTATTCACTACACTATGATATACCATTGTAAGTAATATATTGTCCTGCTCATCTGAACATATATGTGCATTGTGTTCATGGTTGATGATTTTTTACAAAATACATGAAGTCCAGATAGAGAATTATCTTAATACTATCACTGTAGTTATACTTTGATATTAAACAGCGTCAGTTTATGTGAGCACTGAATAAAAAGGACCAACACATTGCCTTCATGTTTAGGACCCATAACCCTCACACATGGTGACTCTATGTATATAGACAATCAAATAATCAAATGCTGTATGCTTTTTAATGTAATTGCATGGAGACAGTGAGATTAAATTATCATCAAGTAATAGAAGCCAAAGGAATGTCAGAGAATGTAATACAAACTGCAAAATATAAGATATTCTTAGACAATTAAAGAGCATAAAATATATTAACGTTGTATTTTCAGTGAGTGTATATGTCATGCTCCATCAAAGGAGTCCACATGTGCTATGTGTAACCCAACGACTGAGAAACACTGAATTGGTAGACCCATCATTCCAATGGCATGGGCCAAAAGGAAAACTTGTTTCAGGTAGGATTATATTTTATTTATCATAACTAAACAGACATATCTTGGATTACTTACACTTAAAAGAATATTTTATCTAGTACACTTATGTGTATTCAAATATTTTATTTGAAGTCTCTTGGAGTTTAATATAGCAATGTTGATAGTGTAATCATTTCCCTATTGTGTTTATTAAGGATAAAGGCACTAAAATATCAGCTGTTTAGAAAGTTGTAGAACCATTTCTATTCTAAAATTTATAATTTTATGTGGAAATCACAGTTTGTGTCTGATTCATTATTCTTATTTTACATATATACCCATTTTATGTTTTATTTTGGAATGTATATTTCATCTTTGCTCTAAATTTTGAATTACTTAAAACTTGTAGAGCTTAGTGGGGTTTAAAGTTTTTAAAATACCAATGAAGACTAGTGAGTATTTGTACTACAAATCATTGCAATGTAGTACCCAGTCATTTTTGCATATTCTCAAAGGAACTTTGTTACCTTTATTTTTGTTTCTTGTATAAAACCTTATTGATATTTTGACAGTGCTGAGGCTTAAAGGCTGCAGACATGTGTATCATTTGGATGGAAGGAAGTGTGTTTATATAAAGACTTGCCAAAGAGCTGATGCAATCTGTACCTCACTTCAGTGACATAGGGAAGGCGGTTCTGTGTCCTCATGTCTATAGAGGGTTCAAAAAGAAATCCTGAGGGTCTGGACAGCTTGCATACATTAATGAAATGGATCTCATGTAAAGGTATCTAACCTTGGAATTATAATCAAATCTATTTTTAACTGAAACTTTGTCATTTGAAAAGTGAACATTTAAATGTTGAATTTTCCTGTTATGGGTTTTGTACCTTTGATTTGGAAATTGAAACTTGGAACATTTTTTCTTTAAGATGCCTACAGGTTTTGCAGTTTATAGTATATAGTAAGTGTAGTATAAATTTCAGTTACTTTCTTTCAAAATAAAAAATAGGTATTTAGAAATATAATTTGTCCAACAAAATAAATCCAGATAAAATAAAATAAAAATAAATATAGCATCAATATGGCATTTTAACACACACACACACGCGTGCGCGCGCACACACAACACACACACAACACACACACACACACACACACACACACACACACACACACACTTTCTAGGGTATTCTGATGGTCTGAATATATACTTGATTATACTTAGATTTCCCCACAGTATACTATCATGTCTTAGTTTTACAGGTTATTTTATTTCAGAGAATTTGATAAGGGTATCTCTTTCTTAAGAGTTTGAACCATTTCTGGACCAAGCATGAGGACCTGAGTTCATATCTCCACCCCTAGTTTAAAATGAAGAGTGGTGGCATTCACCTATAACTGCAGCACTGGAGATGCAGGGCCAGGCTGATCCAGGGTTCACTGTCAGGCCAGCCTAACCAAAATAGTGAGCCTCAGGTTCAGTAAAAAACCTTATCTCAAAAAGTAAGGTGAGGGCTAGCAAGCTGTGTGCTGTATCACCAGCCTAAGGCACTTACCACCAACTCCAGTGGACTGTGTTTAGTTTTCAGGTTCTGTACAGTGGAAACAGAGATTTGCCTCCTGCAGATTGCCCTGTGACTTTTTGTGTAATAATCTGTGCTGGCACATGAGTGAAAACATTTACACAAATAATAAGAAATGTAAAAATAAATAAATAAATAAATAAAAATTAAGGTGACTAGATCCCAAAGGAAGAAGGTCATTGTCTTCAGTTGTGAAAGCAGTGACCCGATGGCTACTTCAACAACTGTAGACACTTACTAGACAGGCCTGGTTAAACTTATTATATCACAAACCAAGAGACTTGAATGTTGGAAAGGGACTGTTAGAGAGGAAGCTAGTTGGTGCAGGCGGGAGGGAGTTAAGAGATGGTAGAGAGTGAAGTAATCAGAAAATGGCATGTACATGCACGAAACCATCAAAATATAAACTTAAAACAAAAGAAAAACAAGGTGCAGAGCAACAGAGGAGGATGCCAGTATGGACCTATGGCCTTTACCAACTCATGCATCTACACATGCACATATGCAAAAAAAATCATATTTTACTGCATGTTAATATTTTAAATGATGGAATATCTTAGGAAGAGATATTTGCTCATTTTGAAGCACAGCAAAACTAATGTTCTTGATCAGTCTGTACAATTGAGATACACTATTACAAAGACCCTGGACCTTCAAGTGAGCAATTTTAAAGGTTTATCAACTGGTATCAAGGCCCTCAAGTAAACAGTGTGCTGAAATTTTAGTTTTATTCTCTTGTATTTCATTATGCATTTGCCAGATACATACTCATGCCTACATATGTATATATTACGAGCGTTTACATTTTAGCTTTGCTATTGAGAGTTTTTTCACAGTTTTGTTCCCCTTTTAGCTTTATGTAGACATAATTTGCAAATAAAACGTGCATGTTTTTAAGGTGTAAAATGTGTCATTTTTATAGGTATACAATTAAGCTATTCCATCGGTATTTCATATGATTACCTTTGTTTCCTAGTGAGAACAATTAAGTGTGACTTCTACCAAATTTCAGGAAAAAAGGCAAATAATAACAAATAAAATACAAAAAAAGGTGTACAAAAACATGGATTCTCTTTCGTGTTGGCCAGCTACTTCTGAGCATCGAGTCTACCCTGGAGTGTGACTTTAATACCCATTAGCACTCTATGGCAGAAAACTGATTTTGCCTCCCCTAGCAGGTATCAATGAAAAATGGCTTCTTGATAAGGGGTGAATTTTGTGCCCACTCCCCTTCTCCATGCCAGGTGTTTGCCTGGCTTACGCTTGGGAAGGCCTTGTGCGTTCTGTCACAATCTCTGAATTCATAAGTGAGTTTGCCTTATATCTGGAAGACACTGTTTCCTTGGAGTCATCTACCGCCTCTGGCTCTTACAGTATTTCCACATTCTCTTCCACACTGCCCCCAGAGCCTAAAGCTGAGGGGTTTGATATAGACATCCCATTTAAGGCTGAGTATTCCAAAGTCCTCACTGTGTGCACATTGTTTAACTGCAGGTCTCTGTATTAATTACCATCTACTGCAAGAAGGATCTTTTGTGAAGAGGGTTGACCCTTGCACTGATCTATGGGTATAGCAATATGTCCTTAGGTGTATTTTTATTGCTGTGATCATTTAGCAGAATAATAGTAAGTTTGTGCCGTATATTCACTTGTTCATATCTTAGTTAAGTCATAAGTATAAACATATCTAAAAATAATAAACTAAGTTGCAGTCACATTTTATTGTACAGTTTTAACAGGTCCAAGGCATAGCCTTCTAAAGTTGTAGTCAAACTCTGGGTATTTGGATAACAAATCTAGGAAAGAAGATAAACCAATTCATATGAAATGATGAATTAATGAATATATGTATTGTGTGATTTCTTGTATTTAGCTGTGTATATATGTGACAAATACATAGCCATTGACTTTGTGAATTTCCATTTAGACTTAATCACTTAAGGTTCTGTGAATAATCACTGATAAATGATATGGGGTTGACACTTGATTATGAAACTTCTCTGCTTATGTTTTCAAAATGTGTTTCTTAACTCTTTTAAACATAAAAGTAGTCAGAAGATACGTTGTTATAGATTGTATGATATTCAGTATGTTTCTGGCATTGAAAGAGATATGAAAATATGCCATACATATATACATGTATACATATACACATATGGAATGTGTATATACATATATTATACAAAAGATATATATGTATATACAAAATATGTATTTTGATATATTTATTTACCATAAAATAATACTTATATTTTAATGTTGACTTATATTTTCAATAAGCTTACATTATGCACATGAAGTGGTATGCCTAGAAAAAAGGCTGTAAGATTATACTCGTTAACAGGATTCTGTACAGGACTTCCTGTATAGAATAGCGCATAAAACAAAAGTTGGTTACTAAATATCTATTGTAACATGAATTCTTATACTTTCTTTTTTTTGAATTCTTATACTTTCTTATATTATCTGTGCCAAACACAGTACATATGTATATTATTTGTTCATATGTTTATTGACACCTCAAATTATTATTAAAGAATACAGAAGTTCATTATTGCTGTGATAATTTAAATTTTTATTAAAAGTATAATACTATAATAATTATAAATATTATACTAAACAATAAAACTATAATGTAAAAATATATGGTAACCAATTAAATTATTAATATTTTTAGAAAATAGCATGTTAAAATAAACATTAATTTTTTATCAGAAGATATTCATGAACAGCTAGGCACTACAACAGAAATATGCTCTAAATTCATATCACATTTTCTGCTTCATCCAGGATATAGAAATGGGAGCTTTTAGGGCACAATTCCCTATGTAAAGTCCTGAGCACTGGTATATCTGTCTACTCATCTCTCCTTCAAAATATGTAGCAGGGCTTTGCATATAATAAAAAATGTCAGTGCTAAGAGCATTCTGGTAATTTTGCTTAAAATTGGAGAACTTTTTAAAAGTATGTAAGTATTAAATCATTTACTTAAAAAAGATATGCAGTCATTTCCTGAGATAATGAATGGAGTATTTAACTCTTAATTAAGATAATTAAGTATCTGAAAGTTTTATGACACAACACTGCAGTTATTAACTTTAAGAGTAACAGTCTGTCTACTTAGTGATTTGTTATATTTGCTGACTTTAAGGACCCTGTGAGTTAGGCAGCTGTTTATGGTCGTTCTTCATTGCATACATGAAGGAACTGGACTTCAGAAGATAAAGTGGTTACACAGGACTGTGCAGTTTGTGAGGGAGATACAGCCTTCACGTCTGTATCTTAATGTCCTAAGAATAGGCTTATCTTTTAAAAAATATATTTTTAATTTGTTCACTTTACATCCGAGTTGTAGCCCCCTCTCTCATCACCTCCCAATCCTACCCTCCCTCCCTCATACTGTCTCCCTCCCTCCCCTAGTCCTCAGAAAGGAGAGCCCTCCTTCCCTAACATCTGACCCCAGCCCATCAAGTCTCATCTGGACTGCCTGCATCCTCTTCCTCTGTGGCCTGGCAAGGCCTCCCCGCCAGGGGGAAGTGATCAGTATGTAGGGGCCCGAGTCCATGCCGGAAGTGGTCCCTACCCCCCATCTTGTGGGACCCACAAGGAGACTGTGCTGCCTGTCTACTGCATCTGAGCAGAGGGTGAGTTTACTCTCTTTTGACCACAGCTTTCTTCTAGAGTAATACTTACACTGAATGTACATACTGTAAACCCTATTCTTTTTCCCAACACAGGGGCACTATAATTGATTGACATGTTTGAAGATCTAATTTTCCATTTACTTTCTTCTGTAACCCTCCGTGTTAAAGAAACCAGCTCACTGTTTTATGTACTAGTATGTGTAGTAATAAGAAATGTTAGCTGTTAATGGTTATATTGTAATAGATTTTGTTTTGGATGTATCATTCCATGTGCAGATTGTAAGCTTATTGACTCTATGACTCATCCTTAAACTATACAGTATAATATTATATTATCTACAGTGATAGAATATTTATATATAGATAATATATATATTATCTATATATATAATATTTATATATAGATAATAAATACACTACACAAATAAATATACTTTGTACATACTTGTTTATAATATATGTCTACATGTATTATATATGTATATAACATTTCATAAACAGTACTGTATTTCTGGTAGCATCTCTTTCTGTGCAAGGAGCATACAAGGAGTGCTTTATGGCTGTATGTCATTCTTAGTCACTTACTGCTTAGACAGTTGCACAGTTGATGAATTCTGGTTGGTGGACACTTGACTCCAAGGTCATCCTGGCGTCTATTGACAGTAAGCATCAAATATAATGACTAATTTTATGAAACTTCTTTTTGCAGACATAAATTTTTAAGGTTTTCATGTTGCTTTAAGTGTTTGGTATTTTGTCTTCCTATTGTGATTTAAGCAGCTGAATATTATATCTTTATTAGAAAACTCCACTGCACAAGTGACATCCACAGGAAGCCTCATATTTCAGAACTTTGAGGAGGCCATGAGTGGGGTTTATACGTGTTTCCTTGAGTATAAACCGACTGTGGAAGAAACTGTTAAAAATCTACAGCTGAAATATGTTATTTATGGTAAGAAGTGAATTTAATTATGTTTCAAACATTTCTTAATGTTTAAAAATGTTTAAAATTTAACAGGGTTGTTTATATATTTTATTATTTAAAACAATTTAAAATTTTAAGTGTTTGAATATTTAAAATACTTAGAATATTTTGGTCATATTCTTCGTCTCCTCTAAGCCTTTCCAGATCCTTCCTCTACGGTACCCACTCAATGTTGAGTTCTTTCTCAAAAATGAACAACCTCTAATACAACAGACCTCCACAGAACTCTGAACAAAAAATAACCTCCCAGCAAAGAACTCCCAAAATGTCCCTACAAAATTTATCCAAATCACACAAAAAACCTGTGGAGTCCATTATATATTGGTCAGCTATTTCTAAACACGAGGCCTGCCCTGGGGTTGTTGATACACCCATTGTTACTCCATTAGAAAGAACTTATTTTCCATTTCCCAGCAGGTATAAATGACAGTTCAGTTGTTAACCTTTAACATAGTGGCTAGGTTTTCATTTATTTCATTCAAACATTCATTTAAAAAATATAAAAAAAATAAAATATAAGATAAAAAACTATCTCATTTAAGATGACCAAGACAAACCAATAAAAGGAAATGAGCCTAAGATAAGGCACAAGAATCAGAGACTCACTCATTCACACACTCAGGAATTCCATAGAAACACTTAAACTTAAAGCCATAATATAATGGCCAATTGGGACTCTGACTCCCCCGTTATTTGGCAATTCATTTAGATCCTCTTTGTATATATTTTAGGTAGTTTGTATGTTTTAGTTTTCCATACTACCCTTCAAATGGCCCTTAAATTTAGCTGTCTCTCCCCATATTCCTCCTCACAAACCTCTATCCCCTTAACCTCCCTACTTGATGCTTCCATTTATCCATTCTTTAATCCATACCTATTCTATTTCCCTTTTCCAACAAGATCTATCTAATCCCTCTAATCTATTACTCTACTCTCTGTGGTTCTACTAATTGTAGCCTGGTTATCTTTGACTTAACAACTAATATCCAATAAATGTACATTTGCTTTATTTTCTTTGTGGGTCTCAGTTACCTCACGCAGGATGATTTTTTTCTGGTTCTATTGGTTCCATCCATTTGCCTGCAAATGACTGAGTAATACCTCAGTGTGTTAATGTACCAAATTTTCTTTATTCATTCTTCTTCTGAGGGACATATATGCATTTCCAGATTTTGGCTACTAGGAATTTAACAGATTAGGTTTTTAAAAGATGATTTTTAAAAGTTTATGCTTTTAATAACATTTTATTTTTAAAGAGAACTTTGATGTTTTTAGTCTCCTAATTAAAAGAATTCCTACTCACTCATACATTATTTTGTATGTCTTAATAGCAAGTGGACAGGGTGATTGACAAAGATGTCTTTTTATCCAGAAAACACTGACATTTTAGTCAGCCAGACAAAGCAGTGGTGCAGAACTATGTTTCGAATCACGGTGATGATACCAGCATAGTTTGAACTGCTTTTCAATTTGAGTATCATGGTTGATGGTTCTTTCTCCTCCCCCATCCTTTTTATTAGGACCAGGAAGCACAGTATAAATGCTTCACCTTAGATTTTTCTTCTGAGGATTAAAATTGAGGGGACTGATTTGAGTGAAGTAACTGAAAGCATAATCTAAGCCACCAGTTACTTACAAGTTTAATCAAGTTGCCATGACCCTGTGCAGTAGACTGAGTAATAGCAGGCAAAAAGGTCTTTATGTTCTCTTCAGAGACTGTGAGTGTAAGCACACACGGTGGAAGGGACTTGACCCTGTAATTAAGTTAAGGCTTTGCCCTTAGAGAGAGTACCTTGTCCTAGTCATTTTCTTGTTGTTATGAGAAACCCCTGACAAGAAAGGACAAGAAATGTTCAGGAGGGAGGGTCTATTTTTGTTAATATTTTCAAAAGGCTTTTAGTTCATCATGGCAGGAAGATATGGAAACGTGACTTAGGGAACAGAGAGATGAATTCTGTGCCCATTCTTTTCTTATATGTTCCTCCTTTCATTCCCCTTTTTTATCCAGTGCATAAGATGAAGTCACATGTGGGGCACATCTTCATCCACAGTTGAAGCTGTCTAGAAACAGCCTCAGAGATACCTCAGAGGTGTATATCCTATGTTATTCCAAGTTTAGGCAAGTTGACGAGGGAGATCTAAGGTCACAATCCTGAATTAACTGAGTGGGCTAGGTGTAATCATAGAGGTTCATTTGGAGACATGTCTCACTCTAGCCCTTGAAGCCTGAACTCACAGAGGGAGAGAGAGGGAGAGAGAGAGAGAGAATGGATGCATGTAAACAGATGTAATTTAAGAAACAGTGTGTTTTCTGTGGCTTATCAAAAGTCTTTATTGTTCTTTATCTCCTCTTCCTCCTCCTTCTGCATTATCCTCTCCCCTTCCTCTGAAAAGATGAACAAACATCGCCAAAAGGCTACAGAAAAAAAAATGAAGACATAATTGTTATAATACAATATAACAATAAGAACACAAACAGCAAAATGAGAACAATCAACAGACACCTTTTAATAATAACTTTAAATATGCTATTTTAAAATACAGATATTTGTTTGGCAGATAGCTTTGATATCCTAGTCAAGAGGGGAAAATGGAATGGGACTCAACTTACTTTCTTTTATCTTGTGTTTTGTAATGGGTTTGGTGCTTTTATAGCTTTTTACTTAAATGAGTTTTAAATATTTCAATAATGCATTCCCCTTTCTCACATCTGTTTGTTCTCTCTCCTTTCTTGTGTTAGCAGTAGTATTATTTTTGTAAGCTGTTTGACTTAGCAGTTCATTTTTTTTTATTTTGCTAATTATAGTTAAAGACAAACATTTACTGTTACCATTTTAATTGTGTCCTTCAATGTTCATATGTTTACCTACAATTTCTAAATGTTAGTGTCTACTTTAATTTCCAACCCATTTGTGCAATCCTCCTGCTTCAGCCTCCTGAATGCTGGAAATAGAGGTATGAATCACTGTACCTGTCTATTACTTTCCTTATTTTTCAGCCATTTGCATTATAGCTCATCATATTTTATGGATTATATTTTAGCCATTATATTTAGAATTTTAAATTTCTTTTAATGCCTTTTACAGTAGTTTTCTTTTAGAGCCTTCAAAACTATTAAAGTATCGATATGTATTTTTCTTGAAGTTATGGTGTGGATTGTCTTTAGTTTTCATTTGTGTTCATAGATGACACTAGTGTGTTTCCTTGGCAACTGATAGGCTGTGATCATATGGTGGTGGAGGAGGTCCCTTTCTGTCACAGGCCTAGGGGAGGGGAAATAGGGTGAAAGAGGGGGAGTGGGGAACTGGAAGATACAAGTGAGGGGATAACAATCAGGATATAATCTGAATAAACTATTTAAATAAAACAAAAACAAAAGCAGCTGCCTATCTCTAAGTACTAAGTTTGACAGTAGTAAGTGTATTAATTTTAAAGTATAGATAGGAAAATGGACGGAGGTAAGACACATTGGTGTGAGTTGGGGGCTTTTGCTCAGAGTGTGAGCCAAGAGAAGGTAGGGAGGAATCCCTTGGTTTGCAAAAGAACTCTTATCTCACAAGATGACCTTTAAAGTTTTTATTATTATGAATTTATTTTTATTTTTAGATTTATTATACATTTCCAGGAATATTTAGGGATCTGCTTTAAAAATATGTCTTCAATTTTATATATTGTACTAGAATTAAGTAAAACTATAATATTAGAGATATATTACAGTATTTTTGCTAATCATATCTCTGAAATTTCTTCTAAAATTTAATATTCTAAAACAGTAATACGATTTCTCCTATTATATAAAAATTGGAAGGTGTGATGCCAACATATGAACAGTAGTGAAGTGAGACCAGCTCTCCTGGATTAGAATCTTACCTTTAATAGTGTTGGCAATAGACACAGGACAAGATTCCTGTAGTTCACTTATTTTTTTGTTCCAGATACAAATAATAATAATGTGAATCTTAAATGATGGTGAGGTTTAACTGAGTCACTATTTCAGAGACTGTTAAGGAAGGCAAATATAGCTGTATATAGAAAAATGAATATGAAATTGTTCCAAATAATTATTTATTTAAAAGTTACAGTGTATTTGAATTGCATGAATGATCTTGTATTTGTCTTTTCTTTTTAACTTTTGTAGCTTATCGTGAACCTCATTTTTATTACCAGTTCACAGCACGATACCACGCAGCTCCCTGCAATACTATCTATAACATTTCTTTTGAGAAGAAACTTATTCAGATTTTAAGTAAACTGGTTCTTAACCTTTCCTGTGAAATTTCCTTGCTTAAGTCCGAATGCCATCGTATTAAAATGCAAAGAGCTGGTTTGCAAAATGAATTATTCCTCACATTTTCAGGTAAATATACAAAGTACTTTAAAGAAAGACAATTTGAGAGTACAACCAACTGTTCAAAATGTGAATGTTACCAATCTAAATGTATTTCTTCCTCTCTAATTTGACTTAATGATAATAACCCTTCAAATAAAATCCTGCTGATTCATTCTGTTAATAAAGCTTGTGCTATGGCACTTTACTGTTGAAGGAGAATTAGTGTATAGACCCATATTATTTAGTTACTGTGATTCAGTTAGTGGAGGCTTTGGCTTGTAAGGTAATTAACTTTGTAGAGCAGATGCCTAATCTCTTTTAATGTGTTGTCATTAATGGTGGGGAGAGGAGCCGCATAATTTCAAGAATAAACATCAATGTATTTTATAGGATGTTCTTCTCTTTTACTCTCTTTTTCTCCTCATTTTTCGTTATTGAAAATTTTGGCAGAGGCAGTAGAGAGGCATGACATTTCAACAGCAAGAACAAAATAAATTCTCTTCTTTAATTCTTGCTTTTTCTCTCATTCAGCAAAGTTTCAACATTTTCAGTAAATCCAAGGCAAATGAGAACCCCAAGCTTTTCTCTAGCCTGTCAAGGACATGCTATTAGTATACAGAGGCTTTGCGAGTGTTTCTTCCTGGTTGTTTTAATAGTGGACAAGCCCTAAGAAAAACTTTTGTTTGAATCTATCATAGGAAAGAGATGACATCCAGTGTAAATGTTACAGTTGTGAATCTGCTTTGTGCTTCTTCAAATGACTAATGTTTTTGAGCATTAAAAACCATGTTAAATGACCATTCATCTATCTCTTTGGAGAACTATTATCTCAGAATCTTTTTTTTTTCTTTACCATTTAAGTTGTGGAGAGTTTTTATTTTTGTTTTTAATTTTGTTAATTTTGTATTTAAAAATATGAGGTCATTAAGGACTGCCTCCAAAAGTCTTCTGCCCAATGTTTACAAAAAATAAAAATGACGTATTGTAGCCTCTTCCTCAATAGGAACAGAGAGAGAGAGACAGAGAAGAAAGAGAGGACCGAGGGCTAGATGGAGAGAGAGGAGAGGGGGCGCAGAGAGAGATAGAGCGAGCCAGAGGAGAGAGATGCAGAAGAGAGAGAACGAGGAGAGCGAGGGCAGATAGAGAAATGAGAGAGAGACACGAGGACCGAGGAGAGAGAGAACAGAAGAAGGAAGACGACGAGAAGAAGAGAAGAAGAAGAAGAGAAGAAGGAGGAGGCCAGGAGGAGGGGAGGACGGCGGAGGAGGAGGAGGAGGAGATGAGGAGAGAGGAGCGGACGAGCCGGATGAGCCCGAGAAGGAGAGAGAGGGAGCCGATCAGACCCCGACGAGACCTTCTGAGAGAGGAGACGGGCATGCGTCATGGTATGGATGAGGGAGGGAGGGAGAGATAGATGGTTTCCAGTGTGGCAAGCTAAACATTGGGCAAGAAATGCTCTCACTTCATTGCGGACAAAATGCTGTATAAAATGGACAAAAATTGAATGTGGGAAGGTAGACTGCCTAGCTCTGCCAAGACTGGGTAAGCAAGTATTTCATACTTCCTGCTTCAAAGTATGTCTGTCAGATATACTGGGACAGAAGACTGAAGATGATGCTCCAGCATTATAGAGAGATTTTAGGTGACTATCCAGGCAGCAAACTGTCCCTGTCATTTTTATTTATTTAGAGGCTGCTTGACTGCACTTCCTGCTTACTCAGATAATTTCATTTCTTTTCAAGGCTATAATGAGGTTGAAAACCAAATAGTTACGATTTTACAATTAGCTTAGTTGTTTAGGAGTTAAGACAATGTCTTAAGGTCTAGAAAGATGTTTTAGGTTGATAAATAGATGATATAATAGAAAATGATTTAGGTAGAGAACTTTAGATTCACCAAGATAGGATAGATAATATTTTCTTCAAGTTTGCCAGGTATAAAGAAGCTGAATATTATGAATGTAACTTTTATATATGGTTTCCCTGATTGTTTCATAATTAGTGTTGGCACAATGTTCTTGTGGACTATGCAGAGTTTACCCCTGTTTATTCAAATGCTGATTTCTTTACCCCATTATCTGTACATTGCATTTCTGATATTTATTCTAAGTATCTCCTGTCTTCAAGTTTGTGTAAACATGGCCACTATTTGTTCTCTGTATTGCCAATAAAAGCTAACTAGCCAATGTTGAGAAATACAGAGAATAAGGTGGGACATCCTGGTCCAGTGAGGGGAGGAGAAAGAGCAGGAAGAACAGGAGGGAAGCACATGGAGTGGAATAGGAAACACCAGGAGGAATGAACCAGACTAGGATATGAGTAAGAGCAAATAAAATGTGAGAAATCTGAATGGGAGAAAGCTATGCTAGTTTGGAGGTTTAGGATGGAGTAATTATTGCTCAGTATTGTGATCTAGGCTAATTATTTAAAATTTATTTTTAATTTTATTAATGTATTCAGATTACAACTCTATTGTTGTCCTATCACTTGTATCCTCCTGTTCCTCCCTCCCTCCTGCTTTCATCCTATTCCCCTCCCCTAGGTCTATGACTGAGGGGGACCCCCCCCACTATATGGTCATAGGCTATCAAATCCCATCTTGGTAGCCTGCTTATTCTTCTTTGAGTGCCACCAGGCCTTCCCTCCAAGGAGAGGTGGTCAAATATGGAGCACCAGAGTTCATGTCAGAGTCAGTCCCTGCTCTCCACATAACTGTGGAGAGTGTCCTGTCCATTGGGTAGATCAGAGTAGGGGTTCGATGTTTACTATTATATTGTCCTTGGTTAGTGCAATAGTTTGAGCAGACACCCCTGGGCCCCGATCCGCTCATCACAATGTTCTTCTTGTAGGTTTCTAGGACCCTCTGTGTCCTTCTATTTTCCCATCTCCTATATTTCTCTTATCTAGAGTCTCAGTAGGATGTCCTTACATCTATTCCAATCTCCGGGTAAGTGAAGACTTTCATGGGACATGCCTTTTGGGCTAGTGCCCAATTATAAGTGAGTATATACCATGTGAGTCTTTCTGCTTCTGGGTTAACTCACTCATTATGATCATTTCTAGTTCCATCCATTTGTGTTCTAGGCTAATTAATTTTTTTTTTAAAAAGACTGCTACATTTGTAGTTTAATCTTTTCTATTTACCTTAGGATGCCTCTTGAGCATATTACTGTAAGTCTGGGTTCAACTTTATGCCATTGATATGTGAAGGTTTATGAAATTGTACGGAAGAATGAATTATGTCATTTTTATGGAAAATTGATGTAACTGGAAATCATTTTATTAAACAAAATTTGCCAAAGATCTTATATATTCTGGCATATCTTATTATTTGATAGTTTTCAATGTTTGACTATTCTTATAAGTGTACCTTTGTTTTTAATTCCTGATGTTTCACTTCTATTTGATTTATTGGTTAGGTGTTCCATTGATTTTTTTAAATTTGACCTACTGAGCATTTTAGTTTCTAACATTTCAACTTCATTTTTTTCCCATTTTGCTGTTTCCTTATTGAAATACATATATATGCATATACATACACACACATAATTATTGCATTCTCACTGAATTCATTCAAGAGTTTACTGGTATCTTGTTTGCTTTCCTTGAACTCTTAGAACTATTTCTTATGAATCTTCACTGGGTATTTTCTCAAATTCTGTCCCCTTAGTCTATTGCTAAAGAAGTAGAAATGTTTGGAAGAGTGAAGTTTCCTTAATTTTTATGTTTCTTGTGTTTCTGCATTAGAACTTGTATATGCAGGATTTGATAGTTAGGCTGATTTTGTCTTTCTTATCACATGTATTTGTTCACTAGAAGTATTTTAAATTTTTTGAGGGAACTAATTAGTAATATACTGAAGTATCATTTGTTTTTACTGGTCGCTCAGTGAAAGCCAGCTAAACTCTCAACTCTGGTTCAGGACAATAGGGTTGATTTCCAACACCACTCCACAGGTAGAATACTATCTGAGAAAGCAAGCACAATACAAAACCTACAAATATGGGAATTGAACAACTCCCTATTCAATGACCGCTGGGTCAGGGACAAATTAAAAAAAGAAATTAAAGACTTCCGAGATTTCAATGAAAATGAAGGCACAACGTACTCAAACTTATGGGACACAATGAAAGTAGTACTAAGAGGAAATTCATAGCACTAAGTGCCTTCAAAAAGAAATTCGAGAGACCCCCATACTAGCAACTTAACAGCATACCCGAAAGCTTTAGAACTAAAAGAAGAAGACACACCCAAGAGGAAGAGATGGCTGGAGATAACCAAACACAGGGGTGAAATCAATAAATTAGAAACAAAGAGAACAATTTAAAGAATTGTTCATTTTATTTAGATTTTCATATTTTGTGGCATACAGGCTTTTGAAGTAAGACCTAATAATTCTTTGGACTTCCTCAGTGTCTGTCGTTGTCTCCCTTTTCATTTCTGATTGTTGAAGTGAGTACTCTCCCTCTGCCTTTTAGTTAGTTTGGCTAAGCGGTTGTCTATCTTGTTGATTTTCTCAAAGATCCAGCTTTTGGTTTCTGTTGTTATTGAGTTCCAGCTTTAGTCCATGGTGGTCTGATAAGATGCAAGGGGTTATTTTGATTTTCTTGTATCTGTTGAGGTTTGATTTTTGACCAAGTAGATGGTCAATTTTGGAGAAGGTTCCATGAGATGCTGAGAAAAAGATATTTTCTTTAGTGTTTGGCTGAAATGCTCTGTAGATATCTATTGGATTCATTACGTCTATTAGTTTCATTATTTCTCCATTTAGTTTGTCTCGATCTGACTATGGGGAGAGTAGTATGTTTAAGTTTCTCACTATTAATGTGTGGGGTTTCATGTGTGATTTAAGCTTTAGTAATGTTTTTTTTACAAATGTGGGTGTGCCAGCATTTGGGGTATAGATGTTCAAGATTGAGACATCATCTTTGTTGTATTTTCCTTTGATGACTGTGATGCATCCCTCCACATCCCTTTTGATTAGTTTTGGTTGAAAGTCTATTTCATTAGATAGATACTAAAGTGGCTACTCCAGGTTGCTTCTTGAGTCCATTTGCTTGGAATACAGTTGTCCAGCCTTTTACTCTTAGGTAATGTCTATCTTTATTGCTGAGGTGTGTTTCTTGTATGCAGGAGAATGATGAGTCCTGTTTTTGTATCCATTCCGTTGGCCTGTGTCTTTTATTGGGTAGTTGAGGCCATTGATGTTGAGAGATATTAATGACCAATGGCTGTTGGTTCCTGCTTTTTAATGTTGGTGGTGGTAGAGTGTGTGTTTATTTTCTTTTTGTTTTTCAGATGTGGGGCTATTTATTTCCTGTGACTCTTGCTAGAGTAGGGACAGTACAGGTTCTGCCTTTGGGTGATCTCATGGGGGTTTGGTCTGGATGCCAAGCCTCCAACCTCTTGTCCCCTTATAAGGTTGCTGGTGTCTGCCAGTATGAAGTCCTCAGTGGTCATGGAGTTGGGTGTTGCATAACTGAGGTCTATAGGCTGCTTCCATGTAGTCTTCCATGGATGGAATGGTGACCATTGTTCTTGACTATGTGCAATCTCTTGTGGATCTCTTCTTTCCTGTGGGGCTGCTCACCACCAGCCTAAGAAGGCAGGAGGAGCAGAAGGTGAAGTTCAAGGCTTGGAAGGCTGTGACCATGAGAATGACCACTCTAGAACTACTTCAGGGAGCTAGTTCAACTTTACTCAGGGAGAACAAAGGCTTTAAAGTTCTTGGGGAGTAGGTAGAGGGCACTTCAAAAATAGGCATACATAATTGGTTGAAATTAGACACTTTAAAGATGCTTGATTTGCATAAGGCAGCATGTTCCTATCATATGAGTGGGAACACACTACCTAATTATCCTATGGGCACAGGGAGGGAAGAGCTTGCGGGGAACTGTTCGAAGGCCACATATCCAATGTGGTTAGGGGTCCTATGCCTAAAGACAGTCTCCAGATGAGGTCAGGCAGAGAGCAGGAGGCCCTGCTGAGAAGAGGGAATCCTTCTAACAGCATGCTCAGAATGGCTATCCTGACTGGAAGGATTGCAAACTCAAAACAGCAGGGTCCTTCTAATAGTCTCTAAAAAGACATTCTCAGCTCTGTGTCTATATGGTCTACTTTGATCTGTGTCTAAGACCAGATATCTACCTTATGGAACACTGTATGAAGTCTAACTCAAAACCACAAAGTTTTACTTCTTTATTTAGGAGTATTCTGAAGGCCAGACCTTAAGATTATAGTCCTGTGACACTTTGACTCTGGGTTCCCAGCATGAGCCTTGTAGTGTACACCCTTTGGCTATATAGCTACTTAGTCACTGAACCAATTGAGTCCTTTAAGAATGCATTTTTGCCCAGTGATGGTGGCACACACCTTTAACCCCAGGCAGGGAGATCTCTGAGTTTGTGGTCAGTCTGGTCTACACAGGAAGTTTCAGGACAGACATAGCTATACAGAGAAACCCTGTCTTGAAAAACCAAATAGATTGGACTAGAATAGAAAATCCTCCCACCACATAATAATCAAAACACTAAATGTACAGAACAAAGAAAGAATATTAAAAGCTGCAAGGAAAAAAGGCCATGTCACATATAAAGGCAAACCTATCAGAATTATGCCTGACTTCTCAACAATGACTATGAAAGCCAGAAGGGCCTGGTTGGATGTCATGCAGACACCAAGAGACCATAGATGCCAACCCAGACTACTATACTCAGCAAAACTTTCAATCACCATAGATAGAGAAAACAAGATATTCCATGACAAAACCAAATTTAAACAATACTTAGCCACAAATCCAGGCTTACAGAAGGTACTAGATGGAAAATTCCAAAACAAGGAGGCTAATTACACCCAGGAAAACAAGGAAATAAATAACCTTTTTGGAATTCTGTAGGCTCTTCCTTGTTTATGGGGACTTATTTCTTTAGGTTGGGAAATTTTTCTTCTACGGTTTCTAAAAAAATGTTTGCTGGGCTGTAGAGCTTGGAGTCATCTTCTTCTGTTCCTATTATTCTTAGGTTTGGTCTTTTTATAGTGTTCCAGATTTCATGGATGTTTTGTGTCAGGAACTTGTTAGTTTTAACATTTTCTTTGACTGATTTCTTGGTAACTTCAACTGTATCTTCTACACTTGAGATTCTCTCTTCTATCTCTTGTAGTTTGATGGTGTTGCTTGTGTCTTCAGTTCCTGTTCTCTTTCCTAGGTTTTCCAGCTCCAGGATTGTTGCAGATTGTGTTTCTTTGTTGCTTCTAGTTCCCTTTTTAGGTCTTGAATAGTTATATTCATTTCCTTCTCCGGTTTGATTGTATTTTCCTATAATTCTTTATAGAATTTATTCAATTTCTTCATCTTGTTGAATGTATTCTACTGTATTTCTTTGAGAGATTTATTTTCCTCATTCAAGGCTTCTATCATTTTCATCATCTCAGATTTAATATCTTCTTGTTGTGCTTTATGGGTGTTAGTGTCTCCTGGGCTAGCTGTGATAGTACCACTGATTTCTGGTGATGTCATATAGCTCTGACCTTTGTTGATTGGTTTCTTGCACTGGCCTCTAGCCTTCTGGTTGTCTCTGTTAGCAGGCCTGGAGGTTCTTCCAATGGGGTCACCATCTGTTTCCCACTTGGGCCATGTAGGTCAGCAGCAGGCAAAAAGAGCTCCAAGCTGAATGCTGTTTGGTAGGGCTCCCCATAGGTCTCCTCAGGATGGTGAACAATGGGTGTTGGAGCCTACACCCAGCTAAAGTCTGCTGGGTTTCCTGTCTGTGTCCCAGTTGGGTCAGGCAGGAGAAGAGCAGGCTGAGAGAATCCAAGTGGATTAAAGATCTCAACATAAAACCAGATACACTAAATCTGTTAGAAGATAAAGTGGTCAAGGGCCTTGAGCTCATTGGCACAGGAGACTAAGAGAATACCAACAGCTCAGGCTGTAAGGTCAACAATTAATAAATGGGACCTCATGAAACTGAAAAGCTTCTGTCAGGACACTATCGACAAAACAAAATCACACCCTACAGTCTGGAGAAAGATCTTTACCAAACCAACATTTGACCTAGGGCTAATATGCAAAATGTTTAAAGAACTCAAGAAGTTAAACATCACCAAACCAAATAACCCAATTAAAAAATGGAGTAGAGAACCAAAAAGAGAATCCTCAACTAAGGAATATCTTATGGCTGAGAAACACTTAAAGAAATGCTCAGTGTCCTTAGTCATCAGAGAAATGCAAATCAAAATGACTCTGGGATTCAATCTTACACCTATCAGAATGGCTAAGGTAAAAATATCAAGCAACAACATGCTGGCAAGGATGTGGAGAAAGGGGAACACTCCTTTATTGTGGGTGGAAGTACAAACTTGTATAACCACTTTTGAAGTCAGTCTGGTTCTTTCTCAGAAAACTGAGAATAATTCTACCTCAACACCCAGCTATACCACTCTTGGGCATAGACCCAAAAGATGCTCCACCGTACAACAAGGACATTTGTTCAACTATGTTTATAGCAGCTTTATTGGTAATAGCCAGAGTCTGGAAACAACCTGGATGTAAGAATGGATAAAGAAACTGAGACACATTTACACAGTGAATACCACTGAGCTATTAAAAATAAGGAAAGCTTGAAATTTGCAGACAAATGGATGGAACTAGAGTGAGATAACCTAGACCCAGAAAAAAATGCATGGTATATACTCACTTATA
Organism: Acomys russatus; assembly: GCF_903995435.1. Lineage (NCBI taxonomy): Eukaryota > Metazoa > Chordata > Mammalia > Rodentia > Muridae > Acomys > Acomys russatus. Next base: position 16,774,681 of record NC_067158.1, on the reverse strand, counting down.
AGCGGGTATTAACCACATAATGCAGGATAACAACACTACAATACACAGACCTAAAGATACTAAATAACAAGGAGGACCCTATGGAGGATGCTTACTTCTCATTCAGAAGGATAAATAGAATCGACACTGGAAACAAATGAAGAGAAGGAACAGGAAGGATAAATAGAATCGACACCAGAAACAAATGAAGAGAAGGAACAGGATGGGAGCCTACCATAGAGATTCTCTGAAAGATTCCACCCAATTGAGGAGGGGATGTCAAAGTAAATGTTGAGATTCAAAGCCAAATGTTAGGGTGCAGCACAGGGAGTCTTTTCGACAAGTTGGGAAATAGAAGGACTTGCAGGGGACAGGAGCTCCACAAGGAGACCAATGGATCCAACAAATCCGGGTGGAGGCAGAGGTACTGCATATACTGATGCACCAACCAAGGACTGTGCAGGGCCAGTACCTAGACCCCCTGCTCAGATGTAGTCATTAGGCAACACAATCCCCTTGTGGGTCCTGTAATCTAAGGAGTAGGGACCATATCTGACATGGACTCTGGTCCCCATATGTTGGTCACCTGCCACTGGCCAAGTGGCCTTGCCAGGCCACAGGGAAACAGGATGCCGACAGTCTACATGAGACTTGATAGACTGATGTCAGATGCTAGGGTAGGAGGGTTCCTCCTTTCTGAGTATTAGGGGAGTAGGAGAGGGAGCAGGAAAGAGGGAGGGAGCTACAATTGGAATGTAAATTGAACAAATTAAAAAATATAAAAAGATTGCATTTTTGTCACTGTGTCACTGATCTGATGGGGTAGCAAGAACAGAATTTTCTCAGTACTACTACTCCCTCTGCTAGTGCAGGTCTCATACCTTGTCTCTCCACCAATCCCTTTTCCTTCCCTGCCCACTTTTCTCTAATATGTTCCTTAAAGGACAGTGAGACTTCTTTGAGGTACTCTGTAGCCACTGTTCTGACACAACAGTTGCACTCTGTATTAAATAGCATTCTGTTATTGAGAATGGAGCCTCTGGAATTTACCCCAGACTCTGCTGTCCTGATTTCTTTCTTTGCTACTTTAATGAATGCTTTTCTACTAGCACTCTGTAAGATGGTTGTTCTCCAACTACTCAAGGTTGCTGTAGCATCTGTAATAGTTCCTGCCAGGATGCATTCTGCTTTCTTTTGTTAGCCTGTTGCTCACTTTATTGTACTAGCTGTAGTCCTAGAATCATGGTGAAAGGTAAGAGGGAATGCTCTTTGTCTTGTTCCTATTCTTAGAGTAAAGCCACCTGGCTCTTCTTTCTTAAGTATGGTGCTAACTGCAGTTTGTTGCAGATGTCCTTTATCTAGCTGAAGAAATTTGCCTCAGTCATGAATTAAGAATTACTAACAATAATGACATTGGATCTACACAGTGCTCTTCCTTTTCCCTAGTGATGTGGTCTTATGCTGGTTACTCTTTCCATTGTCACTGGGTTTTCATTTTGACATGTAGAACCTGGATAAATCCTACTTGATCATACCATATTGCTCAGTTGTTATATTGTTGGACTTGACTTCATATTGTTGAGACTCTTTTTGAACCTATATTCATAAGTGTTATTGGTCTTAAGCTTCTTTCCTAATGTATTTATCTGAAATTTTTTTTATCAGAGTAAATCTTTCATTGTGAGATATCATTAAGTAATAATAAATAATCCCTATTGTATTATCTTACTCTGGAGTAAATATGTCTGTTTTCTGGCATATGTTATAAACATTGGTACACTTTTTTGATTTTCAAGTTTTCTTCTTTGACATTTGTATAATATATGTAATATAATCTGGTTACTTTCCTCCACAACCTTCCCTTATTTCATGCTCACCTATGCCAGCCCCCATTTCTACTTATGAATTTATTTCCCTTATTAATTTTTGTTTTATGACTCACAAAGTGTAACTAGGGTTATCTCTGTGATCCTAGGGTTGGAGTTATCCATTCAAGTTTGATGTGCTCACTAGCCTCCATACAGCTAGGAACTATCTCTCGATCTGCTGGAATCCATGGTTAGTAATATACCATCAGGATGTGGTAGGGCTTTGAGAGCCTTTCCCCATCCACTGTTGACATTAGAAGAGCTTGACTTGTGTGGACCTAGTACCAATATACTCAACTAAACTCAGGTCTTCCAGGAGAGCAACAATTGCTCCTAATATCTGAACTGTCTCACCAGCACCCTGTTCACAATCGTCTCTAATTTGGTATATTGTTTCTTCCTCCCCTTTGAAATGGAATTGGCTCATATTTTTCTAGTTTACAATATATAAGCTTCAACTGAAATCAATCTATGTCTTTTGTGCAAAATTATATTCATTGTTATTATTGCATGTTGGTATATTTGTGTCTGGGCATACGTGCCACAGTGTGCACATGGAGGTCAGAGGACTCTCTGTAGAGTTGATACTCTCTTTCCACATCCAAACAGTTCCTGAGAGCAAACTCAGGTCTCAGGTGGCTTCTGTTACCTAGGGAACCATTTGCTATCCTCATGTCTTTTTTAATACATTTTCTCAAAGGAATAACAATATACATTTTTGGTATAAATTTCTTTTTGCTCTTTAATTCATGTCACAGATATTGGTAAGTTCAGTTTACTTTTATTAAAAGGAATTTACTTTTCCTTGAGACTTCATATATTCTGCATTAATATGCTTCTCAATGTCCAAGTACTTGAGTATTTTGATTCTGTTTTTCTGCCACTTGTTTTCTTGCTTAGTATTTTTTCTCTGGATGCATACATCTGCATGATTTCTAGTCATCAATATTTCAAGGTGATCTTTATAGATTAAATGAGGTGGGTTTATTGTGAATGTTTCATGTGAAGGTGAGAAGAATATATTTTCCTCAATGCTATATGAAAATGTCTTTAAGTATCATTTGTTCATTTAATGAAAAATGGTCTGTGAGTTAGCCATATTCTATTTTATATTATGATCTCTTTGTGCTTTCTTTTAGTTACTAGTAGAGCTGCATATTGAGAGATAATACTAGATTTTGCCAGTTTTTTTACAGTTCTTTAAGTACATGCATGTGCACGTGTGCACACATGCATGTGTGTGTATGTATGTATGCTTGTGTGCTTTACCTTATGTGTACATATAGAGGCCAGAGCTTGACGTTTGGTGTCATCACCTGACATTGTACCACTTTCTAAAATAGGATCTGTTGCCCCACTTGCACTTTGCTCTCTTCACTAGTCTGCCTGGTCAGGATCTGCCTTTTTCTGCACATCAGTGCTGGAGTTGCAGGGGCATGTCACCACCCCAGTACTCGGGTATTCACTTTATCTAGCCATCAGATATCTTTATTCATGTTGTTCAAGACATAGATAATAGGGCTTCTTCACTCTTTGCAAAGAATTGATCCTACTATCATTATATAATAACTTTATTATTCCTTAAAGTAAGGAATAATACCTTTCTATATTCTGATTTCTATTTTATAAGAAAGGGACATTGCTCTTTCAGCGTCTTTTGTGTTCATGCTAACTGTGGCATACTTTCTTTCACCTTTTCGTCTTATTCTATGTATATCATTATATTTAATACAGGTCTCTATGGAAAGGTTACACTCTGGCCTCAAAAATAAAATGGCAAATCCCATGTTCTTAGTATTGTATAGCCCTTATATGTGACAAAGTACTTGTTTTTGTTTTTTTCTGACTATATTTTTCTCTTTTATTTCTGATGTTTGCTTATAACATGTTGAACATAGAAATATAGGCTCCATCTGCTTGTGTGTGAAAATGTATTTCATGTTAGATTTGAGGCAATTTGGTCATTATTCACTCAAATATGACTTCTGTTTTCATGTCTCCTTCCTTCACTCATGTCTTATGTGTATGTTGATATACTTGTTGTCCCATGGCTCTTTGTAAAGTTAAGGTTTTTCTGTGCCCACCCTAGCTATGAATAATGACATGGAAACCTTTATATTTATTAATAGCTTCAGTCACTATAGCTGGGAAGATACTCAGCTATTTTATCCAAATAATTATGGCCTGGCCTCTTTCTCAGCCACATGGCCCATTACCTCCCATTTTAGTCTTGCCCAGGCAGCTTCTTCTTCATCCATGTCTCCATGGTGATTCTCTGGTCCCCATCTGAGACACCTTCTCTCTCTCTGTCTCTGGGCCCTAGCGTCCCTGCATTATCCTCTCCTGCCCAGATATTGGCTGTTCAGCATTTTATTAGCTAATCAGATTATGGAGAACAATGATTACAACATACCAAGACAGGAGATGCTTCATAATAATGATATTGCTAAGGTCTGGACTGTAGCCAGATCTTTGGGAACAGATATTAGCATTTGAATGCACAGTACACAAAACATCTTCAATATCTCCCGCTTTTAGTCCAATAAAAAGGCTCTTTCTCTTACAATAATGAACTATATACAATAAGAACAATTATGAAAACTATCAGGTAAGAATTACATTTACAATGTCCAGCGTATTTGTATTTGGCAACTTTGGAGAAAGTATTCTATAATCTACTCTTTCTTGCTGAGTTCAGAGTTCTGTACTTAAATCATTTTCTATCATAACTTGCATGTATCAATCTAAATATTTTTTTAGACCTTAAGACATTTTCTTAGGTCCTAAACAATTTAAACTTAATTCTGGGACTATAACTACCTAGTCTTCAACCCATCAGAGAAGGGTAAATATTACCTGAATAGACAGGAAGTGCATAGTAAGAAGTTTCCAAAACTATGGAAATAACAGAGACAGCTGGCTGGCTGGACAGTCACTCAAGGTTCCTCTGCAATGTTGGAACATCTGTCTTTGGCGTTCTTGCCTATCATAAGACAGGCTTTTCTGTGAAACAGGATTTATGAAAGATTTGCCTACTTTGTCCTTGCAAAGTCTGCCAGTCAACTTCTTCCATGTCCTCCTGGTTCACAGCTTGGGTAGCATGTGGTCTGCCATTGAGGCAAGGATGATTTTTCCCCCCAGTGGCTAGCTTTGCCACATTTGAAGGAAACTCCATATGGAAGTTCTTCAATACTTATTAATTTTTTTAAGTAGTATGGGAGTGCTGCCAGGAACAGACATGTCTCATTGTCATGAAAAACTTTATGTTAAAACAATCTTTAGGGAGTTGGGAATTTAGTTTAGTGGTAGAGCACTTGCCTAGCAACTGCAAGGCCCTGAGTTCCATCCTCAGTCTGAAAAAGAACTTTAAATGCCATAGTCTGTAGATCTGTGAAGTGCTTGAAGATCATCTAACTACATATAATATATCTGAAGAGGCAAACATTGCTTGGCAAACATTTCTAGCTGTTTGCAATCTGATTAACTTTGAAAACATCTACAAGAGGCTAAATAAAGCTTATTTCTGTGATTAACTAAACTATTATATAACAAGACCATAAGTTTGATTGACTATTAACTTACATTTCTCAATTATACTAAACAATGTGCAATAGCAGCTTTCAAGGACTAGAACTTAACACATTGCATTTTTAAATGAGTTGCATAGGTACAATACCTTAAACAAGAGTTGAAACATAGAAAAATATAGTATGTTGTAGCAAAACATAACTTTAAAATTTTATCAAAATGCAAAAATCCATACAAATATAAAATATTCGATTTGTTAATGATCTCTAGTTTAAAAGTAGATTCAGTAATCTATGCTTTTATCCTATCATTTTTACATCCCCCCTTTTTCTTTTCATCCCATCTCCTCCATTATCCCTAACACTAGACAGGAGACAAAGAAGGCTAGAGGAAACGAAAAGAGAGAAATCCCTGAATATAACCTCTTATACTTTGTTTCCTTCCTGACCAAGATCATTAACAGCTTGTGAACAACCCCCCTTAGTGACAACAGCATCCATTACCCACTAAACAACCAGAACATACCCATCTAATGTTTTGGGAATTGGTTATCATTCTCTTAAATTTTCTTCCTGCTGTCTGGGGGCATCATTTTCTTTTGAGGGTCGTAAGAAAATTGGAAAAATTTTCAGTCTCTGCGTGATGGGAAAGTGCAAGGCTTAATGAAAGTCTTGGCTGGGACAGTGTTTGAGGCTGGACCATCTTAGCTAGCCATCTTGAAGTTTTTCTAGATGCAGATTTTTGAGGACACGGCTATTGGGTTAGCCTGTGAAGTGAGGTTGGATTACCTGGGTTGTTTGTCATCTTTGGTGCCTGACTTTATTGTTCTGTAGACATATAAACTCTTAAAAGTAATATATATTTCTATCTTAACACACACACATGGAATGTGCAGTATGCACAAATCAGCTAAAGATGATTCTCTGCTCTGTTTAAGCAGGTAAAAGCCACTGAACTTTATAAGTCTGTTTTGACTATATAACCAAGCTGCAATATAAATTTTCATTCATGCCATATGAAAGGGTGGCATATAACTCCTAAGGACTCTGTAGTCAACGAGATTTACTGGCTATGTAGAGGCATTTTCTCATGTCTCAGCCAGTCACAGAGCTGTTTCCATGTAGAGGAATCAGCATCTATGTTACCTCTTTTGTTGTTTTTCTTGCTTTCTTCATGTCTGCAGCCAAGATTTTCAGATCTTCCCTGGTAAAATATAATCTTCGTTAATTTGAATGAATCTATAGCTTTTCTTTTCCTGTGGAAACAAACTCAAAACCTCTCCTCCAACAAAGCACATTTCTTGATTTTTATTCTGAGGCTAGCACATCTATAGGCCAATCTAATTCTCCATACCTCATATATCTAGAAATCATATCTATCTATCAGGCCTAGAGTATATATTCTTGTGATAAAATTAGACTAGTTTTTAAGATGAGCATGGTTTGCATCAATATACCAAATTCAATACCATTGAATTAAAAAATAACCTTATTTGTGAGTAACGTTTAGGGCCTTGAGATGAGTAGATTCAGTAATCTACCTTTTGTTCTACCTTCCATCTATATTTCTATATCCCCCTTTCCTTCTTTTCAGCTCCTATCTCCTTACCTAGAAAAGAAAGATAAAGGAAAAGAGATATGTCCCTGAGTCAAACCTAGTTTCCTCTCTGTAAAAGACTAATAATACTTATAACCAACTCCCAAGGAAAATGAGCATCTGTAGACGAAGAGAGTAAACCGAAACCTATCCAACCACCTTAGAGGAGATGGGACATCATTCTCTTAAGGTTTCTTCAGGCTGATTTAGGGTAAATAATTCCTTTGAAGGGCCCCTGCCCCCAAATTGGGAAAAATGGTTAAGTAAACCAGGGATAGCATTTGTGCTCCATTTTTCAAAAGTTGTAAAATTCCAGGCTTAGCAGCATCCAGCCTGCCTCAAAGAAGATGATAAGCATCAACGAACCTCCTTATGGAGTTGGCCTCAAATGTGGCAAACCAGCCACTGGGCAAAATGTCCTCATTTCTGTCACAGAATTCTGCCTAAAACCAGGCAAGTTTAGATGCAGGAAGAGTCAACGGCCAAACTCTGGCAAGACAAGGTAAGCAAGTCCTCAATAGTTCCTGCCTCACAATTATGTCTGTCAGATATATTGGGCCAGAAGGCTGAAGAAGATGCTCCAACTTTATAGAGAGTGTTAGGTGACTATTAAGGCAATAAATTGTCTCAGTCATTTTTCCTTTTGGAAGCTGCTAACCTGCACTCCGGGTACACTCAGGTATTTAAGTTTTATCCCTTCTCGAATCTCTGATGGGTTTGAAGACCAGATAGTGTAGTCTTTCAATTAAGCTTAGTAGGTTAGTGATTAAGATGTTTTTATCAAGATAGATGTTTTAAGTTAATAGAGATGAGATATGATAGATACTAATCTCCATTCAGAAATTCAGACCCAACAAGATAGGAAAGATATTTACTTCAAGTTTGCCAAATACAAACGGCTAAATAACTAGGAATGTAACATTTATATAATTCCTGATTGTCTCATGGTTCTTCCTGCTGTATGTAGTTTATTTTACACATTTGTAATAATATAAATATATATGTTAAAAAAGAAACATATTAAAAGAAATTTAAAAATGTAAATTCAATATAGCATTATTTAATCTATCTCTGGGAGATCCCATACCCCTTTTGTTCTATAAACATTTCCTTTAAAGTCCTGTTAAATCTCTTGTCATAGCTTGTCATGTAGGATTATAAGATATATATGTAACATTTTCTATGTCATAATATCTAAAAAAATTGTTGTATTTTATTGCATATGTATGTGGGAGCATCATCAGCTTCAATCTGTAGAGGCATTTCCAATATAGTCATCACCTCTAATAAATGTGCAATATCAGAATCATCCTTTTTAGAATTTAAGGCAAAAGCCTGTTGGAATTCTGAATATGTATCAGTAGGATGGGGCACATATTTTAGTTTTCTAAACTACACAAAACAAGGCACACAAGCTATTTTATGACATTGCTCTAAGTTTGCATTGTTACACAGAATTTTTATTTTTAACTTAGCACATAGACCTTTATCTAGGATATGATCCTTAACAATAATAATATAATATCTAGTCTGATTTGAAGATTTTTATTTTATTTTATTTTTTAATCTAGCATCCCTATAGGCTGCTATTTTGCAGTTTCTTTAAGCCTTTGTAGAATTCTCTCATCTGGAACTACCTTTTTTGTTGTCATTGTAGGTTCTAGATTGGATTCTTCTGAAGATCCTTTATTCTTTTCATTGCCTCTATTCTAACATTCAGTTTTTTTCAGTCTTTTCCTTCTCTAAGTCTGTTTTATTCTGATCTTTCTTAAAGAGGATATATAAAACTGCAATCATTACTGAACATATAATCATTTCTATGCTGAAAGTCAAAACAAAAGTATATGGATCCAAATGCCCTCTTCCACAGTGTTTTCCTTCATTTTTGTTTTACAAGACAGGGTTTCTCTGTGTACATCTGGCTTTGTAGACCTGAGTCCTGGGACTAAAGGTGTGTGCCATCATGCCTGGCTGCGTTTTCCATTTTTTAATATGGGCAATATTTCCCTTTTTAATCTTTCTAACTCTTTTCTTTGGTATTTAATTCTCACTGAACTGTTTTTCTGGGTGTTGCCCATAAACATTCCGTACTGGCATCAAGTGTTTGGGAGTTCAGCTTCTCAGTTGTACTGCAGCTTGGGGTAAGTGTTGTCTGTGCAGCAGCAGGTTCTGCCCCTTGGCTTTTGCTGCATTGTAGCTGTCCTCAGGTCCCAAATCTGGTAAGGTTCTGGGGCTGTTGTCAGGCTGGCATTCACTCACACCAAGGTTCCTCTCCCCGCTGCCCTCTCCATGGGTGTAGGTTTTTATCTGTGGGTACCTGCTGGTAGTCCCAGGCTGGTTCCTCTACTTCCTGCCCACTGTGGGTAGGAGGTGCCAGCAGCTACATCTGCCACAGGGATGGTCTCTAAAAGGCTGTAGTTTTGGCCCTCCCTTTGCAGCTCACTGCTTCTCTTTACAACCTAACTCTGGCAGGAGCTGCTGCTTGCAGCAATAGGTGGCTTTTAGGCTGGCGTGCTTGCGTGATCAGCTGATGTGTGTCCCAGGCCCATTGTGTACTGCAGCTCTGGCAAGATTTTGCCTTATGGGTGTACGTGAGGCTCTGGTCCGCTCTCCCTTAAGGACCCACCTCCCTTCTGGCTAGGATGCGGCTGCCTGATTTTCTGGTTCTGCTCCTATATCCAGAACTTTTGACCCAATGGGTGAATCTAGGCTTGACTATGCTTGGATTTCGGTCTAGGTTTGGATTACATGTCTCCCACAATGAGCGCCAATGGTTACCTTTAGTTTTTTCTATGCATACCCTAGTGCTGAATAATGACATGGAGACAGCTAATTTATTAAAAGCTTCAGGCACAATATAGCTGCCAGATACTCAGTTATCCTACCACTGTAATTCTCACCTGGCCTCCTTCCCAGCTACGTGGCCCATTACTTGCCGTCCTAGTCTCCCCCTGGCACCTCCTTCATCCATGTCTCCATAGCGACCCCATGTCTCCACCTGAGACTCCCTGTGTCTCTCTGGCCCCAGAAATCCCACTTTATTCTCTCCTGCTCAGCTATGGGCTTTTCAGCTCTTTAATAACCAATAGGAAGGTGATGAAGAGTAATGTAGGCAAGAGATGCTTCATATTAATAAGGATGCCAAGGTGGACAGGAACCAGAGGTCTGGGTACAGAAATCAGCATTTGAATACACAGTGCACAAAAATATCCTCCAACAGTTCTTTTTAAGCCTTTTTCACTTTTGTTCACTTATTTTTTTTCCTTTTGATCAGATTTCAGTAACTTATCTTTAAGTTCTGTAATTGTTTCTCCAGCCTGCTCAAATATGTTCTTACAAACTTCTAGTGAATTCCTGTGAGTCATAATTCCATGCCTTAGAGTTATTAGATGACTTTTTATAACTTATTTTGTTACTAATATCCTTTTCAGCAGCATGTTATGCTTTCTTTACTTTTCCCGTTATTTCCTTCAGATCTTTTGAGCATATTAAATATTGTTCTGAGAGTTCTGTATGTTAGTCTAGTGTCTGCTGTGTAAATTAATCCATGGCTTCTCAGGAACATCAGAGTTGGTAAATGCATAGACAACTAAGCAGCTCCATGGAAAATTATATGTTTGGGGGATTGTAGGCAAAATGAGCCAATTAAGATAATTTATATAGATGACATAGGATTTATTTGAAAATATTCTAGAATGGCTAAAATGATGTAAGTAGTATTAGTGGGAAAATTATCAGAATTACTATTGGCTATTTTATAAATTTAATTTTAAAGCTGAAATATTTACAGTTTTCATTGTATTCTTCTAGCTGTAAGTAATATAAAACAATAACCTATTTTTTCAAGAGCATAAGGTAGAAATCTGAAGACACAAAACAATATGTTTCTGAATTAGTTATAGATTTGTGGCTTCAAGTAAGAGATTTTTTCTTATATTTTTATTGGTGCTGGGAATTAACAAAGGCATTTGATCATGAGATTGACACTATACTTTGTAAGGAGTAGTTACTGGGAATCCTTGAAGTTTTTCATTTTTTTAAAAACCTGTTTCCTAGGAATCCTGTTTCTTACCCCAGCTTTGAGGTTGAAAGTCTTAGTACAGCAGGAGTTACCTTCATGACCTTGGAGAGAGATTCATCAGTCCAATTTTTCCTGATGTTCACTCAAATAAATAGAATTATATTTTGCATATAGTTGTTCCTAAATGTACACAAACAAATGTGTCTATATGCATAAAAATCATTATTTTATTGGTTAAAAATGACCACAACTATATTCCAGTCTCATTGCATTTCCATTGTTGTTATTACAGTTTATCTTTCTCTTTTTACTTTGTACCTGCATATTAAACATTGAATTAGCGTAGTAATATCCAATACATAAGAATAGAAGTTGATAGAAAAAAATGAATATGTATACAGAGTTACAATACATGTTGTAGAAGTTAAAACAATTCTGTTGTTAAACACTATAAAATCTAAATATCTCAGCATCAGTTGCTGAAAAACTTATTTTCTAAGATTATTATAGAAATGAGGTTTTTCTGATTTGTATAAAATAAATACTTGGCTTAGGATTTTTACTGAGATATTATTTAGTATTAGAAAAAATCCAGACTTTTTAATAGAAGAGATGTAGATGACAAGTGGTATTTCATTTTTCAGAATTTAAATATTTTGCCAGAGAATATCAGAACAAATATAAAATGTAATATATTTTCTCAGTTTCATCTATAGCCACTGAAAAAGGATCCAAGGCATGTACAGACCATACTTGTGAATCTTCCAAAAGATTATCTAAGGTATGTTATGTGCTTCTGCAAATGAAGAAAAAGTTGAATGAAAATGCTCATTGTTTCAGGATTCATCTTAGTTAGTCTTTGGAAAATACATACGTCCCCACAGTGAGTGATTTCAAACAATGAAGTAAAACTTTACCCACTACAAAATAAGAAATCAATATAATTTATGTTTGACGAACTATTTTAAATTTAACATTGTGTAATTGGCTATATGAAGAATGATTTTCATTTATTTGACCACATTTCACATGGCTAATTAATTTACATTAAGGATAAATCATGGCTGCAATTTTTTAGTCATTTCAGTTTCCATGGATATAATAATATAACATATTTCATGAATATTTTGTATTTTTGTGTAGTCGTCATGCCATCCACAGATATAGGGTTACATCTTTCTCTTAAGTTACATCTTCCTCTTTACTCATTTATCTAATCTAACCTGAATTTCTAGAGTAAGTACAAATATGAATAGATGTGATGAAATTGGAGATGTTTTGTCCATAGACTAAAAGCATTTTGTCTTTAAATGTCAGGTTTTATGGCAGCTATAGATTTTCACTTTAAGAGACTGATGTTTTCTTCTACTCTTCATTTCCTGGATTATACTAAGAATGGCAGTTAAAATTTGGTACATTTTATGATTTTCTTTTTTTAGGAAGCATATCTGTCTTATATTTGTTAGTGTCTTATTAAAGACTTTTCTAGCTTTTCTTTTTTCTCATACATTTTGTTCCTTGCAATGTGTGTTATAGTATTTGTGGTCATATTTTAAAATGGATAGTACAATTCAGCATTAATTCTTTGAGAATTTTAGTGTAGAATTACAGAATATTTTTTAGCTCAAAGTTTATTTTACAAGAACAGTAAGCCATAAACATAGTATAATGTCACTAGTAGGATATTGATATTGAGATAACCTCATACTTACTTAGTTTTTCACATTTATTTGTGTCCATTTTCATGTGTTATGCATCTACCACTATAATAAAAACAAAGAACAGCTCCAAACTGGATTTTGTAATGTGTTTTTATAACCATATTCATGTCCTCCATGACTCTACCATTGCTTCATCAGTCCTAGAATCCATTATTCTGTCCTCTGTTTTTAAATACTCACTACTTAAAAAAAATCACAGATGTTTATCTAAACATAAATGGATGGTTGCAGTGTTACTAATGTTATTATATATAATATAATATACAACACTGTAAAGGCTTCTATTTTACCCTCATCCTCACCAATTTTATTGTCATTTGTTTTCTTTATTGTAGCTGTTCTGACTTGAGTGAGATGGGATGGAATCTCTCTGTAGTTTTGTGGATGGTGCTGTTTTTGGTGGTTAGAGACAAGAACTCACACTGTAGCTAAAGATGGCTTTGAATTCATGGCAGGTGTTTTACATAGCCCTCCTGAGGACTAGGATTCCTAGTGTATGCCACTATACTTAGCTTTTTAAGTATTTAAAAGATAGTTTTATTTATTCTTTGATAATTTTATGCATATATAATATATTTTGACTATATTAACTCCTACTCCCTCCCTCTTACTCTTCCCAGATTGCCCCCATGTACCACTCCCTGCTTCATGTCCTTTCTCTTTTTTTTCCTCAATCCACTGAGTTTAATTAGTATTATCATATGCATATAGGTGTGGGACCTTCTACTGGAACATCATCCGTTTACCAGGGGGCACACCCCTAAGGAAAACTGCTCTCCCTTAGCAGCTATCATTATTCAATAGCTTTTCAACTAGGGGTGAGGTTCATGGGCTCCTCCCCTTTCCAAGCCTGGATATCGACAGCATTGATCTTGTATAAGCTGCCTCTGCTGCTTTGAGTTCACGACTGCAGTGGCCCCGTCATGTCCAGAAGACATTGTTTTTCCATAGGCCTCCCTGACTTCTAGCCTCTTAAAAACCTTTCTAAAAAGTCTTCTCTGATTTCCCTGAGTCTTGAGGGGAGTGTTGATACAGATGTTCTGTGTACAGATGAGAACACCACAGACTTCTCTGTACTTTTGCCAGTCAGTTGTGAGTTTCTATTAATTGCTGTCCCTACTATACTAGAAAGCTTCTATGATGAGGACCATGGACTGCACTATCATGGTGATAAAGTATTTACACAACTTTATATTATTTGCATTTAGCAAAATAATTATAATAGATTCACCTGACCTATGAGGTGCATTCCCATGGGTGAAATTTAGAGTAGCAGGCAGGAGTTTCCTCCTGTGGAGTGAACCTTAAATTCAATAGAAAGAATACAGCAGAAGAGGAATAGATCTCCATGCACATAGATCTCTATGCTTAATATTGTGAAAATAGTCATCCTTCACAAAGCTACAAATTTGGTTAACCATCACCAAGATTCCCACATAATTCTTTACCAAAATTGAAAAAAAAATGTTAAAATTGATATATAAAAACGGAAAGACCAAGTAGCCAATACAATCCCGAACAATAAAAACACCACTGGAGGTATTACTGTTTCTGATTTTAAGTAAAACTGCAGAGCTATAGTAGTAAGAACAGCATGGTCCTGTAGCAAAAGCAGAAGCACTGAACAATGGTGTAGAATCTGTTACTCAGATAAAAGTCTTCGGGTTGGTTTTTGTTCAGAGGGAGAGATGTAGTTTCATTCTGCACGTGGACATACCTTTTCTCAACATTCCTTGGTAAAGAGAATGTCTTCTCCTGTGTATGTTCCTGAGATCTCTGATAAAAGCAAGTGGCAACACCTTTTTGTGGGTTTACTTCTGTGTTTCCTCTCTGGTTCCATTAGTTTATGTGTCTATTTTTTTTTTTTTTGCATCACTACTGTGCTATCTTTGTCACCTTGGCTCCAGCAGTGCCCATTCCTCTTAGCATCACGTGTTCTTGGGGTTCTTTTGTGCTTTTGTGATAACCTTAGGATTCTTTTTACTGAGTTTTGTGAATAATATTGAAATGTCAACGGACAGTTTTTTAATTTTTAATTTTAGTGAGATAACCATGACAATAATATAATTTCTGCCAGTCTGTGATCATGGGCAGGCTTTCCATTACATTTTCGAGGTGTTTCACCTCCTTTGTTAGGTATACCAGGTATATTTTAAGGTAGTGAATTGTACTGTTGAACTACTTTCCATAATTCTATTTCAACAATCTCATTAATGGTATATAGAAAAGCTCTTGATATTTTAAGTTGATTTGGAATTCTGCTAATTTGCTGAAAGTCTTTATAAAATTTAAGAGTTCTCTAGTAGAGGCTTCACAAGTTATTGAGTATAGGATCATACAATCTGAAAATGAGGATAATTTGATTCCTTTCTGTTTTTCCATTTCCCTTTTACAATGTGTGTGAGTATATGGATGGACCCGGTTATATTTATGAATATATAGGTGTATAATACATGCATATAATAACAATTAATGAAAGAGAAGGCCATGAATTTGATGGGGAGTGGAGACAGATATATGGGAGGATGTGGACAGGGAAAGTCAAGGAAGAAAATATTTTATTATAATATCAAAAAGTTTAAATAGAAAAGAAGTATATGTGCATGTATGTATATGTAGGCATCATGTGCATGCCTGGTGCCGGTTAATACCAGAATATGGGAGAGTACCTCCTGGCAGATGGTTTGAGTCACTATGTGAGTACAGAAACTGAACCCAGCAGCAATTGCTCTTAATGACTGAGCCATGTCTCCAGCCTCTCCTTCCTCTGTTTATGTCCTTTTCATGGCCTCGCTAAAACTGAGACCTCATTCACTAGATTGAATGGAAAGAGTGGACACACTTGTCTTGTTGGGAATTTTAGAGAAAATTCCCTAAACTTTACCCAATTTACTATAATATTGGCTCTTGTTCATTGTATATAGCCTTTTAAATTATGTTTCATTTTCCTTCTAGCTTTCTTCAGAGATTTAATTACAAGGGATTTGGACTATATCAAAGGACTTTCTGCCTCTCTGAAAGTGCTTGTTCTTTAATTTGTGTGCTACTGTACCACACTTACTGATTTGTATATGTTGACACATCCTTGCTTCCCCTGCTTGAAACCAATTTGGTCATAGAGTTGTTTTCAATATGTCGTTGAATTCAATTTGTATTTTATTGAGAATCTTTTCTTCTGTGTTCAGAAGGCAGTTTAAATTTAATGTTTGTTGTTGTTGTTGTTGTTGTTGTCATGTCCTCATCTAGATCTGATATCCAGGTTATAAAATGACTTTAGTGGTGTTCCTTAACTTACTATTTTATGAAATAGTAGGAGGTACACTGGTGTTAGCTCTTCTTTAAAACTCCTGTAGTCACAATGAATCTGTCTCACTATTACTCTGTTTACTTATTATTTTGTTGAGCTTGTAGCTCATTATAGACTTTTAGAATTTCTTCCACTTAATTTTGATGGGTTGTGTTTCTACCAGTTCATATATTTCATCTGGGTTTTTCAGCTTTTTGGAATTTGCATTTTCAAAATATTCCCTAATAACCACCTAGATTTCATTGGTATTTTGTATAGTGTCAGTTGTTTGAATTGTAATTTTTAATTAAAAAATTACAGCTATTCTTTATTTCTTTTGGCTAATTTGACTAAGAGTTTGTTGATCTTAGTTTTTCTTTCTTAATCATATTTTATAATTCTTGCAATTAAAAAAAATTCTATTTCACTAATTCCTGCCCTGAGACTTACTTTTTAATCCACCGGTTTTAGGCTTGCCCTATTCTATAATTTTTACAGCAATGAAGAACATCACTGTTTGAATTATTTTGGTTTTTTTAATGTAAGCACTTAAAACTATAGACTTTTCTCTTAGAATTGCTTTTGCTATATCCCAAAGATTTTAGGGAATTGTTCTTTCAATTTCATTTGATTATAGGAATTCTTAAGTTTTCTCTCTGATTTTTTTAATGACCCATATGTTATTCTAGTGTGTCTAGCTCAATCTCATGAGTTTGTGCAGTTTCTCTTGTTACTGACTTCTAGTTCTATTCTACTAAGATTTAACTAGATAAACAATTCTCATTTTTATATTTGTTCACTTGCTTTATGATCAAACTTATTTAGTTCATAGAATGTTTGTGGACTACTGAGAAGTATATAAATTCTATAATTTTGGATGAAGATGAATTACTTTAAAGATGGCTGTTCAGTCCATTTGATTTATAATGCAATTTAATTATGAAGTTTCATTCCTAAATATAATCTGTAGGTGATCTATTTATTGTTGTAAATTGATAGTAAGATCACCGTTACTATACCTATTGCATATTGACAGATCTTATATATTATTGTTGTATTTTTACCTTCCATTAATATATAGACTTTCTTTAGCTTTTTTTTTTTTTTTTTTTTTTTTTTTTTGGTGGTCTACTTTATCAGAGACCAAGCAGCTACATTGGCCTGTTTACAGCTTCTGCTTGTCTCATTATTAACTTTCTTTTCAAACATCCTTGTTTTTGATTACAAAACCCCCCTCCCCCCCCCTCTCTCTCTCTCTGTGTGTATGTGTGTGTGTGTGTGTAGACATCAGATAGTGGAATCTTTTTCTTTAAAATTTGAGTTACCTCATGCCTAGCTTTTAATTGTAAAATGAAGACCAATGATGTTTAGTGTTGTTACATAGATACACCTGCTGATCTATTATTTTATTGGTATTGGTTGCTCTTCTGGTTGGTTGTATTAGTATTTCTTCTTTTCTTTCTTCCCTATATTTTAAAGGTATACTATTTTTTATTTTATGTGTATGAGTGCTCTGCCTCCGTGTATGTGTATTTATCATGTGTGCCTCTAGAATTCAGGGGTGTCAGAATTCCTGGAACTGGAGTTACTGGTGGTTGTGAGCTGTGTTATAGACTCTGGGAATTGAGTGCAGGTCCTCTGCAAGAATAACAAGTGTTCTTCTCCACTGAGCATCTCTTCAGCCCCCTGTCTCTGATTTATATGAAGGGTTTGTTGTTTACTGTTTGATGTGCTGGATTCTTTCATAGCTCTCATCATTTCATCCAGTCCTCTCATGAATTTATTTTTTCTTGTGTTCTTACAGTTAAAACTTTCATCTTCTTTTATGTTTAATGTTCCTTTATTTCTTCTGCAGTACTGGCTTGCTGGACACATATAGCTTTGATTTTACCTAGAAATGCATTATTTCTCTGCTACTTTAAAAAGATAGCTGTTAGCTATAGCAATCTTGGCTGGCAGTATTTTGCTTTAAAGCTTGAAATAAATCATTTTATAGCTTCTTCTTTTAGGTAGGTTTGGTATCTTGATTATATTCTTTTATGGAGAGGTAATGTGTGTTTAAATTCTAATGCCTGTTGTTTCCTTGTCAATATTTTCCCTGACAGTTCAGGAAATTGTCTGCTATACTTTCATTTGATAGGTTTTCTATACATTACATATTTTACCTCTGCTTTTCTTTCTGCAACATGGATTTTTAGCTGAGTCATTGGATTTTATCTTAGAGTTGGTAGAAATTTTACTCATGCTTGCATGCTTGCTTGTTTATTTATTTATTATCTATCTTTATTGATGTTTGAAGGCAATAGTTCCTCACCTTACTTCTTCATTCTTGAAGTTCTTTC
Source organism: Acomys russatus (assembly GCF_903995435.1). Lineage (NCBI taxonomy): Eukaryota > Metazoa > Chordata > Mammalia > Rodentia > Muridae > Acomys > Acomys russatus. Next base: position 16,756,340 of record NC_067158.1, on the reverse strand, counting down.
TTGTGTTTGACCTCATCTATTTGGAATATTAATATAGACTTGTTTATGTTTTATTTCCAACATTTATTTATATTTGTTTCTCCCTAAATCTCAAATTCTAGTGCTGAGTTTCTCATCTATGTGGGTGACCTTCTTCATGTCCTAAACTGATTTCTATACTTTATTCATTGTATTTGTTTTGTCTTTGAAGTCACTGACCATGTAATCCTTTGAAATTCCCATTTAGCTTCTTATCCATTTCAGTATCTTTGGACTTAGTGCTTTAGGACTTATGGCCTTTTAAAGAAGTTGTGCTACCTTGCATTTTCCCATGTTTTGTATTTCTGTCTCGCCATTTGCTAATCTACTGATTTGGGTATCTCTTAGGTTTCATCTAGGTATATTTTTAGTGATCAGTCTGCTCTTGAGGTTTAGCCCCAGTATAACTGAGAGCATATAAACAAACTACCATAAGAACAATAATACTGAACAGGACACAGAAATGTATTTAAAAGTGATCAGATCTAACTAGCACCTCCAAAGGCAATAGAACAGAAAGTGGCAAAAATAATGTAGGGTAAGATTTATAGAATCAGATATGGGTTTTTACCTATGGAGCGCGTATTAAATTCAAATAGAAGACGTTAGTTACCCTTTAGTATTCATGTCACAGTTGCACCCTAGGGTGTATCTTACCAGGGCAGTCATCATTCTAGCTTAGAAAATTTATAGCTGAGGAGACTATGTATTGCTTTTCTTCCCCAGGAACCTGTTCTCTGGACAAGACCTGTACAATATCAAACTGGTCAAATTTCAGTGTAAATGGGGGAAAAGCTCAGGAGACACCATTCCTAGCTGAGATGCAGTTGAGGGCTGCTCACAGAGAGTGAGTCAGTTTTCTTCAGGAGTGGTTTTCCTCTAGTAGGTTGATCAAGCTCTGGTGGATGGCCCCACACCCATGCACATATGGGCAGCACTAGTGGGTGGCCCCACACCCATGCACATATGGGCAGCACTAGTGGGTGGCCCCACACCCATGCACATATGGGCAGCACTAGTGGGTGGCTCTATACCCATGCACATATGGGCAGCACTAGTGGATGGCCCCACACCCATGCACATATGGGCAGCACTAGTGGGGGGCCCCACACCCATGCACATATAGGCAGCACTAGTGGGTGGCCCCACACCCATGCACATATAGGCAGCACTAGTGGGTGACCCCACACCCATGCACATATGGGCAGCACTAGTGGGTGGCTCTATACCCATGCACATATGGGCAGCACTAGTGGGTGGCCCCACACCCATGCACATATGGGCAGCACTAGTGGGTGGCCCCACACCCATGCACATATGGGCAGCACTAGTGGGTGGCCCCACACCCATGCACATATGGGCAGCACTAGTGGGTGGCTCTATACCCATGCACATATGGGCAGCACTAGTGGGTGGCCCTACACCCATGCACATATGGGCAGCACTAGTGGGTGGCCCCACACCCATGCACATATAGGCAGCACTAGTGGGTGACCCCACACCCATGCACATATGGGCAGCACTAGTGGGTGGCTCTATACCCATGCACATATGGGCAGCACTAGTGGGTGGCCCCACACCATGCACATATGGGCAGCACTAGTGGGTGGCCCCACACCCATGCACATATGGGCAGCACTAGTGGGTGGCCCCACACCCATGCACATATGGGCAGCACTAGTGGGTGGCTCTATACCCATGCACATATGGGCAGCACTAGTGGGTGGCCCCACACCCATGCACATATGGGCAGCACTAGTGGGTGGCCCCACACCCATGCACATATGGGCAGCACTAGTGGGTGGCCCACACCCATGCACATATGGGCAGCACTAGTGGGTGGTCCCACACCATGCACATATGGACAGAACTAGTGGGTGGCCCACACCCATGCACATATGGGCAGCACTAGTGGGTGGCCCCACACCCATGCACATATGGGCAGCACTAGTGGGTGGCCCCACACCCATGCACATATGGGCAGCACTAGTGGGTGGCCCCACACCCATGCACATATGGGCAGCATAGTGGGTGGCCCCACACCATGCACATATGGGCAGCACTAGTGGGTGGCTCTATACCCATGCACATATGGGCAGCACTAGTGGGTGGCCCTACACCCATGCACATATGGGCAGCACTAGTGGGTGGCTCTATACCCATGCACATATGGGCAGCACTAGTGGATGGCCCCACACCCATGCACATATGGGCAGCACTAGTGGGTGGCTCTATACCCATGCACATATGGGCAGCACTAGTGGGTGGCCCTACACCCATGCACATATGGGCAGCACTAGTGGATGGCCCCACACCCATGCACATATAGGCAGCACTAGTGGGTGACCCCACACCCATGCACATATGGGCAGCACTAGTGGGTGGCCCCACACCCATGCACATATGGGCAGCACTAGTGGGTGGCCCCACACCCATGCACATATGGACAGCACTAGTGGGTGGCCCCACACCCATGCACATATGGGCAGCACTAGTGGGTGGCCCCACACCCATGCACATATGGGCAGCACTAGTGGGTGGCTCTATACCCATGCACATATGGGCAGCACTAGTGGGTGGCCCCACACCCATGCACATATGGGCAGCACTAGTGGGTGGCCCCACACCCATGCACATATGGGCAGCACTAGTGGGTGGCTCTATACCCATGCACATATGGGCAGCACTAGTGGGTGGCCCACACCCATGCACATATGGGCAGCACTAGTGGGTGGCCCCACAACCCATGCACATATGGGCAGCACTAGTGGGTGGGCCCCCACACCCATGCACATATGGGCAGCACTAGTGGGTGGCCCCACACCCATGCACATATGGGCAGCACTAGTGGGTGGCTCTATACCCATGCACATATGGGCAGCACTAGTGGGTGGCCCCACACCCATGCACATATGGGCAGCACTAGTGGGTGGCCCTATACCCATGCACATATGGGCAGCACTAGTGGGTGGCCCTACACCCATGCACATATGGGCAGCACTAGTGGGTGGCCCCACACCCATGCACATATGGGCAGCACTAGTGGGTGGCCCTACACCCATGCACATATGGGCAGCACTGGTGGATGGCCCCACACCCATGCACATATGGGCAGCACTAGTGGGTGGCCCCACACCCATGCACATATGGGCAGCACTAGTGGGTGGCCCCACACCCATGCACATATGGAAAGCACTAGTGGGTGGCCCCACACCCATGCACATATGGGCAGCACTAGTGGGTGGCCCTACACCCAAGTGCATATGGACAGCACTAGTGGGTAGCCCTACACTCAAGTGCATATGGACAGCAGAAATGGAAGTAGACAAATGGAAGAATACAAATATTAAAATGATTTTGCTAGGTTCTCTAAAGTTGCTATCTACTTCATTTAAAGTGGATCATTAATTGGGTGACTTGTCTTTCCTGTGATGTGGGCTGGTGCTCCTACTTCTTACTTGTTTAATAGAGCTGCTGTCTGTAGTAGCTTCTCTTCCTTGTAGCCTCTCCTGAAGATACTTGTTAATGCCTCTGTTCACATGCATGGCATGGCTAAGGGATAGCTCCCAACTGTAAGTGTGTTGGGAACAGTGGAAGCAAACACTGTGTCAATGTCCACAAAGCATGAAAACACCTTGCTGGAGGCCTAAGCTGCAGCTAACTAGGAGTTGGTTGGCACTTCAGAATTGTTAGTCCCTAAAATAGTGAGTTGCACAAAAAGCATTAATTCCTAAGCGACATTTTATAATTTTAAGCTAACAAGTTCTTCATGTTCTTGGCTAACTTTTCTTGTTAGCCTTTTAGTTCTTTTTGATGCTATTGTAAGTGGAATCACAACTTTAATTTCCTTTGGGGATGCTTCTGTTTTTAATGTATGGTAAGCCAATTGTTTTATTTCCTATAAATTTTACATCCTGTGACTCCTGTGAATTTATTATTTTCACTTCTTGAATTAATGATGGTGTGGAGGCTTCTAGCTTTGCTGCTTGTAAGATTGTTTCATCTACAAACAGAGATAATGTTATAGTTTGCCTTCCAAATCGAATTGTTCTTTTATTTCCTTATTTGCACTACCTGTGATTTCCCCAGACTGTTTTAAATAGAAGAATAAAAACCAGGCTTCTTACTCTTTATCATGGAGGAAAAACTTTCTGTCTTTAAATATTCTGTGTGATGGTATCTGAACTTCTACGTGGTTTGGGTTCTGTTAATTTATTTTTGTTCTTATATTTTTATCATAGATGAGTGTTAACATTTTAAAATACTTTTTCTGCCATCAGTTGAGAAAAATGTGCTTTTAAAATTTAATTGTGTGATGTATTATCATGATTAATTTTTTGTGTTCTAGCTTGTCAGTGGTAGTGCGGCAGAATTGGGGACCCAGCTCTCTACTGATCTGTAGCAACCTAAGGAGTTCTTTTTAGAGACATCTATTAAGATGGTGGGGGCAGGGTTAGATCCTTGAATTCATTGCAGAAAAGAAAAAGAACTTTAGGATTGAATCAGTTTGAAGCATAATTAGAGCTTATTAAAAATGTTTTTGGTATAAGAGTTGATAGAGAGGTTTCTGAGGAACATTGGCTAGGATTACAATCTATAATGTCATCCTAGTCATCTCCATCCGTAGGGTTGTATAGAAAGTTCAGATATTTTTACTGTCATAGAAGTTGAGCTTTGAATGCATTATTTCCATGAAATTTTAGGCTTATATATTAGAAAGGTATGAGGCCATACGCAATGCACATATTGAGGAGGGCTCATTGCCATTTTAGCATCCTTAGAATTTTTAATATATATTTTATTAATTTAGGGATATTACATCTCAATTGTTATACCATCCCTTATATCCTCCCATTCCTCCCTCCCTCCCATTTTCCCTTTACTCCCCTCCCCTATGACTGTGACTGAGGAGGAAGAGGTGCCCCCCTCACATAGGGTATCAAGTCTCTTCTTGGTAGCCTGCTATCCTTCCTCTGAGTGCCACCAGGCCTCCCCATCCAGGGGACATGATCAAATATGGGGCACCAGAGTTCATGTGAAAGTCAGTCCTCACTCTCCACTTAACTGTGGAGAATGTCCTGTCCATTGGCTAGATCTGTGTAGGGGTTCAAAGTTTATTGCACTGTATTGTCCTTGGCTGGTGCCATAGTTTGAGCAGGACCCATGGGCCCAGATCCGTCCATTACAATATTGTTCTTGTAGGTTTCGAGGACCCTCTGGATCCTTCTATTTCCCCATTCTCCCATGCTTCTCTTATCTAGAGTCCCAATAGGATGTCTTCCCCTCTGTTCCACTTTCCTGGTAAATAAAGACTTTCATGGGACATGCCTCTTGGGCTAGTGTCCAGATATAAGTGAGTATATACCTTTTGAGTCTTTCTGCCTCTGGGTTAACTCACTCATTATGATCATTTCTAGTCCAATCCATTTGTGCACAAATTTTGGGAATTTCTTATTTTTAATAGCTGAGTAGTATTCCATCGTGTAAATGTACCACAGTTCTTTATCCAATCTTATACTGAGTGACACTTAGGGTCCTTAGAATTTGTATACAGGAACATAGTCTCCATGCAAGCCACATTACCATAAATGTGCTGGAATCATTGACTCTCAGCTGGTGAGCAACTTCAAACAGATGTATGTGACAAAAATTAATATTTCTTTAATTTTTCCTGTTTTTTCCTCATGCCTCAATTTTCCTCCATCATCCTTTGATGCCTTAAACTTAAGGTTTAGTTACTGCTGAGGATGCAGTTCTATAACTTCTTACCTGCTGAATGCAGTTGACCTATTCAAAGCTCAAAAGTGTCATCCTCCCTGATATAACTAGAATATTAGAAGTTCTGAATTGGAGATTAATGGATCACCATTTTTTGAATATGGAAGAAACGATACCATTACTCACGACACCTAAGCACTTAAACAGTAAAACATACAGCAGCTTGTTAGGCTTGATCTTACGTTGAGCACAAATAATAGCAGAGCCATTTACCATGAGCAACCTGATAGCTTTGATACTAGGAAATCATCTCTAAGGGAGAATTGTGACAGATTTCCTTATTGGGGCATCTAAACCGCGGAGTGCCAAGAATATGTTACCTGAGTTGTCATGCATAAACACGATATCGTTCTTTAATTATGAGACAGGTTTCCTCCGTGCTGTTAGAATTTCTGAGTTTAGAAGTGGAAACCCTTACTCTGTAAAATGTATACTGCTGCTTACACATTGAGAAAATGGCAAAAGAAGAAAGAACAACTCCAAGAAGGAATCCAGTGATGCTACAAAACTAAGAGGAAAACAGTGTGAGGCTCTAATTGTTAAGTATGCATATCAGAAATTCCTCAAAGGAACAAAATAACACAAGGTCACAGCTATGTTCATACGTGTCGCATAAGTTCGTATGTGACATTTACATTTGCAACTTAGAATTTTCCTTGTTTGACGAGAATTGTCAAGTCCTTAAACAGGTCACAACATTAGTAGCTATACCCTTCATTGCTCTTGAGGTCCTACGACTCAGAAGAGATTTTACAACTTTGAGTTATTCCAGTCTGAAGTATGTAGGCCTTGGACTACCCTGACAGGTCTCAGCAAGCATCAGGTCTTTATAGCTTTGACAGGAGAACATTTGTGTAAAACTGAATTGTTGACCTTTTCTATAAATTATGCCTGTCCTTTATACTAAATTAAAAAGCAGTAGCATGGCTTTGCTTTCTGTGTTACCACGGAGGCAACAGACTCTTTGAATTGAGGTTTTCTTAATCCTCTCTCTCCAAATGCTCATGTGACTAGAAATGTCTGCTTTGTGGTGTCATAGAGTTTCTTAGTATTTTTTAATTGCACATTTGTTTAGAAAGGGAATTTAGTTTGTAATTTATTAGAAAACAAAACTCTCATACAGAAAAAGAAAATGAAATATTTATATCTGCCATAGCAAGAAATTCCTGAGGTGGAACTGCCACACTGATTTGCATAGTGGATGTAGCAGTTGGCAGTCCTACCAGCAATGAGTAAGTGTTTCTCTTTCCCTGCATCTTTGCCAGCATGTGCTATCATTGCTTTAGTGATCTTGGCCATTCTAATTGGAGTAATACGAAATCTTAAAGTAGTTTCAGCCTGCATTTTCCTGATGGCGAAGGATGTTGCACATTTCTTTAAGTGCTTCTCAGCCACTTGTGCTGCATCTTTTGAGACCCCTGCTTAGATCTGTACCCTATGATAGAAAATTGGTCTTTTTTTAATGTTCAGGTTTTTTTTTTTTTTTGGTTCTTATATATTTTAGGTATTAAGCATCTAGAAGATACATAATTGGTAAATATCTTTTCCTATTATCTATGCTGCTGCTTTGCCCAAAAGATCATATCCTTTGTCATACAGCTTTTCAGCTTCATGAGGACATATTTATTAATTGTTTATCTTATTACTGTGCTAATGGTGTCATGTCCAGAATGTCCTTTCCCATATCAGTGAGGTCAAGGTTAATCTTCATTTTCTCTTTTTTACATTCAGGCTACCTCTTATGTTGTGGTCCTTGATCTATTTGCAATTGAGTCTTTTGCAGGGTAATAAATATAGATCTATTTGCATTCTCTACATGCAACCATGTAGTTTGATAAGTACCATTTGTTGGAGATGCTGTCTTTTGTCCAGTGTGTACTTCTGACTTATGTGTCAAAAATCAGCTGTCCATAGGTGTGTGGACTTACTTGGGGGCTTTCAATTTGATTTATTGATCAAGAAGGCAGGTGCTAATGTGCCTGGAAAATGTGTTGTTTCCCATGGCTAAGGCTATTACTTGATTTACTCTTGTTCCTATAGTTGTTTTGGGCCACACTCATTCTGTTCCTGTTGTTGAATCTCAAAAATGTAAAATTTATTTTGGAATTTCTCCTATCTTTTCCTGCCTTTGTGGCTTCCTTATAATGTCTAGAGCAGATTGGTTGATGAAATAAGGACAGAGCAAAGCTTGACTTTAATGTCTAACCTTTCGCTGTAGTGAGCTCACCCACTGTGTACCATCTCTCTTTGACTGTAGTGAGCTCGCCCCCTGTGTACCATCTTTCTTTGACTGTAGTGAGCTCCCTCACTGTGCACCATCTTTCTTTCACTGTAGTGAGTTCACTCACTGTGCACCATCTCTCTTTGACTGTAGTGAGCTCCCTCACTGTGCACCATCTTTCTTTCACTGTAGTGAGCTCACTGCACAATCTTTCTTTCACCATAGTGAGCTCACTCACTGTGCACCATCTTTCAGTTTTCTTCTATAAATATCTTTTGTGATGTAGACATTTAATGATGAGCTTTCTGGGTTTGTCCATGTTTCTTTTTTATTTCCTTTTTTATTTCCATTTTGGAATTATGCTTTACTAACTGTCTAAGTTTTCCTATATGAAAAACTTTTACCCCAAATATCTCATATCAAATTTCCAGATCCATTAAGAAGTGTGTGTGTGTGTGTGTGTGTGTGTGTGTGTGTGTGTGTGTGATGTATACGTGTGAACCTGTGAACCCATGGAAGCACCTTTGAGCAAGTCACCACTGTCAACTTTTATTGCTCTCTACCTTGTTTTTTGAGGTAGTGTCTTTCTCTCTGAACCTGGCACTTAGCATTTCTACTGGATTTTCAGGCCACAGAGTCCCCAGGATCTACCTGCCTTTGTCCAGCTAGCACTAAAACTAGAGGTTCCTGCTACCATTCTTGGCCTTTGACATGGTGCTGGGGATCCAACTCAGGTTCCCATGCTTATGCAACAAGCACTGTGCTCACTAGTCATCTCTCCAGCCTTGCAACTTTTCTTTTCTTAAGAAAATATTTACATCCCAGTGACAACCCAGGAAGCCATATCTGAAACTCAGACAAAACATTTTAACAGCCCTGCAGACATTTTAATTTTCTATTACAAATTTAAATGAACCAATTTGATAGACACTTAAATCTGATTATAACTGATATTTAAAAACTATTTTTAGAGTATCTGTTTCTTACTAGGAACCAAACTATAACCAAAGGCAGAGCAAAGTCTGGTATCTCTCTCATTTTGTGTTAGCATCCCCCTTTCATTGGGCCATCTTTACCTCTGCAAGTAAGCCATATTAATCACATCCACAGATTCTGGGAGCTCATTACTACCCAGCCTGCCCAGGAACAAGTGGGAAACAAACTCCTTGAGGCTGCAACAAAAGCCTCTTTAAAGTAAACTGAACTCTTGTGAATGTAAAAAGTTATCTTAAAGTAAAGTATATTGAAAAATATAAATTGATGATGCATTATTGATATTTCATTTGTAATTTAATTTCTGTATGGGACTCACAATAATAAAAGCAGGAAGTTAATATAAACATACTAACAAGTTCATTGGAAATGAAGGTACAATGAGAGAAATAACCACATAGAGCTTCTGTATACAACTGATGATAACTTATCAGTTTAAATAAACTTGCACTTTGTTTTCTGTGATGGAAAGAGCAAGTAATCACAAATAAAACATTGGAACAATATAATTAAAAAGAAATGAAAAGGACATTATTTCAAATATCAACTACACACTAGTGAAGACGGAAGTGGGGCAAAATGCTGTGAAAATGCAAAGAACACTTAGCACGATGATATGGGTAAGCCCTTAGCCACTAATACTATAAACATAAAGACAGCACAAGACGTAGGGATTAAGAAAGCCTCACTTCATATCTAAACACATATAAAGGCTAAAGGGAAAGGCTAAAAAATGAAAACATAATCAAAAGAGGTCTGGTAGTTTCAAAGCAATTAAGTGGAAGACTGCTGTAAGAGACACGGAACGGCATTTTGTAGTGATTGAGCGATCCGTAAACAATCGGCTTTCTCTCTGTTTTGTATATTAAGTACTTAATGTCTGAAACCCTAATGTAAAAACAAATATTAAGAGAACTGAAGAGAAGAAACAGATAGCAGCATCATACAAGTCAATGCCATGCTTACATCAATGGGTAAAGCAGCCACACACACAAATCATGAAGAAATGGAGGAATTTAAGAGTAATACAGAGAGGGGGCTGGAGAGATGGCTCAGAGGTTAAGAAGAGCACTGGCTGCTCTTCCAAAGGTCCTGAGTTCAATTCCCAGGAGCCACATGATGACCTACAACCATCTATAGTAAGATCTAGTGCCCTCCTCTGGCTTGCGGTTACACATGCAGGCAGAATACTGTATAAATAATAAACAAATCTTTAAAAAAGTATACTATAGATAGATAATACTAAAAGCACATATCCAAAACACTGTATGAACAACAGTAGAATATGCATGTTCACAGAATATGCTAAATGTACATTGGGCATTACTAGAATAGAAAATATCTATCAGACAATAAGGATACACTCATACAAAATATATTATCTGATCATAATGGGAAGAAATCATCCCAGAAGCAAAACTTGTCAATTCTCTCTCTCTCTCTCTCTCTCTCTCTCTCTCTCTCTCTCTCTCTCTCTCTCTCTCTCTCTCTCTCCTCTCTCTCTCTCTCTCTCTCTCTCTCTCTCTCTCCTCCTCCTCTCTCTCCTCTCTTCTCTCTCTCTCTCTCTCCTCTCGCTCCTCTCTCTCTCTCTCTCCCTCTCTGTCTCTCTCTGTCTCTGTCTCTCTCTCTCTGTCTCTCTCTCTCTCTCTCTCTCTCTCTGTCACACACACACACACACACAAAATAAAAAATACACGTGGGCTGGAAAGGTGGCTTAATGGTTAAGTGACCCCAGTGGTCTTACAGATGACCTAAGCTATGTTCCCCTCACTATCAGTAGGGGGACAATTGCCTGTAAATGCAGGTTCAGGATATTCCATGAACTTCTCTGTCTGTGCAGTCATGCATACATATGTGCAGACATACACTGTATATGCAATTTAAAATAAAAGTAAAATCTTTAAACATCTTGACAACTCAGTCTATCAGAAAAAGAGCTGAAGTTTCTGTCTATTGCAGGAAGCTTTTTTCAATAAATGTTTAAAATGTCATATTCAGGAGATCTCTGAAGAGTTTGAAGAACATTATTTATTAAGTATATCTGATTTTAAACAAACTTTGTTTTTAGTTAATTGCTTTTAGCTTAACCTTGAAAAATACATAAAGGAGACCAAATAAATTTTGCATTATAAATGATTTACATTTGTACTTAGCATGACTATGAGTTTATTTCTGAGCATACCAACACATTTGATCATTTATAAGGTGCATATCTTAATTATCTTTAACAGTTCGAAAATTAGATTTGATTAGATTGAAATTTTACATCTTTATCCCTCTTAAGTTTGAGCCTTAAAATTTTGAGATGAAGATTTAATTGAAGATCCTTTAGCATCAAAATCAGAGTTAAGCTATAAGTGTAGTTCACAGAAAGACTGGGAACTTTACTTTTCTTGATCTTTTCATAATGCGCCATTATAGGACATCAGTCTTTGTTGTTTGTAAGACTCAGCTAATCCAAATAGCTGAAACTTAAGAAAGCTAACAAAAACAAAAAGCTTAGACATATATCTGAAAGTCAGTTTGTTAGCCTGAATAACCTTGGGAGTTTCTAAACATTATTTATCAAACATACCTTATTCGTCAAGTACATATTGTTCTTTATTTAAAATTTTCTATGAGCCTTGTGTTGAACATGACAAAGACATAAGTAGTTAGACATACATCCCTAAGTTAGGTTCTTTTAGTTGGAGTATATCGTTGTAAATATATATATAGTGTATATATATTAAATATTGTAAATGAATATATATTATTTATCAAATATATGTTGTTTATTATGTACACAAAATTTTTAGAAGCCTGATGTTGACTAGTTATCAAGGACATAAATAATTAGATGTAAATCTAAGTTGGCTTTTGTTAATCTTTAGTAGAGCTTTATGACCTTAGGAATTTATCATTTAAAAATACATATTAATCCAAAATATTTTGGAGACCTGCTGTTTTCTCCTTAGTCCAAAAGGAGATAACAGTGATAAGCAGAGGGTTCAGAAAGACTAAGACATTTCATGAGTATTGCCTTAGTTGGTTTATGCCATGTGATCATCTTAATCAAGATGGTAGTAAAGTCACATGGTACATATTCTCTTTCACCTTATTAAAGATGGCTACCAGTCATCTGGTTACTTCCATCCTGATGAGGCAAGATGAAAGCAAGTCACATGGTTGCTATTCTCCACAGTTGTGTGGAGAGCGGGAACTGATCCTGACATGAACTATGATGCCCCATATTTGACCACCTCCCCTTGGTGGGGAGGCCTGGTGGCACTCAGAGAGAGAATAAGCAGGCTACCAAGATGAGACTTGATAGCCTATGACCATATAGTGAGGGAGGAGGTCCCCCTTGGTCATAGACCTAGTGGAGGGGAATAGAGTGAAAGTGGGAGGGACAGGGGAATGGGAGGATACAGTGTTGGGATAATAATTGAGATGTAATCTGAATAAATTAATAAAAAAAGAAGAAAATAAAAACTTCTATGCAAGAGTTGAATTCAAATTACATATACAGTAAGTAGATATTTTCTAAATTAATAATTAACTCACATATAGCAAATTAAAATAACCTTTTGTTATGATTTTTTTATTTAAAAAATTTACAAGTTTATCTTTATATGTTCTTTGGAATGTTTATTTGATAGCTTTTCCTTCCTTTCTTCCTTCCTTCCTTCCTTCCTTTTTCATTTTTAAAAATTCTTTGTTTATCCTTTTCCCTCCACATAATATTGTATTGATTGTCTGGGAGTTTCACATCATGCACCCCATCACAATCCCTCCCCATCCCTCTGTGTTCAATCCCCACCCCACCCCTAACACACACACTTTGTGACTCCCTTTGACAAAAAATGTAACAAAGATAAAAGGGGAAAAAAATGAACCTTATGTTATCTATAACTCACTGGAGCATGGTCAAACCCTCAGTGCCCTGCCCCATAGATAGAACTGTGTCTTTTTTTCTCCCACACCCTCGCCACAAACCATCAATTGTAGGAAGCTACTCTTCAGCATCCCTGTCACACTTTTAAAAAGTTCTCTTCAGTGGCTTCCTGTCTAGACTGTTATTATTTCGTGGGGGCTGGGTGTTGGGGGTATGGGTTGTCACCTTCTATGTCCTTCCCTCTAAACTGTGCATCTGCAGTCAGTAATATCACAGCCAAAGTTGCTCTTCACAGAGAGCGGGAGTAAGAATCATGGGCTCCACATGGTTTCTGGCAACAGCATAGACCACCAACATAGCCCCTGTCTGAAGAAAGAACATCGACCCAGACAAGGCCCTTGGAGGCTGCCCAGACCACATATATCAATATGGACTCAGGTGGCAGCAGAGGCCACTATGTCAACGTGGCCCCCAGTGGCAGCACAGCCCACAGACATTGATGTGGGTTCAGGTTGAAGCATAGACCAGGGATAGCCACGTGGCCTTTAGTGGTGACATGTGCTACAGACATTGCATCAACACAGCCCTTGGCTACAGTAGGACCACAGACCACAGGACCCTTTCAGCAGCAGCACATGTTGGACTTAAGGATAACCTCAGGTGACAGTGAAGGCCACTCAGATCAGCATGGTGCCTGGGTGGCAGCATAGCCAGTGGACATTGGCATGGCCTTTGGTGGTAATTCAGACCATGGACATTGACAGAGATCTCAGCTGCAGTAGGACTTCAAACCCAGATGTGACCCTCAGTGGCAGCACCCCTACCCCAGCAGGCCACTTTTATCAATGCGGACCCCAGTGGCAGCGCTGCCTTCTTACCTCAAAATGGGTTCAGGCTGCAGCGCAGACCAGAGGGTATCTGATTGGTCCTTGTTGATAACATGTACCACAGATGTCATTGTGGTTCCCAGCAGGGTACTGTGCAGGTCTCTGCTGCTGGCTCTTCAACCATGCACATGCCTTCCTTTGTAATAGGTTTTAAGATAACTTTCTGTTGCAGGTTTTTAAAACCACACCTAATGAACTTACAGATCCTGAGATAAAATGTTTACACAATAGTATTAAAAAGATTTCTTGAGAGCAGTGTGCAAAGAAATCAGAGATAAAGCATTCTGAAGAAGAGAAAGTAGAATCTTACTGACTTTTGGGGTTGTAGAGCAGAGATTTTAGAATCATTTGTTTTTGAAGTGCCAGAAGTTACACTATATGAGAGAATTTAGAAATCATGGGTGTCAACTTTTGGCCATTGATTGAGCTGTACTAAGGCTTGCCATTTGTACTAAGACAGAGAAGCTTCAATAAAAACTAAGAGAAGAGTCATAAAACAAGCTTCACCAGAAGGAGGGTTCCTATAAGTTCCAAGAGGGCATGCAGAGACAGAAAGAAGCTGTGGTACGTTCAGACAGGAGCTGAGAGTATAGGAGTGCTGCCAGAGGGAGGATTTCAAATACAGAGTGGAGAGGATGAGGAGAACAGAGGGTTAAGTGTTGTGGTGACAAGAATTTCAACCCAGGGGTCTGTCTCCAAAGCTGAATGTGAGACTTGTATGAGAGAAATGTCCCAAAGAACAGAGGAAAGGGGTCACTTTCCACATGACAGAGGTCCAAATAGGGCAAAAGGAGCACCCTGACACTCCAGTGTGGCTTTTACAGTAATAGCAGACAAAGCACACGCAGCAGTGGGGAGACACTCATCCAGTAGAGGAGAGGAAAAGGTGGACTCAGGCTTTTGGAGAAAGGGAGGGTTCCAATATAGAGGTAGAGAAATAAGTCATAGTAAGTAGGGAATTGCCCCTTGGTGGGGGCTTTGGAGGGCATAGCAGGTTTCTGGAGCCAGAGATGAGTGGTGAGTGCCCAGGGGGCATGGAAGGCTGCAGGAACCAGAGGTGAGTGGTGAGTGCCCAGGGGGCATGGAAGGCTGCAGGAGCCAGGGATGAGTGGTGAGTGCCCAGGGGGCATGGAAGGCTGCAGGAGCCAGAGAGGAATTTAATGAGTAGACTACCTACGAGAGAGCAGGTGGAGGGAATAAGCAGCTGAAGAGGCTGACTATAGAATATGGAGTCAAATTTGGAAGGAAACTTATAAATGTCACTCCCCAATTTCCTCACCAGATGAATGAAAACAATGAAGATATGCTTGCTCCTAGGTATGGGTTGAGGAGAGAATGTTTTTTTCTCTAGGTGTGAGAGAAAGGATAGCCAGAGGCATCCAGAAGAGTCCAGACCGAACCAGGCCATGAAAGAGGGGTGGGAGGAGAGCGAGAGAGGAGACAGAGAGGGCAAACAGACCATGAGATACCAGAAGCAGAGCCAGCCTTGAGCCATGAGACCAAGGATGCATAGTGGAAATGTCTGAGTTGTATAGGGAAGAGAGGCTGGGGGAGGGGGAGTGGAAGCCCAGCTTCCGGGAGGGAGAGGTTTGAGTAGGGGGTGTGGGGAGAAGGGCTAGCAGGAGATACAGGTACTGAGTGAGTTGTCTCCTATTTCTTTGGAACATGACAGGCCTACTTATCTCCTGCCATGAACACTTTTGGAAATATGGTTTCTAAGGTCTATAAAGACTCAATATTTTCTCTAAGAAGAGATTTAGATTCCTACGTGATATAGGATGGATAGATCTAAGGATATTCAGGGAATTACCACAAGTTTAGCCAAGTGGTGATGGCAGCTCAGATTGCTGTTTCTGTATACATTTGTTTCTGATAGGTTATCATCCACTGACAAAATGAGCCAGTTCAGGCCACATCACAGTATAAAGGTATGCTCTTTGGAAGGTTCGCTAACCTCACAAGAGGGGATCAGTGAAGTCGCCAAGTAGAAGAAGAAAGAAACGCAGGGGAGGAAGGAAGAAAGAGTGTACACAGGCAGAGAGAAAAGAGGCGGGGGGTGGGGGTAAGAGAGACCAAAATGTTTCTTGTGGAGGGGAAGCACAGATCCTGGGCTGGAAAGTTCAGGGCAGAGGGCAGAGTATGCCAGCCATACTTGTAACAGGTAGGGACTGAGGAATGCTGGGATAGCCTGGAGGCCAGGTCAGCTTCGATATGTTAAATAGGAACCTCAGCAGCTTGGCCACAGTCTGAAATGCAACAGTTTCATTACTTAGACAAATTAAAAGGTCTTTAGATACATGTATGTCCAGTGTTTATAATATGTGGTGAGGGATCTTTCACTTCTGGTCCAGTCTATTTGCTGTTCTCTATGCTTTCTTCCTCCTTTATAGACATCTCCTTTTTTAGATTAGGACATTTTTTCCTATAATTTTGTTGAAAATAATTTTGAGCCTTTGAGCTGGGATTCTTCTCCTATTCCTATTATTCTTAGGTTTGGTATTTTCATAGTGTCTCATATTTCTTGGATGTTTTGTTTCAGGAAGTTTTTATATTTGGCATTTTCTTTGACTGATGTATTGTGTCTCCAACATCTGATATTCTCTTTTCCATCTCTTGTATTCTGTTGGTGATGCTTGCTTATCTAGATTTTCCATTTCCAGAATTCCCTTAATTTGTGTTTTCTTTATAGCTTTTAATTTTGTTTTCATATCTTGAACAGTTTTGTTTCCTTCAGCTGTTTTTTAAAATTTGTTTCAGTTCTTTAAAGGATTTATTAGTTTCCTCCATTTCCCCCCTGCCCTTTCCTTTATTTCCTTAAGAGATTTATTATTTTTCTTTAAGGATCTCTATCATCTTCATAAGGTAGGTTTTAAAGTCTTTTTCTTGAACTTTAGCTATGTTGAAATTTTCATGGCCCACTGTAGTTGGATAGCTGAGTGAGTGGTGGAGTATGGGTCATATTGCCCTGGCTGTTGTTACGTTCTTACATTGATTTCTGGCCTCTAGGTTTGTGGTGATTACAGGACTAGGTGCTGATTTTTGAGTTTGTCTTTATTGGATGGGTGTTTCATTCCTTGGTTTCTGTTTCCTCTTTAGTCTTCTGGTCTTTGTGGCCTGGAGTTCTGGCAGCTTGTATGGCCTTTGGTCGAGTGTGTTCTCTCCCCCTGCACTGGGGGGTGAGTCATGGTGATAGGGAGGGGGTGGGTATTGGGAATAGTGTGTGGGGATACCTGAGATAGTGGAGAAACTTGGGGTTCTAGTGGTTGGTGTGGTCTCTTGTCTAGCAGCGAGTCTCTGACTGAGTTTAGCTACCTGTTCTTGCTGCTGTGGTCTGCATCTGAACAGTGGATATCTCTCTGAGTTCAGAGAGGGGCCTAGCAGCAGGGATTGGCTGTGGTGCTGGAATGGGTGGCAGCAAATTGGGTCTTTTTGAACCAAACAGAAGGAATAGGAGAATTCTGTGGCAGGTGGGCAGTCTATTTGTTTTTTGTGCTAGTATGATCTATACTTGAGCGGGGATGCCCCCCTCCCACGTAGATTGTTAAGCAATGTGTTATTTAAAGTATTCAAATGATTGTCTAATACAGTTGTTTCTAACATGTTAGTGGTGATCCTTGTGGGGAGGTCAAATGACTTTTTCATAGAGTCTCCTAAGGCCGTAGAAAAACACAGATGTTTTCATTAGGATTCATAACAGTAGCAAAATTATAGTTATGAAGTAGCAATAAAAAATTTTATGGTTGGAGTCATCACAGTGTGAGGAACTGTATTAAAAGGTTGTGGCATTAGGAAGGTTGAGAATCACTGGTCTTTTTTTATGATTTTTTTTCTTTTTCTTTTTTTTATTAATTTATTCTTGTTACATCTCAATGGTCATCCCATCCCTTGTATCTTCCCATTCTTTCCTCCCTCCCATTTTCCCCTTATTCCCCTACCCTATGACTGTTCCTGAAGGGGATTACCTCCCCCTGTATATGCTCATAGGGTATCAAGTCTCTTCTTGGTAACCTGCTGTCCTTCCTCTGAGTGCCACCAGGTCTCCCTCTCCAGGGGACATGGTCAAATGTGAGGCACCAGAGTACGTGAGAAAATAATACCCCACACTCCACTCCACTGTGGAGAATGTTCTGACCATTGGCTAGATCTGGGTAGGGGTTTAAAGTTTACCGCCTGTATTGTCCTTGGCTGGTGCCTTAGTTTGAGTGGACCCCTGGGCCCAAATCTGCCTATCATAATGTTCTACTTGTAGGTTTCTAGGACCCTCTGGATCCTTCTACTTTGCTATTCTCCCATGCTTTTCTCATCTAGAGTCCCAATAGGATGTCCTCCCCTGTGTCCCAGTTTCCTGGTAAGTGAAGGCTTTTGGAAATCTATCTGGTGCTATCTCAGAAAACTGGGAATAGGGCTTCCTCAAGACCCAGCTATTCCACTCCTTGGAATATACCCAGAAGATGCTCCAGCACACAACAAGAAAATTTGCTCAACCATGTTCATAGCAGCCTTATTCATAATAGCCAGAACATGGAAGCAGCCTAAGTGTCCCTCAGTAGTAGAATGGATAAAGAAACCATGGTACATATACACTATGGAATACTACTCAGCTATTAAAAACAAGGAATTCTCAGAATTTGTGGATAAATGGATAGAGCTAGAAATGATCCTAAGGAGTGAGCTAACCACTGGTCTTATAGATACATCATCTGTAGTATCTAGTGAAATTAAAACCTGCTTACTCTGATTTTGTCTAATGAATGATACTTGCTGCCTATCCATTTGTTGGCTCCTGAGTTTGGTGAGCTAACATATGACAAATATTAAAGCCTTCCAGCCTACTTTATTCACTATTAACAATTTCAGTGAAGCAGAGTGCAGTGTTTAAAATAAGTTGTCAGACTTCCTTCTGTCAAAGTAGTTCTTTTACAGATTTTGCCTACAAGTTATTGCAGAACAATTTGTTTTCCTATTTATTTATCTGTTTCGTTAAGGTTTTGGGAGTGGAGAAGAAGAATAGAATAAGAAATCTGGTGTCCATTTGAGTCATATTTGTTTTCTCAAACTAGAATTTTAGTTTTGGGTTAGGTTTTATAATTATCGTCACTCTCATATCATTTAAATTGCTTAAAAATGTTTATGTTTATAGTTGTAATCACTACTTAGTTCAAAATCTTTCCAGTGTACCTTTTAGTACAAATTATTAGGATAAATGTACAATCAAAATACATAGTATCAGAAATTATTGTTCAGTTATTTAATACTATCATTTTTCATGATAAAGTATTTGTGTTTCGTTATTAGAGGGGGACTGAGAAAAGTAGTATGGTTTGTTTTCGTCTGCAGTTTTCAGGTGGGATTTTATATGTGGGATTTTATCTATTTGTTGTTGGTATTTGGTTGCTTTTATTTTGCATTTATTTTTGCATAGGATGTTTGGATTCTGAGTGATTATAAGTGTCTCCTTTAACTTTGAATTGTAACAGCATATTTAAATACTAGGAATTAGATAATAGATTTATATAATTAATTATTTGAAGTGTATGAATGTTTTCCAGTATGTGTGTAAATGTAGTCTCTGTGCTTTGTGTTGGGGACTGAAAGAGCATACCAGATTCCTGGAACTGGAGTTCCAGGAGGCTGTGAGCTGCCATGGGTATGCTGGGGATGGGAACCACATCCTCTGTAAGAGTGGCAGGTGCTCTTAGCTGCTGAGCCAACTCTCCAGCCCCCTGCAAGTAATTGTTTAAGTACTTTCTTAGCCAGAATTTATGTTTGACCTAACAAAAAGTGAATAATTCTTCAGACCAAGTTTATCAAAAATATTTAATTTGTAGAAATGTAAGTAATTGAGTAATAACAAAAGAAGACATTGTGTTGATTATAGTTTATTTTATAAGGTTTAATAATGCTAGACTTTTCATGGAATTAATTTACTCAAGAAGGCATTCAAAGAAGTCAGACTAGTTGAGGTTCAAAAGCAGTGAGCTCAGCTACACTTGCTTCTCACTAGACTGGAGGTACAGGTTCATGTTTCAAGGAAACTAACGGGTTTACAGTGGGCTTGAGTTTATGAATTTATTTCATATTTCAGGCAGAGATGTGACACCACACAGGAAAACACATCCAGCCTCTTACTGTTCTTGCAACTCAATCAGAACGAAGACTGTAGCTAGGTGATTATCTACGAAGAGGATGCCTTATTGTTTTGCAAGTTTAGTTTTATAGCAAAGAGCCAAAACTCAGCACATTTAAATTTGTTTCTAAACCCGATTTTCCTTCATAAAGTAAGGAAGGGGGTGGTAGAAGGGCACAATTCTTAGTGACTTATGAGATGTTTTAGGTAAATTTAAAAATTTTTTTATTAATTTATTCTTGTTACATCTCAATGGTTATCCCATCCCTTGTATCCTCCCATTCTTTCCTCCCTCCCATTTTCCCATTATTCCCCTCCCCTATGACTGTTCCTGAGGGGGATTACCTCCCCCTGTATATGCTCATAGGGTATCAAGTCTCTTCTTGGCAACCTGCTGTCCTTCCTCTGAGTGCCACCAGGTTTCCCCCTCCAGGGGACATGGTCAAATATGAGGCACCAGAGTACATGTGAAAGTCATATCCCACTCTCCACTCAACTGTGGAGAATGTCCTGTCCATTGGCTAGATCTGGGTAGGGGTTTAGAGTTTACTGCCTGTATTGTCCTTGGCTGGTGCCATAGTTTGAGCGGGACCCCTGGGCCCAAATCTGCCTATCATAATGTTCTACTTGTAGGTTTCTAGGACCCTCTGGATCCTTCTACTTTGCTATTCTCCCAGGCTTCTCCCATCTCGAGTCCCAATAGGATGCCCTCCCCTCTGTCCCAGTTTCCTGGTAAGTAAAGGCTTTCATGGGACATGCTCCTTGGGCTAGTATGCAGATATAAGTGAGTATATATCATTTGAATCTTTCTGCTTCTGGGTTTACTCACTTATTATGATCATTTCTAGCTCAATCCATTTGTCCACTAATTTTGGGAATTCCTTGTGTTTTAATAGCTGAGTAGTATTCCATAATGTAAATGTACCACAGTTTCTTTATCCATTCTTCTACTGAGGGACGCTTAGGCTGTTTCCATGTTCTGGCTATTATGAATAAGGCTGCTATGAACATGGTTGAGCAAATTTTGTTGTTGTGTGCTGGAGCATCTTCTGGGTATATTCCAAGGAGTGGAATAGCTGAGTCTTGAGGCAGCCCTATTCCAAGTTTTCTGAGATAGCACCAGATAGATTTCCAAAGTAGCTGTACTAGTTTGCATTCCCACCAGCAATGAAGGAGTGTTCCTCTCTCTCCACATCCTTGCCAGCATGTGGTGTCGCTTGAATTTTTGATCTTAGCCATTCTGATGGGTATAAGATGGAATTGTTTTAGGTAAATTTAACTTCATAAATGTGTTTAATTTTAAACAGCTGACTTAATTTTTCTCAGTTGCCTATCTCTAAGTTACTCAAAGTTCAAAAGGACCAAGAACTTGCTAAAGAGAAATAATTTCTTTCTCTCTCATTTAAAAATAAATGTACATTTTGAGACATTTGAGGTGCCTTGCCTTCTTTTTTATATCTTAAGAACTGAAGATAAATAATTTGACACTCTTTTCTATACTAAATTTATATTAGTTCATAGATAATTAATATTTTAAATTCTGTTTCTAATGTAGGCTAAAAATCTCATAGAGAGATTTTTTAATCAGCAAGTAGAAGTCCTGGGCAAACGCATGGAGCCACTGCCTGAAATATATTACATTGAAGGCACCCTTCAAATGGTGTGGGTTAACCGCTGCTATCCTGGGTATGGAATCAATGTCCTGAAACACCCAAAGTGCCCTGAGTGCTGTGGTATGTAATGAAGTGCGCTTCATGTTTTATGTGCCTGAAAATTCATTTACTTAATTATGTTTAACTGAATGTCTTCTTTAAAACTGTTGTTTAGACCTTGACTTATTTTAAATAATATATTTGAAGAAACTATATGTATAAAGAAAACCACCTTAACTTTTAAAGTAATATGTTTTATATTTTTTGACAATTTTATACAATGTATTTCAAATACCATTTACTCCTTATCCTCATCCTGACCCTTCCCACAGTTCAGTTCCTCTACTCATCTCTTCTACTTTGTGTTCTCTTTAAAAAAAAAAACAAAAACAAAAAAGAAGAAACTCTGTTGCAGTAGGTGTCGTGGTCCTGGCTCTTTCAGTTTTTCTGCCCTTCTTCCCTAATGTGCCCTAGCTCTTAAGTGTAGAGGTGTTAGGTTGTTTTGTAAATATATCAATTGTGCACGGTCACCTCATTAGTAGTTGTCTACATTGTGGCCAGTTGTGGTTTCTGATAATTATATCTAGCAGCTGCAAAGAGACACTTCTTTAATTATGCGCAAGAACTACATTACCGCTGTAGACATAACGGCAAGTATTTAGAATGTAGTTAGAAATTAGCTAAGTGGCAATAGTGGGTTCTCCTCCATGACCTTTGCCTGAAGTGCTGTACTCAGCAATAGGGCACTACCTTCTTTTTCCAGAAGATGCCTAGGGTAAGAGCAATAGTCCATAATGTTGGTTTCTCCTGACCAAGAGTTTGAAGGTAGGTTTACCATGCCTAGCTTTTGGGTTTTTGTTAGCCTGTAATTTGAGGAGGGAACCATTGCCACTCCAAGTGATATAACTTCAAGTAAAGCATATATATGTATATAATGTATATATGCATATAAACTTGATATTGTATGTAGTATAAAGTAAACATGAAATTATTCCTCTGACGTTGACAAAGGAATAGTGTTATTTATTGCTCCTGCTTCCCTGCTGCTTTCTCTGCCCTCACTTGGTAAGTCTCCCTGGCCCAATATTCTCATTCCCATCTTCATAGTAATTGTGCCCTGCTATCCCCCTTTCTAATGCTCTTGCCTTCCACTGTAGTCCCTTTTTACTTTCCTGTTATTTGCAGTTGCTCTACGTTATATTCTAAAGATTTGGAGCTTGCATCCACAGATGAAACATGCAGCATATGTATTTCTAGGCCTGGGTTACCTCATTCAGTATAATATTTTATACTTCATCCATTCACATGCAAGTTTCATTATTTCATTTTTTTCTTTCAGCCGGGTAGAATTTCATTGCCTTTAAATACTACATTTTCATTACTGATTCTTAGTTGGAGGACACTTAGGTTGCTTGCATTTCCTAGCTATTGCAAATAAATCAGCAATGAACATGACTGTGAAGGTATCCATGAATTGTGATGTAGAGTCCTTTTGCTATGTGCTGAGGAGTGGTCATATAATACATTTTCAGCTATTTGAGAATATATATGCATTCATTATTTATAATAGTAATATACTTGTTTCTACATGTTATATATAAAAGTTTGTTTCTGTGTATACTTATAAATATTTACATATTTATACAAATATATTTTATAATATACATTTATTTATAACATATTTGCATGTTATATGTTTTATTATATAGAAAATGACTATATATTCTCAAATAGCTAAAATATATCCACTATATGATGGCCACTTCTCAGCATATAATATATATTTATATACTTTGTATACATAATATATTTATATTATATATAGTCAATATATGTAATATATGTGTTTAATATTTATTAGAATGGCCTACAGGCTATGGTCCAACTAATCCCACAATGGCTGTTTAGCCCACAAGGCTGGGTGTCTCAGCTGCTCTCCAGTGTATCTCAGAATCCCAAAGAAATGCCAGTGAATGAGTGGACTGGCCGGCAAGTGTGAGGGCAAGTGGTCAAAGACCAAAGTCTTCCTTTTTCCGTGTCTTCCACAAGGACTGTTAGCAGAAGGTGTGCTCCAGATTAAAAGGGGGATTTTCCTAACTGAAAAAATGTGGAATAAAAGAGGGTCTTCACACTTCAAATCATTTAATTAAAAAAAATCTCTTAAATGTGCGTTCAGCCACTTGGGTGTTAGTTCATTCCAGATGTAGTCAAGTTGATAACCAAGAATAGCCATCACAAATGAGTTCTCAAGTTATTTTTATTTTCCTAATTGCTAAGGATGATGAACATTTTTTGAGATATTAGCTATTTTTATTTCTTTTGTGTCTTCTCTTTTCAGAGATATATAGCCCACTTTTTAATTGGGCTGATTGTTTTCTTGACTCTCTGCTTTTTTTTTTTTTTTTTTTTTTTTGCATTTTCACTATGTATCTGGCTTTTCTTTTTTCATTAAATATTTATTTTTATTTTATGTATACATTTATATTATACACATATATATAATAAACTACCTACATCAAGAAGAACCATGAAACAATCAGGAGTTATATAAATCTTACATAATACAGTTTAGCTTAGTTGTTTAGAGATTAAGATGTTTTAGGTTTAGATAGATGTTTTAAGTTGATAATGATGAGATATGATAGATATTGATTTACATTCAAAATTTTAGACACACCCAGATACGAAAGATGTTTTCTTCAAGACTGCCAAATACAAATTGACTCTTTCCTTTTTTTCAGTGTGTGTGTGTGTGTGTGTACACTCTGAGTTTCAGTCCTTTGTCAGATGTACAGCTGGAAAATATTCTTACCCTGTGGGCTTTCTCTACTCAATTGACTGTTTACATTATTGGACAGTGTTTTGGCTTTAGGAGGCCCATCTGTCAAGTGGGGTTCTTTTCAAGAAGTACTTTCCTACTGCAATGTGTTATAGGGTATTACTGGTTTCCTTGTTGTTTCTGCATTACAAGCTTTATATTGAGGTTTTTGTTCATTTGTAGTTTTTATTTTTGTGGTACTAGGTGGTAGATAGGGGTCTGATTTAATTCTTCAACATGTAGACATTCAGTTTTCTCAGTACCATTTGCTGAAGATGATGTCTCTTCTCCAGTATGTACTTGCTTCAAATATCAATGACCACAATTACATGAACACATATTTGGGTCCTCTATTTTATTCCACTGATTTAAATAGTTTTTTGTTGTTGAGGTTTTTTGTTTATACCATAGTTTATTAGTATAGCTACATAGAACCATCCCTGAATTTCAGGGATAAAGCCAAGTTGACCAGAGTTGGTAATCTGATAGATATCTGTATTTGTATTTGGCTTGCATTATTTTATTGAAGAATTTTGAATCTTTGTTCATCCAAACACCCTCATTCATATTCATTCTCTCTCTCTCTCTCTCTCTCTCTCTCTCTCTCTCTCTCTCTCTCTCTCTTTCTCTCTCTCTCTCTCCCTCTCTCTCCCCCTCACTCCTAGTAGTGTAATACCAGTTTCATATATGAGTTTGGGTTATCGCCTTTTGTCCCCCCTCCCTTTTTGGAGTAATTTAATAAGTACTGGTTATAGACCTTCTTTGAATGTTTGGTAGAATTCTGATGTGTGTCCATCTGGGCCTGAGTTTATTTTAGTCACAAGCTTTTAAATCACTATTTATATCTCATTTCTTAATGTATCTGTTTGATTAGTAATCTCTCATGTTTGATAATTTGTATTTAAATGCATGCCCATTTATTTTAGGATTTCCAACTTATTGAATTGTATATTGTTAAGGTATTTCCTCAAAATATTTTTTATTTCTTTGGTGGTAGTTATAATTTTCCATTTTTATCTCTCATTGTTTAAATTTGGGTTCGGTATTTTTTTCCTTTAGTTAATTTAGGCAAATACTCTGTTGAACTTTTTTATCTTCTCAACCATCTGTTAGATTCATACTTGATCCCCTGTATTGTTTTTTAAAAATACTAATTTCTTAAATTTTTAAAAATAAAAAATGAATTCTTTTTTGATATCTGAAAGAAGATAAAGTTGACACATATTGTATCTAATTAGAATTGTGATGGGTACATTCTGATGGGCTAGTATTCTGATGGGTACATTCTGTTGGGCATAAAAGGTAATATTTAACCCCAAGTTGACTTTACATAACTTTTTTAAAAATTATAATTTATTCACAATTACATCCTGATTGTTATCCTTTCTCTTGTATCTTCCCATTCTCATCCTCCCTCTTTCCCTCTTCTGCCCTATTCCCCTCCCCTAGACCTCTGGCACAAGCGGCCCTCCTCCCCCACTACATGACCACAGCCTATCAGGTCTTATCTGGATAGCCTGCTTCCCTTTCCTCTGTGTGCTGACTGCCCTCCCCACTAAGAGGAAGTGATCAAATTAGGAACATCAGAGTTCATGTCAGAGGCAGGCCCCACTCTCCCCACAACCATGGAGAATGAGCTGTCCATTGGCTGGATCTGAACAGGGGTCTAGGTTTACTGCGTGCATTGTTGTTGGTTGCTACAACAGTTTAGGCAGCCCCCTCCCACCAGAGTCCAGATCAGCCAGCCTTGGTGGTTTCCTTCTGGGGCTTCTGAACCCTCCAGGTCCCTCCATCCCTGCATTCTTCCATACCACACTCACCTGGAGTCCAGCAGCGAGTCCCAGCATCTCTCCCAATTCCCTGCTGAGTGGAGACTATCATAGGACATCTATGTTAGGCAATATCCACTTATAAGTGATTATATACCATGCATGTCTTTCTTGGTCTGGGTTACCTCATTCAGCATAATCATTTCTAGTTCTTTCCATTTGCCTTCAAATTTCAAGATTTCCCTGTTTTTAATAGCTGAGCAGTATTCCATTGTGTAAATGCACCAGTTTCTTTATCCATTCTTTGACTGGGGAACATCTAGGTCGTTTCCAGATTCTGGCTACTGTAAATAAGGCTGCTATGAACATGGTTGAGCAAATGTCCTCATTGTGTAGTGGAGCATCTTTTGGGTGTAGAGGAGTGGAATAGCTGTTTCTTGAGGTAGAAAATTTTCAAAGTGGTTGTACAAATTTGCACCCCACCAGCAATGGAGGAGTGTTCCCTTTCTCCACATCCTTGCCAGGACTTTCTGTCACTTGAGTTTTTGATCTTAGCTATTCTGGTGAATGTAAGATAGAATCTCAGAGTCATTTTGATTTGCATTTCCCTGATGACTAAGGATATTGAGCATTTCTCTAAGTGTTTCTCAGCCATTAGAGATTCCTCTGTTTAGAATTCTCTGTTTAGCTTTGAATCCCACTTCTTAATTGGGTTATTTGGTTCGGTGGTGTTTAATTTTTTGAGTTCTTTATATATTTTAGATATTAGCCCTTTGTTGGGTGTAGGTTGGTGAAGACGTTCTTGTAGTCTGTATGCTGTCGTTTGTTCTTTGACAGTGTCCTTTGCCTTACATAAACTTTTCAGTTTCATGGTGTCCCATTTATTAATTGTTGATTAGAGCCTGAGCTATTGGTGTTCTGTTCAGGAAGTAGTCTCCTGTGCCAATGAGTTTCAAGGCTCTTTCCCACTTTTTCTTTTAACAGATTTAGTAACCAACACCCATTCATGTTTAAAGCCTTGGAGAGATCAGGGATACAAGGCACATACCTAAACATAATAAAGGCTATATACAACAAGCCTATAGCCAATATTGAATTTAATGGAGAGAAACTCAAAGCAATTCCACTAAAATCAGGGACTAGACAAGGCTGCCCATTCTCTATATTTATTTAGTTATTTTACTTGAAGTTCTAGCTAGCAATAGGACAAAAGGGGATCCACAGCAGAAAGGAAGAAGTCAGAGTATTGCTATGTGCATATGATATGAAAGTGTACATAAATGACCCCACAGGATCCTACCAGAGAACTCCTACAGCTGATAAGCGTAGAAATAGGCTGGTTGATCAATGGAATCAAATTGAAGATCCAGAAATAAATTCACACCACCTATGGACACTTGATTTTTGACAAAGAAGCAGAATCTATACAATGGAAAAAGGATAACATCTTCAATAATTGGTGCTGGTCTAACTGTATGTCTACATGTAGAAAAATGCAAGTAGATTTTTATATTTATCACCCTACACAAAACTCAAGTCCAAGTGGATTAAAGACTTTAACATAAAACAAGACAATAAATCTGTTAATTTCTTAATTCTTGTTCTGATTTTTATTATTTCTTGCCATCTACTGGATTTCCCTTGGTTTATGCTTGTTTTTTTCCAGAATCTTATCTTGCACCATAAAGGCATGAAACCACAGGATTGGGAAGAGAGGATGCCGGGCTGCCTCTGTAAATAAATGATGAAGGTGGTCAGCCTGGGACGGTGGGTTCTGGGCTGTCAGAGGCATTCAGCTGCTGAGCCATGGTGCTCACCCTTAAGAGTCCTTCTTGAAGGCATAAGACACTGATATGGCAGTATAGAGGTAATTCCCCATTCATGGCTTAAGTGGTTGAATCCAAAGCATCAAATGAAACAAAATTAATGAAGGCATAACCCTTGGAGTTGCCTATGTTAGGGTCCTGAGTAGTTTTGGCAGTCTATAGGATGACTTAAGAAAAGTACTCTGAAAGTATGAAGTAGCATCTCATCAATTTCTCGGTCCAAGTTCATAGTGAAGATGTTGGGTTTTGCTGTGAGGTGATCCCTCCTTCACTTATATTTGCTGCTCATAAAGTTTGAGCATGTTCATAATCTTAATGGCGTTTTCAGCATCTTCATCACTCAAGAATATAACAAAACATAACCTTGGTGCTGGCCAGCAACTCTTATCTTTTTCATGTGAGTGTTGATCACTGGCACTGCCTACTGAAAGAGTTCCTGCAGCAGTGGTTCACTTACTTTCTATTCTAGATCTCCCACTTATACTGAATATCCTGGCAACCTGATTCTGTATGTAGATCCATCCTGCAGCCATGGTGGAAAGGCTCCATCCATTTCTAAGCAGCAGTGCTGCCCTCTTTAGCATAGCAGAATGTTTTGTGGGGCATAGTAGTCTAGGTTGGTACCAGTGAGGTTTTAGAGTTGGGTTGCATTTCTCCAGACTCTTCCAGGTTTTAAAGTTTCCATTGAGAAATCAGCTGGGTTTTCCTTCAGATGTGCCTTGTGATTTTTTTTTTCATTTTTTTTATTAATTTATTCTTGTTACATCTCAATGTTTATCCCATCCCTTGTATCCTCCCATTCCCCCCCCCCCCCATTTTCCCATTATTCCCCTCCCCTATGACTGTTCCTGAGGGGGATTACGTCCCCCCTATATATTCTCATAGGGTATCAAGTCTCTTCTTGGCTACTTGCTGTCCTTCCTCTGAGTGCCACCAGGTCTCCTCCTCCAGGGGACATGGTCAAATGTGAGGCACCAGAGTACGTGAGAAAGTCGTATCACACTCTCCACTCAACTGTAGAGAATATTCTGACCATTGGCTAGATCTGGGAAGGGGTTTAAAGTTTACCTCCTGTATTGTCCTTGGCTGGTGCCTTAGTTTGAGCGGGACCCCTGGGCCCAAATCTGCCTATCATATTGTTCTACTTGTAGATTTCTAGGACCCTCTGGATCCTTTTATTTTGCTGTTCTCCCATGCGTCTCTCATTTAGAGTCCCAATAGGATGCCTTCCCCTCTGTCCCAGTTTCCTGGTAAGTGAAGGCTTTTGTGGGACATGCCCCTTGGGCTAGTATGCAGATATAAGTGAGTATATACCATTTGAAAATGAAAATGGATTCAATGATAAACACACAGACAGAAGAAAAACGAGAACGTGAGACCTCAGAGAAGAAGGCGAGCTGCCTTGTGATTTTTCTCTCGGTATTTTCAGTATTCTGCTTTTATTCTGTACACTGACTATTTTTACTGTGCTATAGAATGGACCATTTTTCCAGGTCCTATTGTTATTCTTTATAGTTCCTGTATCTGTTTGACTATGTATGTCCTTAATTTGGGCAAGTATTCTATAATATTGCTAAATTTGGTCTATGCCATTTGCCTGAGATTCTTTTTTTTTTCCCACTAATTCGTTTATTTAATACTTTCCATCCTGACTGCAGCCCCCTCCTTCCTCTCCTCCCAGTCCTACTCTCACCGTGCCTCACCTTATCCCCCTTTCCACTTCCCCTCAGAGAAGGGAGGCCCCTCTCCATAGGTACCAACACACCATGGCACATAATGTCACAGCAGGAATATGTGTAACCTCTCTGATTGAGGCCATACAAGGCAGCCCAGCTAGGGGAAAAGGATCCAGAGGCAGGCAACAGAATCAGAGACACCCCACTACAAATGTTAGGGGATCCACATGAAAAACAAGCCATACATCTGCTGAATATATGTAGGGGGGCTACATCCAGCCCATGCATGCTCTTTGGTTGATGATTCAGTCTCTGTGAGCTCCCGTGGATCCAGGTTAGTTTACTACATAGGTCTCTTTGTGGTGCCCTTGAGCCCTCTAGCTCCATTAATCCTTCCTCCCACTCTTCCACAGAACTCCCCAAGCTCTGCATATTGTTTGCTGTGGGCATCTGCATCTATTTCCATCAGCTGCTGGATGAAGTCTCTTAGAAAACAGTTATGCTAGGTTCTTGACTGCAAGCAGAGCAGAATATAATAAATAGTGTCAGGGATTGGCTCTCTACTATGGTGTAGGTCTCAAGTTGGCCCTGTCTTTGGTTGGCCATTTCCTCAGTCTGTGCTCCATCTTTATCCCTGCACATCTTGTAGGGAGGACAGATTTTGGGTCGAAAGTTTTATGGGTTGGTTGGTGTCTCCTTCCCACCACTGGAAGTCCCAACTGGCTACTGGAGGTAGAAACTCTGGGATCCATACCCCCTACTACTAGGAGTCTTAGCTAGGGTCATCCCCATTGACTCCCAGAACCCCTCCATTCCAGACATGCCCCCTTACCAATTTCTGTTCCCTTTCCCAGTCCCCCTTCTCGCTGCACTACCTACACCTGGTCCTCACCCTGTTTCGCTACCCACTCACCCTTCCACCCAGTTCCCTCCCATCATCCACCAGCAATGTCTATTTTATTTTCCCTTCTAAATGAGATTTAAGCATCATCCCCTGGGCCCTCCTTGTTTCTTAGCTTCTTCGGGCCTGTGGATTTATAGCATAGTTATCCTGTGCTTTGTGGCTAACATCTGCTTATAAGTAAGTCCATACCATGTTTGTCTTTCTGAGTCTGGGTTACTTCACTCAGGATGATCTTTTCTAGTTCCATCCATTTGCCTACAAATTGCATGTCTTTGTTTTTAACAGCTAAGTAGTATTCCATTATTTAAATGTACCACATTTTCATCTGTTTTTCAGTTAAGGGACATCAGTGTTGTTTCCAGTTTCTTGCTATTACAAATAAAGCTGCTCTGACCATATTTCAGCAAGCATCCTTGTGATATGGTGGAACATTTTTTGGGTATATGCACAGAAGTGGTATTGCTTGATTTTGCAGTAGAATTATTTCTAATTTTCTGAGAAATAGGCAAATTGTTTTCCAAAGTGGTTTTACAAGTTTGCACTCCCACCAGGAATGGAGGATTATTCCTCTCTCTACATGCCCTCACCAGCAGGTGCTGTCACTTGAGTTTTTGATCTTAACCATTCTGACCAGTTAAGATGGAATCTCAGAGATGTTTTGATTTCCATTTCACTCATGATGAAAGATGTTGCACATTTCATTAAGTGATTCTTGTTCCTTAGTGATTCCTCAGTTGAGATTTCTCTGTTTAGCTCTGAACCCCATTTTAAATTTGGGTTATTTTGGTTTATTAGTGTTTAATTTCTTATTTATATATTTTGGATATTAGTCTTCTATCAGGTATATGGTTGGTGAAGATCTTTTCCCAGTCTGTAGGCTGACACTTTGTCCTATTGACAGTGTCCCTTGCCTTACAGAAGCTTTTAAGTTTCATAAGATCCATTTATTGATTGTTGATCTTAGTTCCTGAGTTGTTGGTACTCTGTTCAGAAAGTTGTCTCTTGTGCTATGCAGTCAAAGCTATTCCCCACTTTCTCTACTAGATTTAGTGTATCTGGTTTTTATGTTGACGTCTTTGATCCACTTGGACTTGATTTTTATATAGGGTAACCAATATGGATCTATTTGCATTCTTCTACATGCAGATATCCAGTAAGACGAGCACCACTTGAAGAAGTTGAAGATACTGTCTTTTCTTCATTGTATGGTTTGGCTTCCCCCCCCACCCCCAAAATCAGGTATCTGTAGGGGTATGGGTTTATTTGTGGATCTTTAATTCTATTGATCAACCTATCTGTTTCTATGGCAGTAGCATACAGTTTTTAAAATTAGTATTGCTCTGTAGTACAGCTTGAAATTAGGGGTGATGTTACATCCTGAAGTTTGCTTGTTTGTTTTGTTTTGTTTTTGTACAGGGTTGTTTTAGCGATCCTGAGTGTTTTTGTTTCTCCATATGAAGTTGAGAATTGTTCTTCCAAGGTCTGTAAAGAAATTGTATTGGTATTTTGATGGATATTACATTGAATTTGTAGATGGCTGTTTTTACAATGTTAATACTACTGATCCATGAACACTGGATTTTTTCCAGCTTCTGATATCTTCTTCAGTTTTTTTCAAAGACTTGAAGTTCTTTTCATACAGGTCTTTTAATTACTTGGTTAGAGTTACTCCAAGATAGTTTATAATATTTGTGGCTACTATGAAGGGTGTAGTTTCCCTAATTTCTTTCTCAGACAATTTATTGCTTGTGTAGAGAAGGGATAATGATTTCCTAAAGTTAATTTTGCATCCAGCCAATTTTCTGAAGGTGTTTATCAGCTATATAAGTTCTTGGATAGGATTTTGGGTGTCACTTATGTATACACTCATATCATTTTGGAGTAGCTTTGACTTCCTCCTTTTCTATTTGTCCCTTCCTTGATCTCTTTTTGTTGTCTTATTGATCTAGCTGGAGCTTCAAGTACTATATCGAATAGATATAGAGACAGTAGTCAGCCTTGCCTTGTTCCTGATTTTAGTAGAATTGTTTTAAGTTTCTCTCCATTTAGTTTGCTTTTGGCTATAGGCTTGCTATATATTGCCTGTATTGTGTTTAAGTATGCCCCTTGTATCCCTCCCTCTCCAAGGCTTTTAACATGAAGGGGTGTTGGATTTTGTCAAATACATTTTCTAATGAGGTGATCATGTAGTTTAGTTTTTTTTCCAGTTTGTTTATATGGTAGATTGCATTGATGGATTTTTACATATTGAACTATCCCTGAAATCCTGGGATGAAGCCTACTTAATCATGTTGGATAATGATTTTGATGTGGTCCTGGATTCAATTTGTGAGTATTTTATTGACTATTTTTGCATCACTGCTCATAATGGAAATTGATCTAAAATTCTCTTTTCCTTGTTGAGTCTTTGTGTGGTATAAGTATCAGGGTAAATGTGGCCACATAGCATGAGTTTGGCAATATTTCTTCTGTTTTTGTTTTGTGGAATAGTTTGAGGATTATTGTTATTAGCTCCTTTTTAAAAGTCTGGTAGAATTCTGCTCCAAAACCATCTGGTCCAGGGCTTTTTTTGCGGGGGGGGGGGGGGGAGGAGACTTATTGACTGCTACTATCTTCTTAGGGGATATAGGTCTATTTAGTTTGTTTACCTAATTTTTATTTAATGTTGGTAAGTGGTATTTATCAAGAAAATCATCCATTTCATTTAGACTTTCTAATTTTGTGGAGTATAGGCTTTTGAAGTAAGATTTACTCAGTATCTATTGTTACATCTCTCTTTTCCCTTTATGGTTTTCTTAATTTGGATATTGTCTCTCTACTTTTTAGTTTGTTTGGTTAAGGGTTTGTCTATCTTGTTGATTCCTCAAAGAACCATCTCTTGGTTTTGCTGATTTTTTTTGGGGGGGGGTTTGGTATTGCTCTCCTTGTTTCTATTTTATTGATTTTAACCCTCAGTTTGATTATATCTTATCATCTATTCCTCTTGGGTATATTTGCTTATCTTTATTCTAAAGTTTTCAGGGGTGCTGGTAAATTGCTACTATGAAATTTCTCCAAGTTCTTTTTTTTCACTTTTTTTTATTATTTATTAAATCATTCATATTACATCTCAGTTGTTATCCTATACCTTGTATCCTCCCATTCCTCCCTTCCTCCCACTTTCACCCTATTCTCTTCCCCTATGACTGTGACTGAAGGGGACCTCCTCTCCCTGTATATGATAATAGGGTATAAAGTCTCTTCTTGGTAGCCTGCTATCCTTCCCCTGAGTGCCACCGGGCCTTCCCATCAAGGGGACATGGTCAAATATGGGGCACCAGAGTTCATGTGAAAGTCAATCCCCACTCTTCATTCATCTGTGGAGAACTTCCTGTCCATTGGCTAGATCTGGGTAAGGGTTCAAAATTTACTGCATGTATTTTCCTTGGTTAGTGCCATAGTTTGAGCAGGACCCCTGGGCCCAGATCTGCCTGTCATAATATTCTTCTTGTAGATTTCTAGGACCCACTGGATCCTTCTATTTCCCCATTCTCCCATACTTCTCTCACTTTGAGTCCCAATAGGATCTCCTCACATCTATCCCACTTTCCTGGTAGGTGAAGACTTTCATGGGACATGCCCTTTGGCCTAGTGTACAGTTATAAGTGAATATATACCATTTGAGTCTTTCTGATTCTGGGTTAACTCACTCATTATGATCATTTCTAGTTCAATGCATTTGTAATTCCCCATGACCAGGTAGGCTTCATTCCAGGCATGCAGGGATGGTTTAATATACAGAAATCCATCAATTAGTCCACCATATAAACAAACTGAAAGGGAAAAAAACCACATGATCATCTCCTTAGATGCAGAAAAAGCATTTGACAAAATCCAACACCCATTCATATTTAAAGTTCTGGAGAGATTGGGAATCCAAGGTATATACCTAAATAAAATAAAGGCTATATACAGTAAGCCAATAGCCGAAATCAAAGTAAATGCTGAGATACTCAAGGAAATTCCTCTAAAATCGGGAACAAGGTAAGGCTGCCCACTCTCTCCATATCTCTTCAATATAGTACTTGAAGTTCTAGCCAGAGCAATAAGACAACAAAAGGAGATCAAGGGGATCCAAATAGGAAAGGAGGAAGTCAAATTATCCTTATTTGCAGATGACATGATAGTGTATATAAGTGACCCCCAAAATTCCACCAGAGAACTCCTACAGCTGATAAACACCTTCAGCAAATTGGCTGGATACAAAATTAACTCAAAAAAGTCAGTAACTTTCCTGTATACAAATGACAAACATGCAGAGGAAGAAATTAGGAAATCTACACCCTTCACGATAACCACAAGCAATATACAATATCTAGGAGTAACTCTAACCAAGCAAGTGAAGGAATTGTTTGAAAAAAAAAACTTTAAATCACTGAATAAGAGATTGAAGATGACATCAGAAGATGGAGAGATCTCCCTTGTTCATGGATTGGGAGAATTAACTTAGTAAAATGGCCATCTTACCAAAAACAATTTACAGATTCAATGCAATCCCTATCAAAAAACCTACAAAATATTGTAAAGACAATGAACGATCAATTCTCAACTTCATATGGAGAAACAAAAAACCCAGAATAGCAAAAACAGTCCTATATAATAAAAGATCCTCCAGAGTAATCTCCATACCTGATCTCAAGCTGTACTATAGAACAATACTAATTAAAACAGCATGATACTGGCACAGCAGTAGGCTGGTTGATCAATGGAATGGAATGGAAGACCCAGAAATGAATCCAAGTTCTTTATGAAGGTACTTAGTGCTATGAACTGTCCTCTTACAACTGATTTCATTGTGTCTGATAAATTTGGTTTGTTGTGCCTTCATTTTAATTGAATTATAGAAAATCGTTAAATTCCTTTTTTCATTTCCTCCCCTTTCCATCAGTCATTGAGTAGAGAATTGTTCAGTTTTCATGAGTTTGTAGGCTTCCTGTTGTTTTTGTTGTTGTTGTATTCCTGCTTTAATACATGGTGATATGAAAGATACAAGGAATTATTTGAATTTTTTTTTATATCTGGTGAAGCTTGCTTTGTGAATGACTATATGGTCAATTTTGGAGAAGGTTCTATGAGGTGCTGAGAAGAAGATATATCCCTTTATCTTTGGAAAAATGTCCCATAGATATCTGTTAAATCGTTTTGATTCATAATGTCTGTTATTTTCAATATTTCTCTAAGTTCTGGCTTGATGACCTGTCCATTGGTGAGAGTTGGGTAATAACGTCTCCCACTATCAATGTTCTGGGTTTGATGTGTTATTTAAGCTTTACTAATGTTTCTTTTACAAACGTGGATGTGCTTGCATTTGAGGCATATATGTTAATAATTGAGATGTCATCTTGGTGGATTTTTCCTTTGATGTGTGTAGAGTGTGTTTCCCCATATAGTTTGATTAATTTTGGTTAAAAGTCTATTATATATTAGAATGGCTTCTCTAGCTTGCTTCTTGGCTCTGTTTGCTTGGAAAACCTTTTCCCAGTGCATTACTCTGAAGTAATATCTATGTTTGTTACTGAGGTGTGTTTCTTGGATGCAGTGGAATGATGGGTCCTGTTTTCATATCCATTCTGTTAGCCTGTTGAAAGATATTAATGTGCAATGATTCTTAGTTCCTGATGATAAAAAATTTTGCTGGGTATAGTAGTCTGGGCTGACGTCTCTGGTCTCTTAGAGTCTGCAATATCTTCCTAGGCTCTTCTGGCTTTTTGAGTCTCTGTTGAGGAGTCAGGTATAATTTTGATACCTCTGCCTTTCATGTTACTTGGCCTTTTTCCTTTCTGCTTTTAATATTTTTCTTTGTTCTATACATTTAGTCTTCTATTATTATTTGATGGGAGGATTTTCTTTTTGGTCCAGTCTATTTGGTGTTCCTCCATTGAGAATTCTCATTTTTTAATTGGATGATTTGGCTGTTAGTGTTTTAATTCTTGAGTTCTCTATGTATTTTAGATACTAACCCTCTGTCAGATGTACGGTTTGTGAAGATCTTTTCCCAGTCTGTAGGCTACAGTTTTGTCTTATTGATAGTGTCCTTTGCTTTACAGAAGCTTTTTAGTTTCATGAACTCCCATTTATTAATTGTTGACCTTAGTGCCTGAACTATTGGTGTTCTGTTCAGGAAGTTGTCTCCTGTGCCAATGAGTTCAAGCTTCTTCCCCACTTTTTCTTCTAATAGATTTATTTAGTGTGTGTGGTTTTATGTTGAGGTCTTTGATCCACTTGGACTTGATTTTTATACAGGGTGACCACTATATCTGTTTGTGCTTTTCTACAAGTAGATAACCAGTTAGACAAGTACCATTTGTTGAAGATACTATCTTTTTTCCATTATATGGTGTTGGTTTAATTGGAAAAAAAATCAGGTGTCCATAAATGTGTGGGTTTGTTTTTTGGGTCTTTGGATTCAATTCCCTTGAACAACCATGCCAGTACCATGCCATATTTATTACTGAGATTGGGGATGGAAGATCTTTTATTGTACAGGATTGTTTTAGCTATTCTGTTTTTTCTTTCTTTTTTTTTTTTTTTTTTTTTTTTCATATGAAGTCAAGAATTGACCTTCAAGGTTTGTTAAAAAATTGTGTAGATATTTTAATATGGATTGCATTCAACCTGTAGATTGCTTTTGGTAAGATGGCCATTTTTACTATGTTCTTCTCCTGATTGACAAACATGGGAGATCTTTCCATCTTCTGATATCATCTTCAGTTTCTTTCTTCAGAGACTTGAAGGTTTTTTTATACATGTCTTTTACTTTCTTTGTTAGAGTTACTCCTACATACCTTATATTACTTGTGGCTTTCATGAAGGGTGTAGTTTCCCTAATTTCTTTCTCAGCCTGTTTGTATCATTTGTATACAGGAGAACTACTGATGTTTTTGAGTTGGTTTTGTATCTAGCCACTTAGCTGATGGTGTTTATTAGCTGTAGGAGTTTTCTGGTGGAATTTTTGGGGTCATTTATTTATACTATTATATCATATGCAAATAGCGATACTCTGACTTCTTCCTTTCTGATATGGATCCCCCTTTGTCCTATTGCTCTAGATAGAACTTCAAGTAACATATGGAAGAAATATGGAGAGTGGGCAGCCTTGTCTAGTCCCTGATTTTAGTGGAGTTTCTTTGAGTTTCTCTCCGTTTAATTTGATGTTGGCTATTGGCTTGCTGTATATAGCCTTTATTATGTTTAGGTATGTGCCTTGTATCCTTGATCTCTCCAAGACATTAACATGAACAGATAGTTGATTTTTTCAAATGCTTTTCAGTATCTAATGAGTTGATCATTTTTTCTTTAAGTTTGTTTACATGGTGTATTATTTTGATGAATTTTCATATATTGAACCATCCATGCATGCCTGGGATGAAGCCCCCTTGGTCATGGTGGATGATATTTTTGATGTGTCCTTGGATTCGGTTTGCTAGTACTTTATTGATTATTTTACACCAATATTCATAATGGAAATTGGTCTGAAATTCTCTTTCTTTCTTGGGACTTTGTGCAGTTTACATATGAAGGTGACTGTGGCCTCATAGAATGAGTTTGGTAATGTTTCTTCCATCTTTCTTTTGTAGAATAGTTTGAAGAGTATTGGTATTAACTCTTTGAAGGTCTGGGAGAATTCTGTGCTGAAATCATCTGGCCCTATGCTTTTTTGTTTGGGAGACTTTGATGACTTCTTATATTTACATAGGGAAGATACAACTATTTAATTTGTTTATCTGATCTTGATTCAGCTTTGGTAAGTGGAATCTATTAAGAAATTGTCGTCTTCACTTACCAGGAGATTGGGATAGATGTGAGGACATCCTTTTGGGACTCTAGGTAAGAAAAATATAGGAGAATGGGGAAATAGAAGGATCCAGAGTGTCCTAGAAACCTACAAGAAGAACATCATGATGAGTAGATCTGGGCCCAGGAGGGTCTGCTCAAACCCACCAAGCAGTAAACATTGAACCCCTACTTTGATCTAGCCAATGGACAGGGCATTCTCCATAGTTGTGTACAGAGTTGGGACTGACTCTGACATGAACTCTTGTGCCCCATATTTGACCACTTTCCCTTGGTGGGGAGGCCTGCTGGCACTCAAAGAAAGAATGAGCAGGCTACCAAGATAAGATTTGTTAGCCTATGACCATATAGTGGGGGAGGAGGTCCCCCTCAGTCATAGACCTAGGGGAGGGGAATAGTCTGCAAGCAGGAGAGAGGGAGGAATGGGAAGGTACAAGTGATGGGGTAACAATTGAGATGTTATCTGAATAAATTAACAACAACACCAAAAGAA
Source organism: Acomys russatus (assembly GCF_903995435.1). NCBI lineage: Eukaryota > Metazoa > Chordata > Mammalia > Rodentia > Muridae > Acomys > Acomys russatus. The sequence goes on along the minus strand of NC_067158.1, from coordinate 16,717,468 downwards.
AATTGACCATTTGATTTAGAGTTTCAAATAATGTGGCATACAGGCTTTCTAAGTAAGACTGAATGATTTTTTTATTTCTGCACTGTGTTATCTCCTCTCCACTAGGAGACTCAGACTGGTCTTTTATGGTTGGCAATTCAGTCTGAGACACTGAGCTGTTTGCTCTGTGTAGGTGGCATGTGGCTCAATGTGGCTAGAGCCTCCCTATACTTTGGGGCTTTCTGTGGATTAGCTGGGTGACCTGAGGTCAGATCTCTTTGTGTTCTACACCTAGGGGCTTCTCTGGAGTGGGAGACCCGGACAATGGTGTTTTGAGGGCCACAGTTTAATATGAGATACTGAGCACAGTATATTATGTGACTGTGTGTGGCTAGGCTCTAGAAACCATGTGCATGCCTGCTTAGACCCAGGGACATTTCTGTGGTTTAGCAGGGTGAGCTGAGGATGGACCTACCTGTTCTCCATACCATGTCATCCCATCTCATCTTTAAACACCACTACTGGTGTTTTGAAGCCCACTGTTTGGTCCTTCAGTCGCTGTGCAGTCACTGCTGTGTGTGAGGGATGCTGCCATCTTTGATCCTCCTCTGAATTGTGTCTTTAATTATCTTATCACCTAGTAAATTTCCATGTGGGTTTTTATACTTTCATAGTTTCAGTAACTCTCTCTGCATGCTCTATTCTCCCACATTTCCTACCCGTATCCCTGTTTATTTATTGTCACTCTAGTATTCCCTTCTTCTACTTTTTACAATACATATTTTCTACCATCCTCACTCTCCTTAAGGGTTATTATCTCTTCCACCAAGGCTCTGTTATCCCTTTCATGTCTCTGCAGACATTCAAGTTTAGTCAAACAAATATAAAAATTCTAAGCTCTCATCTATATATGATAGAAATTTTGCAGCATTGATTTTCCAGGCTTGTGCTACCTGCTAACTATATATTTTTCCAGTTCAATCCATTTTTAAATTTTTCATAATTTAAATTTTTTTAATATCCGAATAAAATTCCACAGTGTTTGTGGTAATGGGTAGACTGATCTACAATTTTCTTTTCTTTTGTTTTTGTATCATTATTTGATTTTCGGATCAGGGAAATAATGGTTACATAAAAGAGTTTGAAAGAATTCTTTTCATTATTATTTTACAGACTAATTTGAGTAGTTTCCCACATATTCTTTCTTCTGGTCTTACCCCTTTTTTCATGTCTTCATTCCCTTGCACTTCTACCTTCTAAGCCCTGTTATCCCAGGTATTCCACCTCTTTATTTTCACTATACTGACACTGTATTCTTCTTTGCTTATTGCATCCCCATTAGATTTAAATTGTATTATAAGTTAAGCATGTGAAATAGAGTTGAAGCAGGATTCATATATGAGAGAGAACAAATGATATTTGTCATCCTGGGCTTGAGTTACTCATTATACTTTTATTTCAGATTCTAGCTGCAAATTATGTTTTTCTCATCATCCAAGCAATTGCATTGTGTATAATAGTTTTCTTATATATTCATCTTTGGTGAACATCCAGATTATCTCTATTTCCTAGGTATTCAGAATAGGGCAGCAATGGACATTAAATTAAAGTATTTTTATAGTAGGGTATAAAGCTCTTTGGGTAGATGCCTAGTAGTGGAATAGCTGGGTTGTATGTCAGGTCAGTTTCTACTTTTAGTTTGCTTTTAAAGTAAACTCCATACTTAGTTACAAAGTATTTATACCAGTTTACACTCCAGTGGCTTATAAGAATTCTCCTTTTTCTACATCAACTGTAGCATTTGTTGTCATTTGTAATCTTGATGATGACCACTTTGACTGACGTGGGGGAGTCTTAAAATAGTCTTAGTCTGCAGCTTCCTGGTTGCTAAGGATGTTGAATAGTTCATTGTTTACTAATCCTTTGTGCTTGTTCCTTTGAAATTTTTCTCTTTTGTTCTATAGTCCATTGTTTTTGCAGAGTTGTTTATTTGGTCACCATTTTGTTTTAAAAATTCTGGAAATTTGTTCTTTGCCAGTTCAAGTTCTATACAATGTGTTTCAGTCACATTCATACTCCTCCAACTCTTCTCTGTCTACTAAACTTTGTGGCCTAAAAAAGCTGTCCAAAATATTCTTGGATGCCTGCTTTTCTGTGGGCACTCCTGACAAAGGGCCATTAGGGCAGCTTCCGTGGACTTAACTGTGGAAGTGGTCAGGCAGAGGGTGCCCAGAAATGAGCATCCATTGGCTTGCTCAGAGATGATATGGAGGAACCTGATTGGTCTCCCAAAAACATATAACCTGCTGTCTTTTCCTGGATAAACTAGTCTGCAGCTGCTAGCCCTTGGTTTGTATTCACTAGATTCTCGGTGTCATTTTGGCGACTCCCTTCAACTCACCCTCTCATCCTGAACCTCTTGCTCTCACCCATGGGCAAGACTCTTGGGAGGAGGAACAACACACTTCCCATGGACCATGGTCAACTCCCCAGAGGCTACAATAGAGAAACTGATCCTCCCTTTTCCCAGCACCTAACAGTTGATAATTGTTTCAAAACTGTGATTGGGATTGTGTACCAACTTTCCTTTCTCTATTGGGATTTGGTCTGGTTTGGGCTGTCCCAGATTTTATGCATGCTGTCACAAATGCAGTTAGTTCCTATATGCTTTTGCCCTGCTGTATCCTGATGTTTCCTTGTAGTTATCTATGACCCATCTCTTACATTCATTCCATCCATTCTTCCGTAATTATTCTTAAGCCTTGGCTGGATATATGGTACTTATATTTCTTTAAGGTTAAGCACTCTGTAGTCTCTTATTCTCTGTACCTTGGACAATTGTAGGCTCTGTGTCAATCACCATTTACTTCTCTGTTGAGAGATGTACTAATCTAATCTATGTGTATATCAGTAAACCATTTGGAATTGATCTAATTGCTATGTTAATTTAGTAGTTAGTAGAGTCTCACCTAGAGCCTCTGTATAGCCATAAATTCTTGGCCCAATAGTGCTATGAGGGATGGATACTCTATCATGTATTTGGCCTTAAGTCCATTCAGAAAGTATTTCTTTATTTCAATAAAATTTATGCCGTTATTGCACTAGTGGACATATATTGACAGGACAGTTGTTATTGTAGCTTACAGCATTACCGGTAGATAAGACTGATGATTACTTCTCTCCTCTACTAGCATGTATAGCACCTTCTAACACCTTTTCTCTTGTGTCTTATGACTGGAGTATATGGTGTCTTCTATAATAATACCTGTGATCTAGTGTTTAGAGCAAGAGTAAATATATAGTCTCTGGCTTAAAATGTTTTTAGTGCTAGTTTTTGCACATAGGTTCACTAGGGGATTCAGTTTCTTTCTTTTTTTTTTCAGAATTTAACTCAGTGTATTATTTATTTTTCTTCAGATCTTGAAAACATTCTAAAAATACACTAAAATGCAGTGTATTCTTTAATTCACATAAGTTTCTGCCATTTATGTATTTCTTATTGGTATTGAAATCTATCGTTTTGTTGTGGTCAAATAAAATACAAAATTTCATTTTAGTTTTTCTATATTGTTGAGATTTGCTTTGTGTCCAAATATGTGATCAGTTTTTGTGAAAGTTTAATGGGCTGCTGAAAATAATATGTATTGTATACCATTTGGTTTATGGTATCAATTAACACCAATGTTTTTTCAAAATTTTTTGCCCAGTGACTTTTCTATTGATGAGAGTTGCGCATTGAGTTAATAATGAGTGTGTCACTCATTATCATTATCTTGGGGTAAATCTTGGAGTATTTTCTTTCTTAGATTATATCTCTCCTGTGTTTGGGATCTGTACATTTAGAAATACATTATTCCCTTGATGGATTACATCCTTGATTTAAATTAAGTAGCCTTTTTTTTATATCTCTGGACTAATTTTGGTTTGAAATATATTTTGTAACTATTATCCACTTATGACAGAAGATATATAATAACCATATCTGCTGAGTTTAATTTGCTGGGAAAGCTTATAATCTCATACAGTGTCTACCATTGATGGTGAAGTATTTTACAGGAAAAAGATACATTTTTGGGTCATGTTGGTATAGGGTCTTTTTATATAACTCAGGATCACCTAGAACTTACTTTGTAGACCTTGATAGCCTCTAATTTATAGAGATCCACCTCCCTCTGCCCTTTGATTGCTTGGATTAAAGGCATACCTGCCCAGCAATACATCTTTTTTTGAATTCATTCTAGTACTCTGTGTCTTTTCATTTGGAAAATTAATAGTAATAATTGTTATGGAAAGTTTTTAAATAATTCCTTTCATCTTGTTGATTCTATGGTATGGTAAAAACTACCTTTAGCAAGAATAAACATGACACAATCAGGAATAATATAAATGTTAGATTCTTAGTGTTTGGCTATTTATATTTGACAGCCTTGAAGAAAACACCTTTTCTATCTTGGTGCATCTAAATTTCTGAATGTAAATCAATCTCCATCACATCTTGTCATTATCAAATTAAAACATCTATCTAGACCTAAAAACATCTTAACTCCTAAACAAAACTGAGTTTCATTATAAAACTAAGCTACTCGGTCTTCAACTCTATCAGAGACTTGAGAAGGAATAAACTTGATTACCTGAGTATGCCGGGAGTGCAGGTTAGTAGCTTTCCAAATGAGAAGATAACAGAGACAGTTTTCTACCTGAATAGTCACCCAAAACTCTATTATGTTGAAGCATCTTCTTCAGCTTTCTGGCCCAATATAGCTGACAGACATATGTGTGAGGCAGGAACTATTGAGGACTTGCTTATTTTGACTTGGCAGAGTGTAGCCATTGACTCTGCATCCAAGCTTGCCCCATTTATGCCGAATTGACACATTTGAAGCCATCTCCATAAGGAGGTTCTTTGATGCTCATCATCCTCTGTGAGGTAGGCTGGGTGTTGCCAGGAGTTAACCTGTGTCATTGTCAGTGAATCTTTAAAATAATAAAAACATTTTCAAATGCCATATTCTACATGTCTCTGAGGTTTTAAAAATACCTCATCTAATATTCTACCTTATCTTTCTATAGAATCACATCTACCTGATGCACCTAAGATGCATGCTCTTGAGAAATAGACTAGTGATTGACATGACCATGATCTGGTCAGCTAACAATTAACTTGAATAACTCACTTATCCTAAACAGCCTGCAATGGCTCTTTCAAGGTATTGGGTATATGGGTATGATGCCTTATATTAGAGTAGAAATGTATATGCATACATATATACATATAATCTATGTGAGTAATAACCTTACATTTGAGTTCTATCCCACTGTACCTAGAATTAACTTATTTTCCATCTATATACAAAATTCTATACCCATGAATTAAAAATAACCTTGTGAGTGACAATTGAGGCATTAAGTTGAGGAGTAGATTCACTAACCTACTTTTTGTTCTATTTCCCTATATATTTCTATATTGTCCCCTTCTCTCTTTTCAACCCCTATTTCTAAACCTAAGAATGTAAGATAAGGGAAAGGAGAGACATCACTGAGTCTAACATTGCTTTCTTTTTCTTTATAAATATGGTCAAGAATAACTTGTAACCAACACCCACTGATCATAACCCTCTATTTCCCAAGAAAGCAACCAAAATCCTACCTGACCCCCTTTAAAGGAAATAAGGCATCATTCTCTTAAGGTTTCTTCTGGCTGATTCGGGATGAATAATGCCTAGTAGGGGCCCAAATGAAAGTGGGGAGATGGTTAAACAAGCTAGGAATCGCATGGGTGGTCCAGTCTCTATGTGTTGAGAAACTCCAGCCTGAATTTTAGTCCTCTGTGTGACAGTCTGAAATGCTGGACCAATTGGTATTGGAATCTTTCTTTGAAAATGCCCTGAGAGCTGTCTTGTTATGATGAGGAACAGCATTTGAAGCACTTGGTGCTGGAACATGAAGGATACAGGATGTCAGTGTCCAGAATACTGAGAAGAGTTCATCCTGTCAGGTCTGATCCAATGTCAGTGTTTGGTTCTTTTGTTCTGAAAATATATAATTTCTCACAAGCATTATACAGTCCTAAAATTATAAGTGTGTAAGGTATATGTGATGCATAGAACAATTAAGGCTGGTTTTCTGCTATTTGTATGAACAGAAAAAAAAAAAAGACATCTATAAATCTTCATTAATGCCCTATGAAGAATGGCATCTAATAGTAACTCATAGGGGTTCTCTAGCCAACATGAAGCATTGTCTATGCCCAAACATTCATGTCTCAGGCAGTCTCAGAGCTATTCCCATTTAGTGGGATGAGCAATATAAGTTACCTGCTTGTTCTGCAGTTCAAATTCTTCACATCCTGATTGTATTCCCTCCCCATCCCCCTCCCTTCTTCCCTTATTACTCAGAAAAAGGAGCCCTCTTCCCCTAACATCTGACCTCAGCCTATCAAGTCTCATCTATACTACCTGAAACCTCTTCCTCTGTAGCCTGGCAAGGCCATCTATCCATGGGGAAGTGATCTAAGTGTGGTGGCCAGAATGCATGTCCAAAGTAGTCCCCACTCTTCACACGTGGGATCCACAAGGAGACTGTGCTGCTACATCTGAGCAGTGGGTCTAGGTCCACATCATACATGGTTCTTGGCTGATGTTTCTGACTCTGTTATGTAGTGTAATTATCCTGTATTATGTGGCTTATGTCCGATTATGAGTGAGTATATACCATGTGTGTCTTTCTGGATCTGGGTTACCTCACTCAGGATGATCTTTTCCAGTTCCATCCATTTGCCTGCAAATTTCAAGATTTCCTTGTATTTAATCCATTGTGTAAATGTACCACAGTTTCTTTACCCATTCTTTGATTGAGGGACATCTAGGTTGTTTCCAGATTCTGGCTATTACGAATAAAGCTGCTATGAACATAGTTGAGCAAATGTCCTTGTTTGGTGGAGCATCTTTCAGGTATATTCCCAGGAGTGGTATGGCTGTATCCTGAGGTAGAGTTGTTCCCAAATTCATCAGATTGCTGAGAAAGCATCAGATTGATTTCCAAAGGGCTCACAAATTATTTTAGTCTATTTTTAGGATAGAAAATTTCTATTTTTCTGGCACAATGGTCTAGGTTGCAGTTGTTGTCCTTTGTATAATAGAATCTATCATTTTTTGTTCTTCATTCTTTAAATGCTTCTATCAAATAATCAGTTGTTATGGTAATGGGCCTGACTGTTTTGCATGCATACATGCATGTATGTATTATGTATACCACATATTTGTTTAGTACCCATGGAGGCTTGGAGAATGCATTGGATACCATGGAAATGGATGTGTGCTGTCAAGTTGGTGGCAAGTAAACCTGTGTCCTCTTTAAAAGCAGAAAGTGCTCCTGACAACTCCATCTTTCAAGCCCTAGGATTGATGATTCTGGAGGGTGAAGTATTACCTTGGTTTATTTTCTATATTGTTTTGACAAAGACACTTAGGCATTTGGGGTTGGGCAGTTGCTGTTGTCTTGGCAGTTGCTATGAGCTCTTGGCATCTGCCCCAGATGGCATGCAAACCTACTCAGCTTCAAATGGGCACTGTGTCACAGATTAGGAGGCAGGGGTTTGTTTGTTGAGTCCTATGGGGAGAGGAATTTGATAATTAGGCCTTCACTTACTGTTATTGTTGCAGTAGTCTGATGGTCAGGAAGGCAGCTGGCAAGTGCTGAGAGTGGGTATCTTGAGGTGAAGGTTTGTAGGGTTTCAGGAAAAGGGTACTTAAAATCTTTATGCAGAAAATGAACTGTCCTGGGATAGAAGGCATCACAGAGCTTTGTGACGTCACCATGGTGGTTCAAGCTTTTCTGATGGTACAATCTTTTATGAAGTTACCAAATATTATTCTGATTGTCCTGCCTTTATATATGGTTGGCCCTTCTCTCTTCCAGCGTTCATTATCCTTTCTTTATTCTGTATTTTAACTATATGTCCTAATTAGGATTTCTGTCAACTTGACATAAGCTAGAGTCATCTGAGAAGGGAGAACCTTAGTTGGCAAAATGCCACCATAATATTGGCCTGCAAGCATGCTTGTAGAACATTTGATTGATTAGTGGTTGATGTGTAAGGGCCTATCCAATGTGAGTGGTGCCATCCCTGTGCAGATGGTACTGGGGATATAAGAAAGCCATCTGAGAAAGACAAGGAGAGCAAACCAGTAACCAGCTTTCCTCCATGGCCTCCGCTTCAGCTCCTGCATCCAGGCTCCTGCCTTATGTTCTTACCCTGACTTTCTTCAGTGATGGAATGTGACCTGAGAGTTGCAAGCTGAAACAAACTCCTTTTCTCCAAGTGCCTTTGGTCATGATGCTTATCGCAGGAATATACACTCTATGTAAGACACTATCATGTGAAATTGGGAGTTTGTATTATGGTGCTGTGTTAGGTATTCTCCACAACTCTTGTACCTGCATGGTTATCTTTCTCTAGATTTGGGGAATTTTCTTTTATTTGTTTGGAAACCCTTCTCTTTGTCTTTCTTATGGAAAATTTTCACTTCTGTGAAATTCTTGGGTTAGGACTTTCTGTGTGTCTAGATCTTTCCAGTGTTTTTTTTTTTGTTGTTGTTGTTGTTATTAAGAAGTTCTTATTGGCTGAATGTTGCAGTCCTGCTATCCTGTCTTCAATTATCAGTAGTCAGTTTGAACATGAGCATTCTCAAGGTGATGGCTTCCACTGAACATTTTCTTTAGCTAATAAGTCTTTCCCTTTTTAGTGTCATATTTTAGAAAGCAGCGATTCTATTTCTTTATTTAATTTCTCTTCTAAGGTCTTGAATATACTTTCATTTTCCATTCAGCGTTTGTTTTTATTTTTCTGGACTGTATTCATGTCTTTGTTGAGTTGTTTGATTAAATTTTCATTCTTCTTTTGAAATCTTAGTCTGGACTTTTTTTTTTTTTTTTTTTTTTTTACATTTTTCTTCTTAGCAGTCAGTAATATAGGAATGGTTATGTTGGCAGGAGATATATCTTGGCTTTTCATGTTATTTTGTTTCTGCACTGGGAGTCACACATCTGGGGCTAGTTTATAGCTGATGTTTTTTCTCACCGGCCTTATTAACTTCCTGACTTCTTTCCCTCCCCTCTGTCTGTCATTTCATCCCTCTTTTCCCCTTTAGATTACCTTTCTTATTTCTATGGAGGCATTTGACTTAGAAGATTCTAAGTTTTAGTTAGGTTATGATTTTCCTTTTATGTAAAGTTACTTAGGGCTTCCAGAGTCTAACTCTAGTCTGCTACTTAGACTCTGCTAGTAGCTGTAATAACATTCACTATTTATGGTTCAGCACATGATTGGCCAGTACCTTTTATCATCATTGCACGGTATAGCTCATTGTGCCTTGGTTCCCTACTTTGGGTCCACTTTTGCCTTGTCTTTATATATGCTATTCCTGTTGTGTCATATGGATCTAAGATTATCTGGCAGCCCTATTCTAGGTTACCTCTGGCCCACTCCTTCTTCACCCTATACCATCATGTATTTTTGGGGCTGTGTACCTGGTTGCCTTTTCATGACCAAAGCCTGGCCTACTTCTACAGCCTCTGTCAGCTTTTTGTTTTGAAGAAAGCACTTAAGTGATTTTGTTGCTATTCATTTTAACTGACTTGACTTTATTGTTACTCTTCCTATGTTAATTAAGAAATCCATAGAGCTATTTTTTCTTCTTATTCTTTTAGATTAAAAACTGTGTTAAACAATAGTATACTTCTTTTTACTTCACTTTCTCTAGTGTTAACCTTATAATTTTTTGTTTTATCTTTGTTTAAACAATGCAAGTTGGCAAAATTATTAAAAACCAATCATAGGGTTTTGACATAAACTAATTTTCTTCCAGAGGCTAATGCTGGATCTGTTGGTAATGGATAGTTATGGATGTCCCTACAGAACATTGATAAGAATGAAGAAAAGTCTAAGGATACTAAAAAATGCAGAATATCAGTTTAGCTATTTAATCATGTGCATTTGTATTTTATTCTTTAGCAACAGAAGATAAGCTAAAATTGTTAAATCCATGTATCTCACTATGAATTTTTTTTATGAGTTTATTCTTGTTACATCTCAATGTTTATCCCATCCCTTGTATCCTCCCATTCCTCCCCCCGCCAATATTTCCATTATTCCCCTCCCCTATGACTGTTCCTGAGGGGGATCACCTCCCCCTATATATTCTCATAGGGTATCAAGTCTCTTCTTGGCTACCTGCTGTCCTTCCTCTGAGTGCCACCAGGTCTCCCCCTCCAGGGGACATGGTCAAATGTGAGGCACCATAGTACGTGAGAAAGTCATATCCCACTCTCCACTCAACTGTGGAGAATATTCTGACCGTTGGCTAGATCTGGGAAGGGGTTTAAAGTTTACCTCCTGTATTGTCCTTGGCTGGTGCCTTAGTTTGAGCGGGACCCCTGGGCCCAAATCTGCCTATCATATTGTTCTACTTGTAGATTTCTAGGACCCTCTGTATCCTTTTATTTTGCTATTCTCCCATGTGTCTCTCATTTAGAGTCCCAATAGGATGCCTTCCCCTCTGTCCCAGTTTCCTGGTAAGTGAAGGCTTTCGTGGGACATGCCCCTTGGGCTAGTATGCAGATATAAGTGAGTATATACCATTTGATTCTTTCTGCTTCTGGGTTAACTCACTCATTATGATCACTTCTAGCTCAATCCATTTATCCACAAATTTCGGGAATTCCTTGTTTTTAATAGCTGAGTAGCATTCCATAGTGTATATGTACCACAGTTTCTTTGTCCACTCTTCTACTGAGGGACACTTAGGCTGTTTCCATGTTCTGGCTATTATGAATAAGGCTGCTATGAACATGGTTGAGCAAATTTTCTTGTTGTATGCTGGAGCATCTTCTGGGTATATTCCAAGGAGTGGAATAGCTGGGTCTTGAGGAAGCCCTATTCCCATTTTTCTGAGATAGCACCAGATAGATTTCCAAAGTGGCTGTACTAGTTTGCATTCGCACCAGCAATGAAGGAGTGTTCCTCTCTCCCCACATCCTCGCCAGCATGTGGTGTCGCTTGAATTTTTGATCTTAGCCATTCTGATGGGTGTAAGATGGAATCTCAGAGTTGTTTTGATTTGCATTTCCCTGATGACTAAGGAGGTTGAGCATTTCTTTAAGTGTTTCTCAGCCATTTGATATTCCTCTGTTGAGAATTCTCTGTTTAGTTCCAAGCCCCATTTCTCAATTGGGTTATTTGATTTGGTGGTGTTTAATTTCTTGAGTTCTTTATATATTTTGGATATTAGACCTTTGTCAGATGTAGGGTCGGTGAAGATTTTTTCCCAGTCTGTAGGCTGTCGCTTTGTTCTCTTGACAGTGTCTCCTGCCTTACAGAAGCTTCTCAGCCTCATGAGGTCCCATTTATTAATGATTGACATTAAGGCCTGGGCCATTGGTGTTCTGTTCAGGAAGTTGTCTCCTGTGCCAATATGTTCCAGGCTCTTTCCCACTTTTTCCTCTAAGTGGCTTAGTGTCTCTGGTTTTATGTTGAGTTCTTTAATCCACTTGGATTTGAGTTTTGTGCAAGGTGACAAATATGGGTCCAGTTTCATTTTTTTACACATAGACCTCCAGTTAGACCAGCACCATTTGTTGAAGATGCTATCCTTTTTCCAATGAATGTATTTGGATTCTTTGTCAAAAATCAAGTGACCATATGTGTGTGGATTCATATCTGGGTCTTCGATTCGATTCCACTGATCAACCAGCCTGTTGCTGTGCCAGGACCATGCTGTTTTAATTACTATTGCTTTATAGTATACTTTGAGATCAGGTATGGAGATTCCTCTGGAGCACCTTTTATTGTACAAGATTGTTTTAGCTATTCTGGGTTTATTGTTTTTCCATATGAAGTTCAGAATTGAACTTTCAATGTCTTTAAAAAATTGTGTAGTTATTTTGATAGGGATTGCATTGAATCTGTAGATTGCTTTTGGTAGGATGGCCATTTTTACTGTGTTAATTCTCCCGATCCATGAGCAAGGAAGATCATGCCATCTTCTCAGGTCATCTTCAATCTCTTTCTTCAGAGTTTTGAAATTTTTTTCATACAAGTCCTTCACTTGCTTATTTAGGGTAACTCCTAGATATTTTATATTGCTTGTGTCTAATGTGTAGGGTGTGGTTTTTCTAATTTCTTCCTCTGCAAGCTTGTCATTTGTGTATAGGAAGGCTACAGACTTTTTTGAGTTTATTTTGTATCCAGCCAATTTGCTGAAGGTGTTTATCAGCTGTAGGAGTTCTCTGGTGGAATTTTGAGGGTCACTTATGTACACTATCATATCATCTGCAAATAGGGATAATTTGACTTCCTCCTTTCCCATTTGGATCCCCTTGATCTCCTTTTGTTGTCTTATTGCTCTGGCTAGAACTTCGAGTACTATATTGAAGAGATATGGAGAGAGTGGGCAGCCTTGCCTTGTTCCCGATTTTAGAGGAATTTCCTTGAGTATCTCACCATTTACTTTGATTTTGGCTATTGGCTTGCTGTATATAGCCTTTATTATGTTGAGGAAAGTGCCTTGTATCCCCGATCTCTCTAAAACTTTAAACATGAATGGGTGTTGAATTTTATCAAATGCTTTTTCTGCATCCAAGGAGATGATCATGTGGTTTTTTATTTTCAGTTTGTTTATATGGTGGATTACATTGATGGATTTCCATATATTAAACCATCCCTGCATGCCTGGAATGAAGCCTACTTGGTCATGTTGAATGATATCTTTGATGTGTTCCTGTATTCGTTTTGCAAGTATTTTATTTAGTATTTTTGCATCTATGTTCATAAGAGAAATTGGTCTGAAATTCTCTTTCTTTGTTGAATCTTTGTGAGGTTTAGGTATCAATGAGACTATGGCCTCATAGAATGAATTTGGTAATTTTCCATCCATTTCTATCTTTTGGAGGAACTTGAATAGTATCGGTATTAGCTCGCCCTTAAAGGTCTGGTAGAATTCTGCACTGAAACCATCTGGCCCTGGTCTTTTTTTTGGTTGGGAGACCATCGATGATTGCTTCTATTTCTGTAAGGGAAATGGGACTGTTTAGCTTGTTTATCTGTTCTTCATTCAACTTTGACAAGTGAAATTGATCAAGAAAATCGTCCATTTCCCTTAGATTTTCAAATTTTGTGGCATATATGCCTTCAAAGTAGGATCTTATGATTCTTTGAATTTCTTCAGTGTCTGTTGTTATGTCTCCCTTTTCATTTCTGATTTTGTTGATTTCAATACTGTCTCTCTGCCTTTTATTTAGTTTGGCTAATGGTCTGTCTATCTTGTTGACTTTCTCAAAGAACCAGCTTTTGGTTTTATTGATTCTTTGGACTGTTTTCTTAGTTTCTAGTTTGTTAATTTCAGCCCTGAGTTTGATTATTTCCAGGCGTCTACTCCTTTCGGGTTTTTCTGCTTTTTTTTTTCTAGGGCTTCCAGTTGTGTTGTTAAGATGCTTATGTGTGATATTTCCAATTTCTTTTTAAAGGTACTTGGTGCTATGAATTTTCCTCTTAGCACTGCTTTCAATGTATCCCACAAATTTGGGTATGTTGTTTCTTCATTTTCATTGAATTTCAGAAACTCCTTGATTTCTTTCTTTATTTCTTCCCTGACCCAGGTGTCATTTAGCAGACAGTTGTTTAGTTTCCACGTACATGTAGGCTTTTTGTTATTTCTGTTGCTGTTGAATTGCAGCCTAAGAGCATGGTGATCTGATAGGATACAAGGTATTATTTCAATCCTCTTGTATTTATTGAGGCTTGCTTTGTGACCTACGATGTGATCAATTTTGGAGAAGGTTCCATGGGGTGCAGAGAAGAAGGTGTATTCTTTCTTGTTTGGGTGAAAGGTTCTATAGATATCTGTTAGATCCATTTGGCCCATGGTATTGGTTAATGAGGTTATTTCTCTGCTTAGTTTCTGTTTCAATGACTTATCCTTCAGTGAGAGTGGGGTGTTGAAGTCTCCCACTATTATTGTGTGGGGATCGATGTGTGGTTTAAGCTTTTTTAGGAGATCTTTTACAAATGTGGGTGCCCTTGTATTGGGAGCATAGATGTTCAGAATTGTGATGTCATCTTGGTTGACTTTACCTTTGATGAGTATGAAGTGTCCTTCCTCATCCCTTTTGATTAATTTTGGTTGAAAGTCTATTTTGTTCGATACTAAAATGGCTACGCCTGCTTGCTTCTTGTGACCATTTGCTTGGAATATTTTTTTCCAACCTTTTTCCCTGAGGTAATGCCTTTCATTATGGGTGAGATGTGTTTTTTGGATGCAGAAGAATGTTGGATCTTGTTTATGTACCCATTCAGTTAGTCTGTGTCTTTTTATTGGAGAATTGAGGCCATTGATGTTGAGAGATATTAATGACCAGTGACTGTTAAGAGTCTTAATTTTGATGTTGTTTCCAGTCGAGCGTTTGTGTAGTTGTGTTTTTGCAATGGGATAGTTATCTATTTCCTGGGTAGTTTTGGTTGTAGCTTGACCCTTTGGGATGGAGTTTTCCTTCTAGTACCTTCTGTAAAGCTGGATTTGTGGATAGGTACTGTTTGAATTTGTTTTTGTCATCGAATATTTTGTTTTCTCCATCAATGGTTATTGATAATTTTGCTGGGTAAAGTAGTCTGGCCTGGCATCTGTGGTCTCTAAGGGTTTGCAGGATCTCTGTCCTGGCCCTTCTGGCTTTTATGGTCTCTGCTGAGAAGTCGGGTGTAATTCTGATAGGTTTACCATTAAATGTTATTTGGCCCTTTTCCCTTGCAGCTTTTAATATTTTTTCTTTGTTCTGCATGTTTTGTGTTTTGATTATTATGTGGCGGGCAGTTTTTCTTTTCTGGTCAATTCTATTTGGTGTTCTGTAGGCCTCTTGTATGTTTATAGGCATTTCTTTCTTTAGATTGGGGAAATTTTCTTCTTTGATTTTGTAGAGAATAGTTTCTGGGCCCTGGAGTCTGATGTCTTCTCTTTCTTCAGTGCCTATTATCCTCAGATTTCTTCTTTTCAAGGTGTCCTTAATTTCTTGGATGTTTTGTGTCAGGAGTTTTCCAGATTTGGCATTTTTCTTTAATGGTTGATTCAATATCTGTGATTGTATCTTCTAGACCTGAGATTCGTTCTTCCATCTCTTGGATTCTGTGAGAAAAGCTCACCTCTGTATTGCTCGCCTTCTTCTCTGAGGTCTCACGTTCTCGATTTTCTTCTGTCTGTGTGTTTATCATTGAATCCATTTTCATTTTCAGATCTTGAACTGATTTTTTTGATTTCTTTCATCTGATTTTTTGTATATTCCTGAGTTTCTTCCATTGCCTCTTTATAGGTATTCAGAGCTTGAACCATTTTATTTATTTCTTTTATCTGGTTGTTTGCATTTTCCTGCAATTTTTCCAGTTCCACTCTATGTGCTTCTTTTATGCCTCTTACCTGTTTGTCTGCGTCTTCCTGCATTTGATTACGAATTTTATTTGTTTCCTCCATTATCATCCTCATTACTAAGGATTTGAGGTCATTTTCTTGTATTTCCATTGTATTTGAGTTCTCTGGGTTGTTTTCTTTGGGATAACTGGAAACGGGAGACGCTATGTTGTTTTGGGGTTTTTTGCGTATGCTTTTTCATTGTCCTTTAGACATCTTGCCGTCTTTGTTTTTATTGGGTAGCTTCCAGAGTTGGATGGAGGGTGTCTGACGATAGATTCACTTGTTTTCTCACGATTTCCCTAGGCTGGGAGCTCAAAGCTTCACTGGTGTGGATGTTAGGAGGTTAGCTCTGTTGTTCTGGTCTCTCACAGCCAGTGATCTTCAGCCCCCCTGTGCTGTGGATCCTGCAATTGTTCTGGGTCTCTGAATGAGCGTTGGGTCAGGCCAAGGTATCCACAGCCTTCTGTGTTCCCTGCCAAATCCAGCCAGGAACCCTGGGCCCAAACCACGGGCTGAACTCAGCTAGATTCTCAGGGCCTGAACCGTCTGCCAAGCTCAGCTAGGGATCTGGGCTCAAAATGCACACAGGGTCCAGGCAGAATTTTTGGGCTGGGACTACGCACCAAGCTCCGCTAGGGCCTTTTGGCCCAAAGTGCGTGCTGTGGTCAGTTATTGACTCAGGGCCCGAACTGACCACCAATCTCATCCAGGATTTCTGGATTCAAACTGCACACTGTGTCCAACCAGAGTCTTAGAGCTGGTGGAACCGAGTGCTCTGTCCAGCCTGGGCCACAGCAGAAGAACTGCGGCTGCTCTGAGTTAGCGCCAGTGGTGGACCAAGTGCTCTGCCCAGACTGTGTCACCGCAGGGGAGCTGCCGCTGAGGTGAGGTGGTGCCTAGGATGGAACTGAGCACGCCACCAAGCCTGCGCCACAGCAGGAGAACTGCGGCTGCTGTGAGTTAGCGCCTGTGTTGGAACCAAGTGCTCTGCCCAGACTGTGTCACCGCAGGGGAGCTGCCGCTGAGCTGAGGTGGTGCCTAGGGTGGAACTGAGTGCTCAGCCAAGCCTGCGCCACAGCAGGAGAACTGCGGCTGCTCTGAGTTAGCGCCTGTGTTGGAACCAAGTGCTCCGCGCAGACTGTGTCACCGCAGGGGAGCTGCCGCTGACCTGAGGTGTTGCCTAGTGTGGAGCTGCGGGCTCAACTAAGCCTGCGCCACAGCAGGGGAGCTGTGGCCGAAGCTGAGTTAGTGCCTCCGGTAGAATTGCTTGCTGGGCTGGGCCAGTACCTGGGACTCTGGGGCCAAACTGTCCGCCGAGTCTAGTCTGGGTCCGAAGGCTCCACGCGACCCAAATCCTGCCCCAAGTCCCCTCTCCCGCAGCAACTCCCACCAGCCATCACACCAATCGCCTCCACCGGAAGGTTATGAGCTGCAAACCTCAGCCATCGCTGCTGGTGCCGCTGGTGCTGCTGCCTCTGCCGCTGCCGCTCCAATCAGAGAAAATCCACGCTCCTCCTGTGTGCAGGGGCACGCAGGTCCTCTGCGCCCTGGTCCCTCTGAACCGTGGAGCACTCCCGCTGCCGTGATGTTCGGACCTCAGTGTTCCTGGCTCAGAAATCTGTGCAAATGCCTGAATTGTTCACTGGAGCCTCCAAACACGGTCCACACTGCTCGCCGCCATCTTGGATCCTCCTCACTATGAATTTTGAAATAGGAATGTGAAAGTGCATTAAGATCTTAAGTTTCACTGGAGCTTAGAACTAGAAACTTCAGACAATCTTAGCATAACAGAGTATAGGAAAGGCACAGAAAGAATAATGGAAAACTTAAAACTCACTGTCAGCCAGAAAGGAGAACTCTGTAATATGTTCATTTTTAGCATTCTTTGGTGACTTTTCAGCTAATGTCTTTTGGGTTATGTTGGTGGTTTCCTTATAAAAACACTAGATATTGTACAAACATTTTGGGAGTCAAATGATATCTATATGGAGCTCTCTTACAATAAGACAGATCTATTTCAGTGTCACAAGTGATTTGCTTATGTGTTAGAATATTTAATTATCTTTAGACAGCTTTAGTAATAAACTTTGTATGACATAGTAACTGGGTAGTAAAAGTGATTTGTTCAGCAGGTAAAGTTGTATCAAATAAAGTATCTTAGAAAATATAGGTTTATCATGCTCAATCATCACTGAATTTTAAAGGCTTTTACAAAGAAACTTGGAGTAAAAAAAAATATTTTCCTAGATCCCCTTCACTGTACATCCTGTTCTGTGTTAGTGTGAAATAAAGGTGAAGCCACAAAGGCCTCTTTCTCCTTTTTGATTATTCTTTTTTCCCCAGTGGATGAAGTTAAACATCTTAACTTCAGTGCCATTTATTTTTTGTTTTGTTTTACCTATTTTATTTTTATATTTAATTTGTTCACTTTACATCCCCATTGTAGCTCTCTCCTTCATCTCCACACAGTACCTCCCTCCTTCATACCCCTTCCCTCTCTCCCTAGTCCTCAGAAAGTGGAGCGCTCCTCCTTTATCATCTGACCTCAGCCTATCAAGTCTCATCTGGACTGCGTGCATCCTCTTCCTTTGTGGCCTGGCAAGGCCTCCCCGCTAAGGGGAAGTGATCAATGCATAGGGAACAGAGTCCATGACAAAAGTTGTCCCTACTCTCCATATTATGGACCCAGACGGAGACTGTGCTGTCTGTCTATTACATCTGAGCAGAGGGTCTAGGTCCTCACCATGCATGGTCCTTGGTCTCTGAAGCATCCTCCTCCTCTGCCCAGATTTCTTGCTCCATTGATCTCCTTGTGGAGGTCCTGGTCCCTACATGTGCTTCTATTCCCCAGCTCTTCCATAAGACTCACTGTGCTATACCTCAAAGTTTGACTGTGTATCTCAGCATCTGCTTCGATCCAATGCTGAGTGGAGTTTTTCAGAGGACCTCTATGGTGGGCTGCCCACCTGTTCCTTCTCTTCAACTGCTTGTGTCTATTCTCTTTGTCCTTCTGAGTGAGGATTACGCATTCTCCCCAGGACCCTTCTTGTTATTTAGTTTCTTTAGGTCTTTCTATTGTAGTGTGGTTATCTTGTATTTTATGGCTAATATCCACTTATTAGTGAGTATCTACCATGTGTATCTTTCTGGGTCTGGGTTACCTCATTCAGCATAAAAATTTCTAGTTTCATTTGCCTGCAAATTTCAAGATTTCCTTGTTTTTAATTGCTGAGTAGTATTCCATTGTGTAAATGTGCCACAGTTTCTTTACCAGTTCTTTGGTTGGAGGACATCTAAGTTGTTTCCAGGTTATAACTATTATGAATAAAGCTGCTATGAACATAGTTGAGCAAATGTTCTTATTGTATTTTAGAGCATATTGTGGGTATATGCCTAGGAGTGGTATGGCTATGCCTTGAGGTAGATGTATTCCCAGTTTTCAGAGAAAGTGCCAGGTTGATTTCCAGAGTGGTTGTACAAGTTTGAACTCCCACTAGCAATAGAGGAGTGTTTCTCATTCTCCACATCCTCACCAGCATTTGCTGTCACTTGAGTTTTTGATCTTAGCCATTCTGACACTGTAAGATGGAATCTCAGAGTTGGTTTGATTTGCATTTCCCTGATGACTAAGGACATTGAGCATTTCTTTAAGTGTTTCTCAGCCATTTGATATTCCTCTGTTGAGAATTCTCTGTTTAGTTCCGAGCCCCATTTCTCATTTGGGTTATTTGGTTTGGTGGTATTTAATTTCTTGAGTTCTTTATATATTTTGCTTATTAGACCTCAATCAGTTGTAGGGTTGGTGAAGATCTTTTCACAGTCTGCAGGCTGTTGTTTTGTTCTGTTGACAATGTCCTTTGCCTTACAGAAGCTCTTCAGTTTTATGAGGTCCTATTTATTATTTGTTCATCTTAGAGCATGGGCTGTTGGTGTTCTGTTTAGCAAGTTGTCTGCTTCAAGGCTCTTCCCCACTTTTTCTTCTAATAGATTTAATGTGTCTGGTTTTATGTTGAGGTCTTTAATTCACTTGGACTTGAGTTTTCTGCAGGGTGATAAATATGGATCTACTTGCATTTTTCTACATGTGGACATCCAGTTAGACCAGTACCATTTGTTGAAGATATTATCTTTTTCCCATTGTATAGACTTGTCTCTTCATAAAAAATCAAGTGGGTTTATTTCTGGGTCTTTAATTTGATTCCATTGATCCACCTGTCTGTTTCTATGCCAGTACCATGCTAATTTTATTTACTATCTATAATACAGCTTGACATCAGGGTAGAGATACCTCCAGAAGATTTTTTTATTGTATAGCATTGTTCTAGCTATTCAGTTTTTTTTTATTTTTCCAAATGAAGTTGAGAATTATTCTTTCAAGGTCAGGAAAGAATTGCATTGGCATTTTAATGGGAATTACATTGAATCTTTAGATTGCTTTTGATAAGATGGCGCCTTTTACTATGTTAATCCTACTGATCCATTAGCTTGGGAGATCTTTCCATCTTCTGATATCTTCTTCAATTTCTTTCTTCAGAGATTTGATTTTTTTTTCATACAGGTCTTTCACTTGTTTGATTAAAGTTGTACTAGGATACTTTATGGGTTTTTTTGTTTGTTCGCTTTGGTTATTGTGAAGGGTGTTGCTTTCCTAATTTCATTCTCAGCTTGTGTGTCATTTTTTTATAAAGGAGGGCTATAGAATTTTTGAATTGATTTTGTATCCAGCCACATAGCTAAAGGTGTTAAGCAATTGTAGGAGTTTCTTTGTAGAATTTTTGGGTTCACTTATGTATACTAGTATATCATCTGCAAATAATGATACTTTGACTTCTTCCTTTCCAATTTTTATTGTTTGATCTCCTTTAGTTGTTTTTTCCTCTAGCTAAGACTTGAGGTACTATGTTGAAGAGGTACGAAAAAAGCAGACAGCCTTATATCCCTGATCTCTCCAAGACTTTTTAACATGAGTGGGTATTGGATCTTGTCAAATGCTTTTTCAGCATCTAAGGATATGATCATGCGGGTTTTTTCTTTCAGTCTGTTTATATGATGGATTGTATTGATAGATTCCCATATGTTGAACCACTCTGCATGCCTGAGATAAAGCCTACTTGGTCATAGTGAATGATATTTTTGATGTGTTCTTGCATTCAATTTGCAAGAATTTTATTGAGTATTTTTGCATCAATGTTCATAAGGGAAATTGTTGTGAAATTCTCTTTCTTCCTTGGGTATTTGTGTGGTTAAGGTATGAAGGTGACTGAGACTCACAGAATGAGTTTGGTAATGTTACATCTGTTTGATTTTGTGGAATAGTTTGAAGAAGATTGGTATTACCTCTTCTTTGAAGGTCTGGTAGAATTCCACATGGAATCCATCCAGCCCTGGGCTCTTTTTGGTAGGGAGAATTTGATCATTACTTTTATTTCCTTAGAAGACATAGGACTACTTAATTTATTTGCCTAATCTTGATTCAATTTTGGTAATTGGTTATCAAGAAAATTGTCCATTTCATTTACATTTTCAAATTTTGTGGCATATAGGCTTTTGAAGTAAGACTGAAGATTCTTTGCACTTCTTCAGTGTCTATCATTATGTCTCCCTTTTGATTTCTGATTTTGTTGATTTGAAGACTCTCCCTCTGCCTTTTAGTTATTTTGGCTAATGGTTTGTCTATCTTGTTGATTTTCTCAAAGAACAAGCTTATGGTTTCATTGATTCTTTGTATTGTTCTCATTGTTTCTAATTTATTGATTTCAGCCCTGAGTTTGATGATTTCCAGCAGTCTATGCCTCTTGGGTGTATCTACTTCTTTTGGTTCTAGAACTTTCAGGTGTGCTGTTAGGTTGCCAGTATGGGATCTCTTCAGTTTCCTTATACAGATGCTTAGTGCTATGAACTTTCCTCTTAGCACTGCTTTCATTGTGTCCCATAAGTTTTGGTATGCTGTGCCTTCATTTTCATTGAATTCTATGAAGTCTTTAAAAATTAATAATTGAAAAATTATTGTCATTACATATGTCACCTTATGAATTAACAGAATATTTTTGTTTCTGTTTTCTTTAGAAATGTAAACTGTGTTCCAAAAAAAAAAAAAAAAAAAAAAAAAAAAAAAAAAAAAACATGTTGCATAAAACCACTATCTGACTAATATGGTATGGAAAGGCTCTAAATATTTTAAAGAATTAGCAATAGAAACAAGACTTCCTGGTTAAAACTCTAAAATTAGAAATATGTAGTGTCTGTTCCGACTATGATACAGAAATTCTGACTATTGTTGAAAACTTAAAAGAGTTAAATCTTTTTCTGAGAATACTGGAATAGTCAATTAAAACATAAAATTTTAACATTCTTTGTTAGAGCATGAGGTTAAAGGAATAAGGAGCCCGAAAAGAAGAAAAGGGTGGAAGTCAGTGCTGCAGCCAGAATGATGCAACGATAAACTGCCGTAATATAACTGCCGAGTTGGAATACTTTGATCAATCGAAATATCTTTCAAAAGTTATGGCAAGATAATAACAACCCTCTAGACAAACAGTATATCAGAGAATTTGTTTTAGGCATACACTGAAATAAATGTTAAAATACTTACTCAAATAATCAGAAATGATCATGGGCAGAACAATACGAAAGGGAAACATTCATACTCACGTAAGTACATAATGCAAACGCTAATGCTCTGTGCTGCTTAAAACTGGCCATAAAACACTAACAGTGAGAGGGAATGGAGTTGTTATGCTCTAAGGTTCAGGTATTTTCTAGTAGTAATGTGTATAATGATTTACACTGTATTGTAATATAGGACTGAAATGTGTATTCTTTATGGCAACAGCTAAAACACAACAAAATAATGTGTAAATTACAATTAGATGAAACACACTTAAAATAGCAAAACTTGTCAGTGTAAAAGATGACAAATCTGAATTCCTTCATGAAAGTGCAATTGGAACAAAAAAAATCTCTACTTAAAATGGTCACTTTACATTTGGTTAATTTAAATGGACTACATTTAATTAAAGAGAAAAGATTAAGATTGAGCTAACAAAACCCAACTGTCATAGTGGCTTTTTCCACCTGTCCTCTAATTCCCTAAATAATGACTCTGAGACTTTATTATTTATGACTAAATGCCTAGGCCATAACCTTTGGCTCATACCTGACTACCTCAGAATTTACTTTATTCACTTATTCTATTGTATGTTTTCCACAAGGCTGCTTACCTCTCCTCAGTTTCATGTGTCTGTGTAATTCAGAGTCCAGGATGAATCTCTTCTGACTCTAACCCTGAGTTCATCCCTATTTGCAGAAACTCTGACATCCTATTTTCTGCCTCAGCTAATAGGCCATCAGTTTTTAATTGAAAGGTGATGCTTCCTATAGTACGCAAGAGATTATCTCTACATTTCCCCTTTATTCCAATAAAAAGCTTTTTCTATTATAATGAACTATAAACAATAAGAACGTTATAAAAACTTTCATGTAATAATTACATTCAGAATGTCCAGTCCATTTGTATTTGGCAGCGTAGGAGAAAGTGCTCTAATGTCTATTCTATCTCGTTACGCTCAGAGTTCTGTACTTAAATAATTTTCTATCATAGTTTGTATTTTTCGACCTAAAAAAGTCTAATTGGCCCTAAAAATAACTTTTTTAAAAGTTCTCTTAAGTCCTAAACAACTTAAGCTTAATTGTGAGACTATAACTATCTAGACTCCAACCCCATCAGGGATCTTGTAGATAGGAAGCAAGCAGCTTCTGAGACTATACAAATGACAGAGACAGCTGGATACCTAGATATTTACCCAAATTCTTCTGCAACAATCGCGCATCAACTTCAGCCTTCTGGCCCAGTATTGACATATTTTTCTGTGCCTTGTCTTGGCAAAGCTCAACAATTGACTTTTCCCATGCCATGCTTATTCACAGCTTGGACAGTGTGCTGTCTGAAGTTGAAACAAGGACAGTTTTTCTTCCAGTGCTTTTCTTGCTACATTTGAAGCAAACTCCATATGGAAGTTCTTTGATGCCAATCTTCGCCTTTAAAGTAGAATAGGGATGCTGACAGGAGCTGACAAAATGCCTATTATTAATAAAACTTTTAAATGCCATAGTATGTGTATCTCTGATGTTTTTGAAGATCATACATCCATAGTATATCTGAATAGGCAAACATTACTTGTTTCTAGGTACTTACTATCTATCTGTTCAACCTAGGAAACATATTTCTATAATTAACTAAAGTAGTATTTAACATGGCCATGAGTTTGATTGAGTGACTAACTTGCATTACCTAATTATCTTAAACAGTTTGTAGTAGCAGCCTTCAAAAGGACTAAAACTGTACATTGCATTTTAAAATGAGTTGCATAGGTACAATACCTTATACAAGAGTTGAAACACATATACAATATGTGTATCAAATATAACTTTAAATTTGTATCAGTGTAAAATAATCTGTGCCAATACAAAATATTTGAGACTAGTAGTTGCTCTTTAATTAAGAATAGATTCAATAATCTATCTTTTTATACTAGTATTTCTGTATACCCCCTTTTTCTTTTTATCTCTTCCACCCTCCTTTCCCCTTAACATTAGATAAGAGAGAAAGAAGGATAAAGGAAAGAAATCAAAGAGAAATCTTGATGTGAAACTCTTATACCTTGTTTTCTCCATGACCAAGACCATTTAACACCTTGGAACCAATGTCTTTTTAATGATAAGAAGCACCCATTACCCATAGAAAGATCAAGAGCTACTCCACTCTTTGGGAAATGAGGCATCATTCTTAAAAAATTACTTCCTGCTGCCTGAGGGTGTTGTTTTCTTTTGGGGAGGCCCAAGAAAATTGACTAGTCTTAAAAAATGTAACTGTAACATTTGTTGTCCAGTCTGGGTGTGCTGTGAAAGTACAGAGCACCCTATCTCCATGCAACGGGTAAGTGTTCCCTTTTCTTTGCATCTATTATCATTCATTTTATTAATCTTACTCATTCTGATTAGGCTAAGAGGAAGCAAAAAATAATTTTAGTTTATATTTCCCTGATGGCTAAGTGTGTGTGTGTGTGTGTGTGTGTGTGTGTGTGTGTGTACTTCTTATATATATATATATATATTTTTTTTTTGAGACAAGGTTTCTCTGTGTAGCCTTGGCTCTCCTGGACTCACTTTGTAGACCAGGCTGGCCTTGAACTCACAGAGATCCGCCTGCCTCTGCCTCCTGAGCGCTGAGGTTTAAGGTGTGTGCCACCACACCCTGTGAGGGTTGTATGTTTTTGGTGCTTCTCAGCCATTTGTATTTCATCTTTTGAGAGCACAGCTATTAGATACAACTATTTTTATTTAATCATTTTATTTTATTTTTATTCTTCTCTCATATATTACATTCTGACTGTAGTTTTACCCTCTCCTCTTCCCCTATTCTTTCCCTCCTACCTCCCCCAAACCCACACCCCCTCCTCTCAGAGAAGAGCAGGCTTTCCAAGGACATTAACATGGCACAACAAGCTACAGTAAGACAAGGCACATAACAACACATCAAGGTTGGACAAGGCAACGCGGTAGGAGGAAAAGGGTCCCACAAGTAGGCAAAAGCATCAGAAACAGCCCACTCTATTGTTAGGATTCCCACAAGAACACCAAACTACTTGGCCATAACATATATGCTAAGGACCTAAGTTAGATCCCTATAGGCATTTTGATCTTTGTGAGTTCCCCTGGGTTCCACTTAATTGATTCTGTGTTCGTGTGACCTTCTGGTTCCTCCAGTCCTTCCTCCTCTTCCAAATGACTCCTTGAGCTCTACCTAATGTGGAGCTGTGGTACTCTGCGTCTGTTCCAATCAATTTCTGAATGAAGTTTCTTTGGTCTCTTTGATGATGATTCTGCCTGGCTCCAGTGGTCCCAGGATACTCGGCAGGCATGACAGACTATAGGTTGAAGGTTTTGTGCCTGAGTTGTCTCAATCCCTCCACTTGAGGCCTTGCTTGGTTATAGATAGCCAGTTCAGGCTCTATGTCCCTAATTACTAGGAGTAAACACTCTAGAGTTGCTAGAGTTACTGTCATAGACTTGATAGAGTTTCCATTGCACCATGTTTCCACTTCGCTCCCCAAAGCTCCCCAATTCCAGAAAAAAAATTGAGACTAGAACATAATTATAACATTTCTCTCTTCCCTTTTCTTCCTTCAAGCCCTCTCTTTTACTCCTCCCAATGCTCCTTAAAATTCACGGACTTTTAAAACTAATCATTATTGTATGCATATATAATATATTGATAACCAATAACATATAATAATATATTATTAATATAATTAATATACAATATAATTATAATAGTAATTCTTTATATATTTATATAAATCATATCAATGCTTGATATTTTACTATAAGTATATAAATATATTAATAATACTAATAAACCACTCATTATTTAATGTTACTTCATGTATTGTATTTACTTTTCTTTAGGGTTGATCTTTTGATACTGGACAACCAATTTGTATGTTCTTCTCTGGCGAAAACTACCTTCTTCACTCCCAGCTTTCTTCAGCTACCTATAATTTTTTTGTGTAGAATTGAGGCCAAGTGGGCTTTTACCCATCTGGTTTGGCATATCCATTGATGTAACTTTGGGCAGTCATGTTAGTGGGATGAGACTTTATGGATGTAATCTCTAATGTTACTAGGAGACACAATCTCACAGTAAACTCCCTGAATTAGGTCTTATAATCTTTCTTCCTTTTCTTTTGCAATGATCTCTGAGCCTTGGGTGCAGGAGTGCTTTATAGATGTATCTATTGGGACTAAGTGGCACACCTCTACATATTGATTGTTTGCGATTTTCTGTATTGAACTCCATCTGCTGAAAAGAGAAGTTTCCTTAATGAGGTGCAAGGAAGGACTACACTTAACCTGTGAGTATAGGGTCAAAGATTTAGATAGTTAGGGATTGCTCTACCTGAATAAAGTAGTGGTTGTAGGTTCTCCTTTAAGATCCATGACTTTATTAGCCCTGGGTAGTTGGCTAGATTTCCAATACCAGGCGTAGTTTTTCTCTTGTTGAGTGGAGTCTTCAGTCCACGTAGACAGTTGTTGGTTATGGCCACTACTACACCCTTCTTGTTACTGTACCATATCAGTTCTTGTGGTTGTTCATCGATGCCATACTTGGTTGCTATTCTCTTTTGGAAGCTTGCATGATGTGTCTTAGTACCATTAAAGCTAGTCTTCACGGTGGAAGCTTTCAGGCCACTTCTAGCTCAGGGGTCTCTGGTCCCTGTTTATGAGCCTTTCATCTCTGGGGACAGCCACAGACTATTAATATCCTGTAATGTTTGGGGAGTCACTTGTATAAACCTAATCAACATCTCAAAAGAAGAGAAGGAAAGATATAGGAGGCAGAAAGAATAAAGTATGCCAGGAGACCATAGTCCACTGAATCAACTAACAGTGGCTCATATGGGCTCTCAGAGATGGAACCAGCAAGCACAGGGCCTGCAAGGTCTACACCAGGGGCACTGCATGTATGTTATGGCTGTTAGCTTGATGTTTTTGTTGAACTCCTAACAGTAGAAACAGGTATGTCTCTGACTATTTTGTCTGCTTTTAGGTTGTCCAGCCTCAATATGAGAGTTTTTGTTTATATGGTTGGTTTGGTTTTTGTTTGTTCATTTGTTTGTTTTTGTCTTATTTTATCTTGTTTTGTCACGTTTGGCTGTTGTTTTTGTGGAGGCCTTCTCTTTTCTGAAAGGAATCAGAGGGAAAGTGAATATGGGGAGGAGAGATGATGGGGGACCTCGGAAGAGTGGAGATAGGGGAAGTTGTAGTCATGATGTATTAGAATATATTTTCAATAATAAAATAAAAACTAAAAAAGAGGATTTCTCATCTCTGGTCGTGAGGTCTATGTTTTCTTCTAGCAGTTTCAAGTTTCATGTTTAATCCTTTGGTCATTTTGGGTTTAGTTTTTGTACAAGGTGTAACACAAGTTGAATTTTATTATTCTACATTTGGATATCCAATTTTCCCAGCCCCATTTGGTGAAGATGCTATCTTTGCTCCAATGTATGTTTTTGGCATCATTGTCACATTAAGTGGTTAAAATTATGTGAACTTATGCTTGGGTCCTCAACTTTATTTCATTGATCCACAAAATTCTGGTTTTGTGTAAGTATTATTGTTTTTATTGAATTGGCTATGTAATATATATTAAGATCTGGAATTATAACTCTTACTAATTTAGCTCAGGATTTTTTTTTAGCAGCCTGAGGCCTTTTGTGGCTCAATATTAATTTTAAGGTATTTTTAATATCTCTGTGAAGAATGAGGTGGGCACCTTGGGATCACTTTGAATCTTCAAAGAACTTTGGTAAAATAGTCATTCTCACAATTTTAAATTCCACCATCATGTAAGCAAGGGGTGTCTTTCCATTTTCTAGTATCTTTCCTTAACTCCTTCTTCATAGGTTTAAAGCTTCATTGTGGAGGCTGTTTACTTCCTTGGATAGCTTTATTCCTAGATATTTTATTTTCTTTAAGGCTATTGTAAAGGGGAGTGTGTCCATTATCTTTTTCTCTGTATCCTGTTTGTTGGTATATTAAAAATGTTGATGTGCACAAGTTGATTTTGTGTCCTGCCATATTGCTTAATTTGTGTACTTTTTTTTTTTTTTTGGAAATTTCTTAACAGAAATTTTGGGTGCTCTAATGTATAATATCATATCATCTTCAAGTAAGGATACTTTGACTTCTTTCCTTATTTGGTAACCTTTAATTTCCTCCTTTTGTCTTATTGCTCCAGCTTGTATTTCTAATACAATATTGAAAAGGACTGGGAAGTGGCCATTCCTGTCACATTCCTGACGTCATTTGAATTGTTTTAAGCTTTCTCCACTTAGGATGATGTTGATTATAGGTTTCTCATACATACCTTTTATTCTGTTGAAGTATATTCCCTCTAGCCCTACATTGTCTAGATCTTTTATCATGAAGGAATTCATCTGTACATGTTAAAGGATTTATTTATACCTATTGAGAAGATCATGTGATTTTTGTCTTTAAGTTAATTATAGCAGTTTATTACACTTATTGACTAGTGTATATTTAAGCATCTCTGCATATCAAGAATTAAAACACACTTGGTCATGGTGAATAATCTTTCTAATATGTGACTGTATTCTTTTTGCAACTAGATATTGATTATTTTTAACTATATATTCATCAGGGATGTTGGTCTGTAGCTTGCTTTTCTGTTGTGTCTTTCCTGGTTCTGGTATTAGAGTAATATTGGATTCATTGAAGGAGTTTGGGAATGTTCATCCTGTTTCTTTCTTTTTCTCTCTCTCTTATTTCTTTTTTGAAATAGATCTTATTTGAATATCTAGTGGAACTATGCTATGAATCCATCTGACCCTAAATTTCTTTCTGTTTTTTTTTTAAGACACAAAGCTTTTTATTACTTTTTGTTATGTGTCAAATCAGGTTGTTTACTTACTTTTTTTTCACATATGGTGGTTTGGTTAATCTAGAAATTCATTCATTTCTTTTAGGTTTTTCAGATTGGTGGAGTACAAAGACTCTCTTATAGTGCTTTAACTTTCTTTAGGGTCTGTTGTAATGTTTTCCAGTTTATTTCTGATTCTGTTAACTTGGGTGCTCTCCTTTTTTTTTTCTTTTGTTTAGTGGAGACTTTTAATCTTGTTTTGTCTTCACAAAGAATCAGCTTGTAGATTTTGTTGTTTTTTTACTGCTTTCTTTTTTCTTTTGCTTCTGATATCAACTTTTATTTTTAACATTATATATATTTATTTTATTACACATGAATAAAACAAACTACATACAGCAGGGAGAACCATGAGACAATCATGGGTTATTTAAATGTTACATTCATAGTGATTTGGCTATTTGTATTTGTCAAACTTTAAATAAACATCTTTCCTATTTTGCTGGGTCTAAATTTCAGAATGAAATATATTATCTATCATATCTCATGT
Source organism: Acomys russatus (assembly GCF_903995435.1). Lineage (NCBI taxonomy): Eukaryota > Metazoa > Chordata > Mammalia > Rodentia > Muridae > Acomys > Acomys russatus. Next base: position 16,688,046 of record NC_067158.1, on the reverse strand, counting down.
CTATTAACTTAAATCCTTTATCTTTATCTAAAAAGATCTTATCCCCTAACCAACTAAAACTTCTTTGTAAAACTAAACTATATGGTCTTCAACCCCCCTCAGAGACTTGAGAAGGAATAAAACTTTAATGCCTGGGTTAGCAGCTTAGCAGCTTCCAAAATGAAAAAAAAATGACTGAGACAGTTTACTGCCTGAACAGTCATCTAATGTTCTCTATAACATTGGAGCATCATCTTCAGCCTTCTACCCAATATCTCTGATAGATTTGTTCACGAGGCAGGAACTATTAAGGACTTGCTTATCTTGTCTTGGCAGAGTTTGGCCATGGACTCTGCCTGCATGTAACCTTGCCCATTTTTAGGCAGAATTCTGTCTGTGGTAGAAATGAAGACATTTTGCCCAGTGGCTTGTTTCCCACATTTGAAACCAACTCCATAAGGAGGCTCTTTGATGCTCATCATGTTCTTGGAGGCCAGCTGGGTGTTGTCAGGACTTAACTTCTCTTCTCAAAGAATCTTTAGAATAATAAAAACGTCTTTAAATGCCATATTCTGTGGGTCTCTGAGGCTTTTGAAGACATTATTTCACTATTTTACCTTATATGTCTATAGAATCATATCTATTTGTTAGACCTAGGATATATATTCTTGTGCTAAATCACATTAGTATTTGACATGACCATGATTTGCATCAATATACAAAATTTTATACCAGTGACTTAGAGATAGCCTTCTTTGTGAGTAACATTAAGGTATTGGGTTAAAGAGTAGGTTCCAACATCTACCTTTTGTTCTGTCCTTCCTCTATATTTCTATATCCCCTTTTATTTCTTTTCAGCTCCTATCTCCTTGCCTATGTATGAAAGATAAAGGAAAAGAGAGACATCCCTGAGTTCAGCCTGGTTTTTTCTCTGCATAAGGCTGATAATAACTTATTACCACCTCCCAATGAAAATAAGCACTTGTAGACCAAGAGAGTAAACAGAAACCTACCTGACCCCTCTTAGAGGGAATGGGATGTTGTTCTCTTAGGGTTTCTTCAGGCTGAATTGGGGTATAATACCTTAGAAGCCCCACCCCATGCCCCGAAATTGGGGAAAATGGTTAAGCAAGCCAAGGATTGCATTTGTGGTCCAGTTTGTAAATGTTGAGAGATTCTAGGCTTAATAGGAGTCCTGTGTGGGACAAATTGAAATGCTGGACCAATTGGGATCAGAAGCTTTCTACAATGCTGTCTAGGAAGCTGTCTAATTCTGATGGGTAACAACATCAGAGCCATCTGTGGCTGGAGCAAGAAGGAGGCAGGATGTCAGTGTCCAGGCATGCTGAGAGGAATGAATACTATCAGGTCTAATCCAGTGTCAGTGTCTGATTCCTTTGTTCTGAAAACATAATTTCTCACAAGCATTATACAGTTCTAACATTATTATTGTATGAGGTGTGCGGGATGCACAGAGCAGTTAAGACTGATTCTCTGCTCATTGTATGAGCAGAAGTAAGACATGTGTATATCTCCCTTCATGCTATCCTAAGAATGGCCTCTAGTAATAAGTCACAGAGAATCTGTGGCCAGCATGAAGCCTCTCTATGAATTTACATTCGTATCTCTGTTAGTCTCAGAGCTATTCCCATGTAGTTGGATTAGCAGTATATGTTACCTGCTTGTTCTGCAGTTTGAATTATTTACATCCAAATTGCAACTCCCTCCCTCAATGCCTCCCGATCCCATCCCCTTCCCTCACCCCCTTTCCCTCCCTCCCCTAGTCCTTAGAAAGGGCAGGCCCCCTCCCCCAATATCTGCCCTCGGCTTATCTAGTGTCCCTTGTACTACGTATAACCTCTTCCTCTATGGCCTAGAAAGGTCACCCTACACTCTCAGCACTCTGCCCAGTATCCAGCTTTGAGTTTCCATAACTGTCCCTGTCCACTGGGTGGAGACTCTCAGAGGACATCTATGTTGGGCTAGAATCCACATATAAGCGAGTATATGCCATGCATACCTTTTTGGTTCTGTGTTATCTCATTTGTGATGATAATTTCTAGTTCCATCCATTTGCCTACAATTCAAAATTTCCTTGTTTTTTTTTTTTTTTTTTTTTTTTTTTTTTTTTTTTTTTTTTTTTTTTTTTTTTAATAGCTGAGTAGTATTCCATTGTTTAGATGTACCATTCTTTAGTTGAGGGACATCTAAGTTGTTTCCAGATTCTGGCTGTTACAAATAAAGCTGCTATGAACATAATTGAGCAAGTGTCCTTGTTGTATGATGGAGCATCTTTTGGGTATATTCCCAGGGGTGGTATGGCTGGGTTCTGAGGTAGCATTATTCCCAGTTTCCTGAGAAAGAACCAGATTGATTTCCAAAGGAGTTGTACAAGTTTGCACTCCCACCAGCAATGAAAGAGTGCCCTTTCTTCACAGCCTTGCCAGCATGTGCTGTCACCTGAGTTTTTGATCCTAGCCATTTGGATAGGTGTAAGGTGGAATCTTAGAGTCGTTTTGAGTTGCATTTCCCTGATAACTAGGAATGTTGAGCATTTCTTTAAGTGTTTTTCAGCCATTCGATATTCCTCTGTTGAGAATTCTCTGTTCAGATCTATACCACAATATTTATTGGATTTGGTTTGGTGATGTTTAGTTTCTTGAGTTCTTTATATATTCTGAATATTAGCCCTTTGTCAGATGTATGGTTGGTAAAAATCTTTTCTGTCTGTCAGCTGTCATTTTGTTCTGTTGACAGTGTCCTTTGCCTTACAGAAGCTTTCCGGTTTCCTAAGGTCTCATTTACTAAGTGTTGATCTTAGGGCCTGAGCTGTTGGTGTTCTGTTGAGGAGGTTGTCTTCTGTGCCAATGAGCTCAAGGCTCTTCCCCACTTTTTCTTCTAATAGATTTTGTATGTCTGGTTTTATGTTAAGGTCTTTAATCCATTTAGACTTTAGTTTTGTGCAGGATGATAAATATGGATCTATTTTCATTTTTCTACATGTAGCCATCCAGTTAGATCAGCATCATTTGTTAAAGATGCTGTCTTTTTTCCAATGTATGTATTTGGATTCTTTGTCAAAAATCAAGTGTCCATAGGTTTGTGGGTTTATTTCTGGGTCTTTGATTTGATTCCATTGATCAACCAGCCTATTTCTATGCCAGTACCAAGCTTTTTTTTTTTTATTTGTTTTGTTTTGTTTTGTTTTACTGTTGCTCTATACTACAGCTTGAGATCCAGGATGGAGAATTCTCTATATCTTTTATTGTACAGACTCATTTTAGCTATTCTGGGTTTTCTGTTTTTCCATATGAAGGTGAGAATTGATCTTTCAAGGTCAGTAAAGAATTGTGTGGATATTTTGATGGAAATTGCATTGAATCTGCAGATTGCTTTTGGTAAGATAGCCATTTTTTTGTTTTGTTTTTTCACTTTTTTTATTTTATTAATTTATTCTTGTTACATCTCAGTGTTTATCCCATCCCTTGTATCCTCCCATTCCTCCCTCCCCCCCCCATTTTCCCATTATTCCCCTCCCCTATGACTGTTCCTGAGGGGGATTACCTCCCCCTGTATATTCTCATAGCGTATCAAGTCTCTTCTTGGCTACCTGCTGTCCTTCCTCTGAGTGCCACCAGGTCTCCCCCTCCAGGGGACATGGTCAAATGTGAGGCACCAGAGTACGTGAGAAAGTCATATCACACTCTCCACTCAACTGTGGAGAATATTCTGACCATTGGCTAGATCTGGGAAGGGGTTTAAAGTTTACCTCCTGTATTGTCCTTGGCTGGTGCCTTAGTTTGAGCGGGACCCCTGGGCCCAAATCTGCCTATCATATTGTTCTACTTGTAGATTTCTAGGACCCTCTGGATCCTTTTATTTTGCTATTCTCCCATGCGTCTCTCATTTAGAGTCCCAATAGGATGTCCTCCCCTCTGTCCCAGTTTCCTGGTAAGTGAAGGCTTTCGTGGGACATGCCCCTTGGGCTAGTATGCAGATATAAATGAGTATATACCATTTGATTCTTTCTGCTTCTGGGTTAACTCACTCATTATGATCATTTCTATCTCAATCCATTTATCCACAAATTTCGGGAATTCCTTGTTTTTAATAGCTGAGTAGTATTCCATAGTGTATATGTACCACAGTTTCTTTATCCACTCTTCTACTGAGGGACACTTAGGCTGTTTCCATGTTCTGGCTATTATGAAAAAGGCTGCTATGAACATGGTTGAGCAAATTTTCTTGTGTGCTGGAGCATCTTCTGGGTATATTCCAAGGAGTGGAATAGCTGGGTCTTGAGGAAGCCCTATTCCCATTTTTCTGAGATAGCACCAGATAGATTTCCAAAATGGCTGTACTAGTTTGCATTCCCACCAGCAATGAAGGAGTGTTCCTCTCTCCCCACATCCTCGCCAGCATGTGGTGTCGCTTGAATTTTTGATCTTAGCCATTCTGATGGGTGTAAGATGGAATCTCAGAGTTGTTTTGATTTGCATTTCCCTGATGACTAAGGAGGTTGAGCATTTCTTTAAGTGTTTCTCAGCCATTTGATACTCCTCTGTTGAGAATTCTCTGTTTAGTTCCAAGCCCCATTTCTCAATTGGGTTATTTGATTTGGTGGTGTTTAATTTCTTGAGTTCTTTATATATTTTGGATATTAGACCTTTGTCAGATGTAGGGTTGGTGAAGATTTTTTCCCAGTCTGTAGGCTGTCGCTTTGTTCTCTTGACAGTGTCTCCTGCCTTACAGAAGCTTCTCAGCCTCATGAGGTCCCATTTCTTAATGGTTGACATTAAGGCCTGAGCCGTTGGTGTTCTGCTCAGGAAGTTGTCTCCTGTGCCAATATGTTCCAGGCTCTTTCCCACTTTTTCCTCTAAGTGACTTAGTGTCTCTGGTTTTATGTTGAGTTCTTTAATCCACTTGGATTTGAGTTTTGTGCAAGGTGACAAATATGGGTCCAGTTTCATTTTTTTACACATAGACCTCCAGTTAGACCAGCACCATTTGTTGAAGATGCTATCCTTTTTCCATTGAATGGATTTGGCTTCTTTGTCAAAAATCAAGTGACCATATGTGTGTGGATTCATATCTGGGTCTTCGATTCGATTCCACTGATCAACCAGCCTGTTGCTGTGCCAGGACCATGCTGTTTTAATTACTATTGCTTTATAGTACAGTTTGAGATCAGGTATGGAGATTCCTACAGAGCACCTTTTATTGTAGAAGATTGTTTTAGCTATTCTGGGTTTTTCGTTTTTCCATATGAAGTTCAGAATTGAACTTTCAATGTCTTTAAAAAATTGTGTAGTTATTTTGATAGGGATTGCATTGAATCTGTAGATTGCTTTTGGTAGGATGGCCATTTTTACTATGTTAATTCTCCCGATCCATGAGCAAGGAAGATCATGCCATCTTCTCAGGTCTTCTTCAATCTCTTTCTTCAGAGTTTTGAAATTTTTTTCATACAAGTCCTTCACTTGCTTAGTTAGGGTAACTCCTAGATATTTTATATTGCTTGTGGCTAATGTGAAGGGTGTGGTTTTCCTAATTTCTTTCTCTGCAAGCTTGTCATTTGTGTATAGGAAGGCTACAGACTTTTTTGAGTTAATTTTGTATCCAGCCAATTTGCTGAAGGTGTTTATCAGCTTTAGGAGTTCTCTGGTGGAATTTTGAGGGTCACTTATGTACACTATCATATCATCTGCAAAAGGGATAATTTGACCTCCTCCTTTCCCATTTGGATACCCTTGATCTCCTTTTGTTGTCTTATTGCTCTGGCTAGAACTTTGAGTACTATATTGAAGAGATATGGAGAGAGTGGGCAGCCTTGCCTTGTTCCCAATTTGAGAGGAATTTCCTTGAGTATCTCACCATTTACTGTGATTTTGGCTATTGGCTTGCTGTATATAGGCTTTATTATGTTGAGGAAAGTGCCTTGTCTCCCCGTCTCTCTAAAACTTTAAACATGAATGGGTGTTGAATTTTATCAAATGCTTTTTCTGCATCCAAGGAGATGATCATGTGGTTTTTTATTTTCGGTTTATTTATATGGTGGATTACATTGATGGATTTCCGTATATTAAACCATCCCTGCATGCCTGGAATGAAGCCTACTTGGTCATGATGAATGATATCTTTGATGTGTTCCTGTATTCGTTTTGCAAGTATTTTATTTAGTATTTTTGCATCTATGTTCATAAGAGAAATTGGTCTGAAATTCTCTTTCTTTGTTGAGTCTTTGTGAGGTTTAGGTATCAATGAGAGTATGGCCTCATAGAATGAATTTGGTAATTTTCCATCCATTTCTATCTTTTGGAGTAGCTTGAAGAGTATCAGTATTAGCTCGCCCTTGAAGGTCTGGTAGAATTCTGCCCTGAAACCATCGGGCCCTGGGCTTTTTTTTGGTTGGGAGACCATCGATGGTTGCTTCTATTTTTATAGGGGAAATGGGACTATTTAGCTTGTTTATCTGTTCTTCATTCAACTTTGACAAGTGAAATTGATCAAGAAAATCGTCCATTTCCCTTAGATTTTCAAATTTTTGTGGCGTATATGCCTTCAAAGTAGGATCTTATGATTCTTTGCATTTCTTCAGTGTCTGTTGTTATGTCTCCCTTTTCATTTCTGATTTTGTTGATTTCACTACTGTCTCTCTGCCTTTTAGTTAGTTTGGCTAATGGTCTGTCTATCTTGTTGATTTTCTCAAAGAACCAGCTTTTGGTTTTGTTGATTTTTTGGACTGTTTTCTTAGTTTCTAATTTGTTAATTTCAGCCCTGAGTTTGATTATTTCCAGGCGTCTACTCCTCTTGGGTGTTTCTGCTTCTTTTTTTTTCTAGGACTTCCAGTTGTGTTGTTAAGATGCTTATGTGCGATGTTTCCAATTTCTTTTTAAAGGCACTTAGTGCTATGAATTTTCCTCTTAGCACTGCTTTCAATGTATCCCACAAATTTGGGTATGTTGTTTCTTCATTTTCATTGAATTTCAGAAACTCCTTGATTTCTTTCTTTATTTCTTCCCTGACCCAGGTGTCATTTAGCAGACAGTTGTTTAGTTTCCACGTATGTGTAGGCTTTTTGTTATTTCTGTTGTTGTTGAATTGCAGTCTAAGAGCATGGTGATCTGATAGGATACAAGGTATTATTTCAATCCTCTTGTATCTATTGAGGCTTGCTTTGTGACCTATGTTGTGATCAATTTTGGAGAAGGTTCCATGGGGTGCAGAGAAGAAGGTGTATTCTTTCTTGTTTGGGTGAAAGGTTCTATAGATATCTGTTAGATCCATTTGACCCATGGCATTGGTTAATGAGGTTATTTCTCTGCTTAGTTTCTGTTTCAATGACTTATCCTTCAGTGAGAGTTGGGTGTTGAAGTCTCCCACTATTATTGTGTGGGGATCGATGTGTGGTTTAAGCTTTTTTAGCAGATCTTTTACAAATGTGGGTGCCCTTGTATTGGGAGCATAGATGTTCAGAATTGTGATGTCATCTTGGCTGACTTTACCTTTGATGAGTATGAAGTGTCCTTCCTCATCCCTTTTGATTAATTTTGGTTGAAAGTCTATTTTGTTCGATACTAAAATGGCTATGCCTGCTTGCTTCTTGTGACCATTTGCTTGGAATATTTTTTTCCAACCTTTTACCCTGAGGTAATACCTTTCATTATGGGTGAGATGTGTTTCTTGAATGCACAAGAATGTTGGATCTTGTTTATGTACCCATTTAGTTAGTCTGTGTCTTTTTATTGGAGAATTGAGGCCATTGATGTTGAGAGATAGTAATGACCAGTGACTGTTAAGAGTCTTAATATTGATGTTGTTTCCAGTCGAGCGTTTGTGTAGTTGTGTTTTTGCCATGGGATAGTTATCTATTTCCTGGGTAGTTTTGGTTGTAGCTTGACCCTTTGGGATGAAGTGTTCCTTCTACTACCTTCTGTAAAGCTGGATTTGTGGATAGGTACTGTTTGAATTTGTTTTTGTCCTGGAATATTTTGTTTTCTCCATCAATGGTAATTTATAATTTTGCTGGGTAAAGTAGTCTGGCCTGGCATCTGTGGTCTCTTAGGGTTTGCAGGATCTCTGTCCTGGCCCTTCTGGCTTTTATGGTCTCTGCTGAGAAGTCGGGTGTAATTCTGATAGGTTTACCATTAAATGTTATTTGGCCCTTTTCCCTTGCAGCTTTTAATATTTTTTCTTTGTTCTGCATGTTTTGTGTTTTGATTATATGTGGCGGGCAGTTTTTTCTTTTCTGGTCAATTCTATTTGGTGTTCTGTAGGCCTCTTGTATGTTTATAGGCATTTTTTCCTTAGATTGGGGAAATTATTTTCTATGATTTTTGTTGAGAATAGTTTCTGGGCCCTGGAGTCTGATGTCTTCTCTTTCTTCAATGCCTATTATCCTCAAATTTCTTCTTTTCATGGTGTCATTAATTTCTTGGATGTTTTGTGTCAGGAGTTTTCCAGATTTGGCATTTTCTTTAATGGTTGATTCAATATCTGTGATTGTATCTTCTAGACCTGAGATTCGTTCTTCCATCTCTTGGATTCTGTTAGAAAAGCTCACCTCTGTGTTGCTCGCCTTCTTCTCTGAGTTCTCAAGTTCTCGTTTTTCTTCTGTCTGTGTGTTTATCATTGAATCCATTTTCATTTTCAGATCTTGAACTGATTTTTTGATTTCTTTCATCTGATTTTTTGTATATTCCTGAGTTTCTTCCATTGCCTCTTTATAGGTATTCAGAGCTTGAACCGTTTTTTATTTATTTCTTTCATCTGGTTGTTTGCATTTTCTTGTAATTTTTCCAGTTCCACTCTATGTGCTTCTTTTATGCCTCTCACCTGTTTGTCTGCGTCTTCCTGCATTTGATTACGAATTTTATTTGTTTCCTCCATTATCATCCTCATTACTAAGGATTTGAGGTCATTTTCTTGTATTTCCATTGTATTTGAGTCTATGGGTTGTTTTCTTTGGGAGAGCTGGAAACTGGAGACGCCATGTTTTTTTGGGGTTTTTTGCGTATGCTTTTTCGTTGTCCTTTAGACATCTTGCCATGTTTGCTTTTATTGGGTAGCTTCCAGAGTTGCATGGAGGGTTTCTGACGATAGATTCACTTGTTTTCTCACGATTTCCTTAGGCTGCGAGCTCAAAGCTTCACTGGTGTGGATGTTAGGAGGTTAGCCCTGTTGTTCTGGTCTCTCACAGCCAGTGATCTTCAGCCCCCCTGTGCTGTGGATCCTGCAATTGTTCTGGGTCTCTGAATGAGCGTTGGGTCAGGCCAAGGTATCCACAGCCTTCTCTGTTCCCTGCCAAGTCCAGCCAGGAACACTGGGCCCGAACCAAAGGCTGAACTCAGCTAGATTCTCAGGGCCTGAACCGTCTGCCGAGCTCAGCTAGGGATTCTGGGCCCGAAATGCACACGGGGTCCAGGCAGAATTTTTGGGCTGGGACTACGCACCAAGCTCCGCTAAGGCCTTTTGGCCCAAAGTGCGTGCTGTGGTCAGTTATTAACTCAGGGCCCGAACTGTCCACCAATCTCAGCCAGGAATTCTGGATTCAAACAGCACACTGTGTCCAACCAGAGTCTTAGAGCTGGTGGAACCGCGCGCTCTGTCCAGCCTGCGCCACAGCAGGAGAACTGCGGCTGCTCTGAGTTAGCGCCATTGGTGGAACCAAATGCTCCGCCCAGACTGTGTCACCGCAGGGGAGCTTCTGCTGAGCTGAGGTGGTGCCCAGGATAGAACTGAGCGCTCCACCAAGCCTGCGCCACAGCAGGAGAACTGCGGCTGCTCTGAGTTACCGCCGGTGGTGGAACCAAGTGCTCCGCCCAGACTGTGTCACCGCAGGGGAGCTGCCGCTGAGCTGAGGTGCTGCCTAGTGTGGAGCTGCGCGCTCCACTAAGCCTGCGCCACAGCAGGGGAGCTGTGGCCAAAGGTGAGTTAGTGCCTCGGGCAGAATTTTTTGCCCACCACCACTGGTGCCGCTGGTGGTACTGCCTCTGCCGCTGCCGCTCCGATCAGAGAAAATCCACGCTCCTCCCGTGTGCAGGGGCACGCAGGTCCTCCGCACCCTGGTCCCTCCGAACCGTGGAGCATTCCCGCTGCCGTGATATTCGGACCTCGGTGTTCCTGGCTCAGAAATCTGTGCAATTCCCTGAATTGTTCACTGGAGCCTCCAAAGCGGTCCACACTGCTCGCCGCCATCTTGGATCCCCCAGATAGCCATTTTTACTGTGTTGATTCTCCCAATCCACAAGCATGGGAGATCTTTCCATCTTCTGAAATCTTCTTCAAAGTCTTTCTTCAGAGATTTGAATTTTTTTTTTCATAAAAATCTTTCACTTTATTGGTTAGGGTTACACCAAGATACTTTATATTATTTATCGCTATTGTGAAGGGTGTAGTTTCCCTAACTTCTTTTTTCAGCCTGCTTGTCACTTGTATACAGGAGGGCTACTGAGTTTTTAAAGTTGATTTTGTATCCTGTCACTTTTCTGAAGGTGTTTATCATCTGTAGAAGTTCCTTGATAGAATTTTTGGGGTCACTTATATATATAAAATCATATCATCAGCAAATAGTGATAATTTTACTTCTTTTCCAATTTGTTTTTTTATTAATTTATTTCAGATTACAACTCAATTGCCACCCCATCACTTGTATCCTCCCATTCCCCCCTCCCTCCTGCTTTCACCCTATTCCCATCTCCTAGGTCTATGACCGAGAGGGACCTCCTCCCCCACTATATGGTCATAGGCTATCAAGTCTCATCTTGGTAGCCTGCTTATTCTTTCTTTGAGAGCCCTCAGGCCTCCACACCAAGAGGAGGTGGTCAAATACTGGGCACCAGAGTTCATGTCTAAGTCAGTCCATGCTCTCCATGTAACTGTGGAGAGTGTCCTGTCCATTGACTAGAATAGAGTAGGGGTTTGGTGTTTACTACTTGTACTGTCTTTGGACAGTGCAATAGCTAAAGCAGACCCTCCTGGGCCCTGATACACCCATCATGATGTTCTTCTTGTATGTTTCAAGGACCATCTGGGTCCTTCTATTTTCTCATCTCCTATCTTTGTTTTACCTAGAGTCCCAGTGGGATGTCCTTGCATCTATCCCAGTCTCCTGGTAAGTGAAGACTTTCATGGGCCATGCATTTTGGGCTAGTACCCAATTATAAGTGAGTATATACGATGTGAGCCTTTCTGCTTCTGGGTTAATCCACTAGGTAGGACCATTTCTAGTTCCATTCATTTTTAGACAAATTTTGGGATTTCTTTGCTTTTAGTAGCTGAGTAGTATTCCATGGTGTAAATATACCACAGTTTCTTTATCCATGCTTCACCTGAGGGACATTTAGGCTGTTTCCAGGTTCTGGCTATTACAAATAAGGCTGCTATGAACATGGTTGAGCAAATCTTCTTGTTGTGTGCTGGAGCATCTTCTGGGTATATTCCAAGGAGTGGAATAGCTGGGTCTTGAGGAAGCCCTATTCCCAGTTTTCTAAGATAGCACCAGATAGATTTCCAAAGTGGTTGTACAAGTTTGCATTCCACCATCAATGAAGGAGTGTTCCTCTTTCTCCTCATCCGCGCCAGCATGTATTGTCAGTTGAAGTTTTGATCTTAGCCATTCTGATGGGTGTAAGATGGAATCTCAGAGTTGTTTTGATTTGCATTTCCCTGATGACTAAGGAGGTTGAGCATTTCTTTAAGTGTTTCTCAGCCATTTGATACTCCTCTGTTGAGAATTCTCTGTTTAGTTCCAAGCCCCATTTCTCATTTGGGTTATTTGGTTTGGTGGTGTTTAATTTCTTGAGTTCTTTATATATTTTGGATATTAGACATTTGTCTGATGTAGGGTTGGTGAAGATATTTTTCCAGTCTGTAGGCTGTCGCTTTGTTCTCTTGACAGTGTCTCCTGCCTTACAGAAGCTTCTCAGCCTCATGAGGTCCCATTTATTAATTGTTGACCTTAAGGATTGGGCTGTTGGTGTTCTGTTCAGGACGTTGTCTCCTGTGCAAATGTGTTCCAGGCTCTTCCCCACTTTTTAATATAACCAATTTAGTGTCTCTGGTTTTATGTTGAGGTCTTTAATCCACTTGGACTTGAGTTTTGTGCATGGTGACAAATATGGGCCTAACTGCATTTTTCTACATGTAGATATCCAAATAGACCAGCACCATTTGTTGAAGATGCTATCCTTTTTCCATTGTATTTATTTGGATTTTTTGTCAAAAATCAAGTGTCCATAGGTTTGTGGGTTTATTTCTGGGTCTTTGATTTGATTCCGTTGATCAACCAGCCTGTTGCTGTGCCAGTACTATGCTGTTTTAATTACTATTGCTTTATAGTACAGCTGAGATCAGGTATGGAGATTCCTCTGGAGGATCTTTTATTGTACAAGATTGTTTTAACTATTCTAGGTTTTTTGTTTTTCCATATGAAGTTGAGAATTGATCTTTCAATGTCTTTAAAGTATTGTGTAGGTATTTTGATAGGGATTGCATAGAATCTGTAAATTGCTTTTGGTAAGACGGCCATTTTTACTATGTTAATTGTTCTGATCCACAAACAAGGGACAGCCATCCATCTTCTGATATCATCTTCAATCTCTTTATTCAGAGATTTAAAGTTTTATTTTTCAAACAAATCCTTTACTTGCTTGGTTAGAGTTACTCCTAGATATTTTATATTGCTTGTGGCTAAGGTGAAGGTTATAGTTTTCCTAATTTCTCCCTCTGCATGATTGCCATTTGTATATAGGAAGGCTACTGATTTTTAGAGTTAATTTTGTATCCAGACAATTTGCTGAAGGTATTTATCAGCTGTAGGAGTTCTCTGGTGGAATTTTGGGGTTGCTTAAGTACACTATCATATCATCAGCAAATAGGGATAATTTGACTTCCTCTTTTCCTATTTGGATCCTCTTGAACTCCTTTTGTTGTCTTATTGCTCTGGCTAGAACTTCAAGAACTATGTTGAAGAGATATGGAAAAAGTAGGTAACCTTTCCTGGTCTTTGATTTTAGTGGAATTTTCTTGAGTTTCTCTCCATTTAATTTGATGTTGGCTATTGGCTTGCTGTATATAGCCTTTATTGTGTTTAGGTATGTGCTTTGTATTCCTGATCTCTCCAAAACTTTAAATTTGAATGGGTGTTGGATTCTGTCAAATTCTTTTTCTGCATCTAAGGAGATCATCATGTGGTTTTTTATTTTCAGTTTGTTTATATGGTGAATTACATTGATGGATTTTCGTACATTAAACCATCCCTGCTTGCCAGTTATCATGGTGAATGATATCTTTGATATGTTCTTGTATTCATTTTGTGAGTATTTTATTGAGTATTTTTGCATCAATGTTCACAAGAAAAATTGGTCTGAAATTCTCTTGTTTTGTTGCATCTTTTTGGTTTAGGTATCAATGTGACTGTGGCCTCATAGAATGAATTTGGTAATGTTCCATCTATTTCTGTCTTTGAGGTAGCTTGAAGTGTATCGGTATTAGCTCTTCTTTCAAGGTATGGTAGAATTCTGCACTGAAACCATCTGGCTTTGGGATTTTTTTGGTTGGGAGACTATCAATGATTGCTTCTATTTCTACAGGAGAAATAGGACTATTTAATTGGTTTATCTGTTCTTGATTCAATTTTGGCAATTGGACTCGATCAAGAAAATTGTCCATTTCCCTTAGATTTTCAAATTTTGTGGTGCATTTGCCTTTTAAGTAGGATCTTAAGATTCTTTGTATTTCTTCAGTGTCTGTTGTTATGCCTCCCTTTTCATTTCTGATTTTGTTGATTTGGATAGTGTCTCTCTGCCTTTTAGTTAGTTTGGCTAACAGTCTGTCTATCTTGTTGATTTTCTCAAAGAACCAGCTTTGATTTTGTTGATTCTTTGGCTTGTTTTCTTAGTTTCTAATTTATTGAGTTTTAGCCTTGAGTTTGATTATTACAGACATCTACTCCTCTTGGGTGTTTCTGCTTTTTTTTTCCCTAGGGCTTCCAGCTGTGTCGTTAAATTGCTTATGTGGGATGTTTCCAATTTCTTTTTAAAGGCACTTAGTGCTATGAATTTTCCTCTTAGCACTGCTTTCAATGTATCCCACAAATTTGGTTATGTTGTTTCTTCAATTTCATTGAATTTCAGGAAGTCCTTAATTTCTTTCTTTATTTCTTCCATCACCTAGGTGTCATTAAGTAGAGAGTTGTTTAGTTTTCATGTATGTGTAGGCTTTCTGTTATTTCTGTTGTTGTTGAAATGCAGCCTAAGACCATGATGATCTGATATGATACAAGGTATTATTTCAGTCCTCTTGTATTTGTTGAGGCTTGCTTTGTGACATACTATGTGATCAATTTTGGAGAAGGTTCCATGGGTGCAGAGAAGGTATATTCCGTTTGTTTGGGTGAAAGGTTTTGTAGATATCTGTTAGATCCATTTGATTCATGGCATTGGTTAAGGATGTTATTTGTCTGCTTAGTTTCTGTTTCAATGACGTATCCTTCAGTGAGAGTGGGGTGTTGAAATCTCCCACTATTAATGTGTGGGGATCTAGGTGTGGTTTAAGCTTTGTTAATAATTCTTTTACATGGGATATGACTTTCTCAAGTACTCTGGTGCCTCACATTTGACCATGTCCCCTGGAGGGGGAGACCTGGTGGCACTCCGAAGAAGGACAGCAGGTTGCCAAGAAGAGACTTGATACCCTATAAGCTTATACAGGGGGAGGTAATCCCCCTCAGGAACAGTCATAGGAGAGGGGAGTAAGGGGAAAATGGGAGGGAGGGAAGAATGGGAGGATACAAGGGATGGGATAACCATTGAAATGCAACAAGAATAAATTAATAAAAAAATTTTAAAAAATGATTCTTTTACAAATGTGGGTGCCCTTGTTTTGGGAACATAGATATTCAGAATTGTGATGTCATCTTCTTTGACTTTACCTTTGATGAGTATAAAGTGTCCGTCCTTATCTCTTTTGATTAGTTTTGGTGTAAAATCTATTTTGTTAGATATTAAAATGGTACACCAGCTTGCTTCCTGTGTCCATTTGCTTGAAATATTTTTCCAGTCTTTTACCGTGAGGTATTGTCTATCCTTGTGGATGAGATGTGTTTTTTGGATGCAGAAGAATATTGGGTCTTGTTTATGCATCCATTTGCTTGGTATGTATCTTTTTATTGGAGAATTGAGACCATTTATGTTGAAATATACTAGTAACCAGTGACTGTTACGTCCATTAATTTTGATGTTGGCTGCAGTAGAGTGGTTGAGTGGTTATGTTTTTGCAATGGTCTGGTTATCTATGTCCTGTGTTGTTTCAGTTGTAGTTTGTCACTTTGGGTTGGGGTTTTCTTTCTATTAACTTCTGTAAGGCCACATTAGTGGTTAGGTACTGTTTAAATTTGCTTTTATCATGGAATATCTTGGTTTCTCCATCAACGGTTATTGAAAGTTTTGCTGGATACAGTAGTCTTGCCTGGTATCTGTGGTCTCTTAGGGCTTGTAGGACCTCGGTCCAGGCCCTTTTGGCTTTTATGGTCTCTGCTGAGAAGTCAAGTGTAATTCTGGTAGGTTTGCCATTAAATGTTAATTAGCCCTTTTCCCTTGCAGCTTTTAATA
Organism: Acomys russatus; assembly: GCF_903995435.1. Taxonomy (NCBI): domain Eukaryota; kingdom Metazoa; phylum Chordata; class Mammalia; order Rodentia; family Muridae; genus Acomys; species Acomys russatus. Next base: position 16,672,456 of record NC_067158.1, on the reverse strand, counting down.
TTTTTTTTTCTTTATTCTGTATATTTTGTGTGTTTTTTACTATGTGGCATGAGGATTTTCTTTTCTGGTCAATTCTATATAGTGTTCTGTAGGCCTCTTGTATGTTTATATGCACCTCCTTTCTTAAATTGGGGAAATTTTCTTCTAAGATTTTGTTGAAGATATTTTCTGGTCCTTGGAGCCGGGTGTTTTCTCTTTCCTCAATTCCTGTTATCCTCTGATTTCATATTTTCAGGGTGACCTTTATTGCTTGGATGTTTTATGTCAGGAATTTTTCAGATTTAGCATTTTCTTTATTGATTGTTTCATGTTCTTCCGTAATTTCTTCTGCTGAGATTCATTCCTTCATGTCTTGAATCTGTTAGAGAAGCTTAGGTCTGCATTACTTGCCTGCTTCTCGGAGTTCTCTTGTTCCTGGCTTTTTTCTGTCTGTGTTTTTATCATTTTTCCATTTTCATCTTCAGATCTTTAACCATTTTATTGATTTCCTTCATCTGATTGTTGGTCTTTTCCTGGATTTTTTCAAGTGCCTCTGTATAGGTCTCTTTAATGTCTTCAATCTGTTTGGCTGCATCTTCTTGCATTTGTTTCAGGATCTTATTCGTTTCCTCCACTATCATCTTCATTACTATGGATTGGAGGTCATTTTTTCATGTTTCAATTCTGTTTGAGTTCTCAGCGTTGATTTCATTGGGATAGTTGGGATCTGGAGATGCTGTATTTTTTGGGTTTTGTTGTGTATGGTTTTGGCTGACCTCTAGTCATCTTGCTGTCTCTGATGTTGGGACCCTAATCCATGCTCTTCATTCTGCCTGGGCCAACGGACCCACAAATCGGCCAGAGAGGGAGACAGAAGTTGGGCAGGCATGTCACGCATACAGACAGGCACGTTCTATGGTGAGAAGCTTTAAAGCTGTGGCTGGAGGTGTGGCTTCAGCTGTCTGGGGCCTTGTGTGGGCCCTGGGTCTCTCCGTGGACTGACGGACTTGATCTATGCTCTCAGTTCCCCTTGGTCCAGCGGACTTGCAGATGGTCAGAGAGGAAGACAGATGGTGCAGTTGATGCAAACACCCTTGGCTCTGGGTTTTGATTTCATGCTCATGCTCCTGTGATTTCTGGCCCCTGAGGCTTTCTCTCAGAACTTGCAGGTCATTCTGAGGTCAGAACCACCTGTTTTCCTATGTTTTTCCTGGGCTAGCAGCTCCAGCCTGTAGTTACACTGCCCACAGTTCAGTCTCAGATACCAAATTCCTGGTTATCACTGGCAGGAACCTTTCCAGCTGCTGGAAAGTGTGCACCCTTCCTCTACATTCTTAGATTAGACAATCTGGGTGTGTAGCCTTAGCGCTGTGTATGGAGGGTGTGTCCACAGCTGCCTGGTGCCCTGTGAGGGCCCTGGGTCTCTGTGTGGACTGGTGAGCCCAGATCCATGCTTTCCATTCCCCCTGGGCCAGTAGGTCCATAAATGGTCTCAGAGGAAGACAGAGGCCAACACCCTTGGCTCTGGGTTTGGGTTTTGTGCTTACAATCACCTGGACACAGGTCCCTGGGGCTTTCTCGGGACTAGCGGGTCAGTCTGGGGTCAGAGCTGCCTGTTTTCCTGGGCCAGTAGCTCCAGCCTGGAGATACACCACCCATAGTTCAGTCTCAGATACAAAGGTCTTGGTTAACAGTGGGGGGAACCTGTCCCACAGCTAGGAAGTGTGCACCCTTCCTCCAAGTTCTTAGGACAGACAAACCGAGTGCGCAACTTTAGCACTGTAGCTGGAGAGTATATTCACAGCTGCCTGGTCCTCTGTGTGGGCTCTGGGTCTCTTTGTGGACAGGTGGGCCCAGATCCATGCTCTCCATTACCCCTAGACCTAGTATTGTCCTGATCTTCTGGACACCACGCCAATCACCTCTGCAGGTGGGACCCTGCCTGCATTCACAGCTACCTGCTTCAGCAACTGCTGCTGTTTCTGAGGCCACCGTGGCTGCTCTCCAGGGGGTCCATGCTCTCTGCAAGTTCAGGAGTGTACAGGTTTCCTGTAGTTTATTTCTGTTGAACGTTGGAGTTCTCCTTTTCCGATTTGTATCCCCTGCTCTCCTATAGTTGTCTTATTGCTCTAGCTAGGACTTTGAGTACTATATTGAAGAGAAATGGAGAGAGTGGGCAGCCTAGCCTTGTTCCTGATTTCAATGGAATTGATTTAAGTTTCTCTCCATTTAGTTTGATGTTGGCTATAAGCTTGGTGTATATTGCCTTTATTATGTTTAGGTATGTACCTTGTATCCCTGCTGTCTCTAGGACCTTTAACATGAATGGGTGTTGAATTTTGTCGAATGCTTTTTTGGCATCTAAGGAGATGATCATGTGTTTTTTTCTTTCAGTTTGTTGATATGATGAATTACATTGATTAATTTCTGGATATTGAACCATCCCTGCATGCCTGGGTTGAAGCCCACTTGGTCATGGTGAATGATAGTTTTGATGTGTTCTTGAATTCGGTTTGCCAGTATTTTATTGAGCATTTCTACATCAATGTTCATAAGAGAAATTGGTCTGAAATTCTCTTTCTTTGTTGAGTCTTTTTGTGGTTTTGGTATCAAGGTGATTGTGGCCTCATAGAATGAGTTTGGTTAATGTTCCTTCTGTTTCTCGTTCACTGAATAGTTTGAAGAGAATTGGTATTAGCTCTTCTGAAAGTCTAGTAGAATTCTAAGCTGAATCCATGTGGTCCTGGGCTTTGTTGTTGTTGTTGTTGTTGGGAGACTTTTGATGACTGCTTCTATTTCCTTAGGTGGGATAGAACTATTCAATTTTTTTTACCTGATCTTGATTCAATTTTGGTAGTTGGCAGCTATCAAGAAAATTGTCCATTTCATATAGGTTTTCAAATTTTGTGTCATATAGGCTTTTGAAATAAGACCTGATGATTCTTTGGATTTCCTCAGTGTCTGTCTTTATATCTTCCTTTTTCATTTCTGTTTTTGTTGATTTGAATGCTCTCCCTCTCCTTGTAAGTTAGTTTTGCTAAAGGTTTGTCTATCTTGTTGATTTTCTCAAAGAACAAACTTATGGTTTCATTGATTCTTTGAATTGTTCTTTGTTTCTAATTTATTGATTTCAGGACTGAGTTTGATGATTTCCAGCCATCTATGCCTCTTGGGTGTATCTTCTTCTTTTTGTTCTAGAGCTTTCAGGTGTGCTGTTAGGTTGCTAGTATGGGATCTCTCCAATTTCTTTATACAGGTGCTTAGTGCTATGAACTTTCCTCTTAGCACTGCTTTCATTGTGTCCCATAGCTTTGGTTATGTTGTGCCTTCAGTTTCATTCAATTCTAGGTTGTTTTTAATTTCTCTTTTTATTTCATCCCTTACCCAGATATCATTGAGTAGGGAGTTAGGCAGTAGACAGGCTCTAACTGCCAGAAGCTGCAGGGAAATCCCATAGTCCTTCCTAAGATGGTGGCTAATGTGGGCTGTCCTCTGGGATTTTTCTGTGGGTTTAATTGAGTGCCAGGAGTTGGATCCACCCGTGCCCCACACAATGTGGGTCCTTCTCACCTGGGAATCAGCAGCACTGGTGTTTTGTCTCAATATGGTCTTTAGGTTGCTATGCGGTCCCAGTTTTCCTACTAATCAGACACAGTGTACGAGTGGTGCCTCCATCTTGGAATCTCTGGGTATTGCTTTCTTTTGCTTATTATTTTATTGATTTCTGTTCTGATTTTTGTTATTTATTACTGGCTACTGGGTGGGTTTGGTTACTTCTTTTCTAATTATTTTTTACTTATATTATTAAGACATTGACTTGTGCTCCTTCTGAGTTTTTAACGTAAGCACTTAGGATGATAAATTACCCCTCATAGGATGGCTTAAATGTCTCCCATAAGTTTTATTGTGTTGTCTTTTTATTTTCATTTAGTTCCAGAAAGTATTTTTTATTTCTTTGATGGTTTCCTCTTTGACCTTATCAATCCTCAATTAGTGTATTTGCTAGAGTTTTTTTCTGCACATTTTAATTTGTATTTTTCATTGTGTTCAGATAGCATATAAGGAGTGATTCCAATTTTTTATGAATGTGTAGATAATTGTTTTGTGTCCTAGTATGTGGTCTGTTTTAGAAATGCTTCTATTTGTTGATGAGTAGAATGTGCATTCTTACTCTAATCAAAACAATCTATTTTCAAAAACAGAAAAAGTTCACTTACTAAGTCAAACTAAGTCAAGTGCATAAACTCTTAATTCTTATCTATGAAATCATTGTTCTCTTACATTGATTTTCTTGCATTACTCTCTTAATACTTTCTTAATTTAACTGAATGTGTATTTTGGGGGCATTTAAAGACACATTAGAACTATGTGTTTCATTTTATAAAATACCTTAGAATATACAAAAAATGTATAAAGGCCTGCTTGAAGCAATTTGACTTTACTGTTACATAAATACATGATAATTCCAAATACTATTTTAAAATTTCAATTTTGTAATAAACTCCTTATATTGAGAAAAAGAATGTGTGTGAGTTGGTATTTGGCTGGAATATCTGTAGAAACATTAAGCCCATTTGATGTATGATGTCAAACGATTCTGATATTTTCCTGTTTAATTTTTGTTCAGATGACCTTTCTGTTGGAGAAGGGCATTGAAATCACCTACTGCCAATGGATTAACATTAATCTGTGTATTTATATATTTAGTAGACTTTTTACAAATGAAATTAGGTTACCACAGAGTTTAGGTTTACTATTCCTTTGATTAAAATGCAGTATCCTGTGTCTTTATTTATTTTTGTGATTAGTTTTATTTTGAAGGTTATTTTGTCAGATAGTAGAATAGTGAAGCCTGCTTGCTTCTAGGTCCCATTTTATTAGAGTGCTTTTGTCCGTCCTTTTACTCTAAGGCAATATCTATCACTAAAATTAAGATTGTGTGTGTGTGTGTGTGTGTGTGTGTGTGTGTGTGTGTATACTAATGAGTGATTTTGTTTATTGGCACATTTAGTCAGTCTTTGCCTTTGTTTGGGTAATTGAGTCCATTAATATTTAAAGTTATTTTTGAAACGTGTGTTAATCACAGTCATCCTGTTGTTGATTTTTGATGGTGGTATTTGGGTTCTCAGTGGTATTTTGTGTTTTAATAATTATAGTTTCATATGTTATTCCAATGTCTTTCTGCTTTGCTCATTCCTCTCCAGCCCAAAATATTAGCTCCCATGTTTTCCTTATGTTTGGTTTATTGAATATAATTTTTATAGCTGTTATATCCTGCAAAGTTTTTCCTTCTCCTTCAGTCATAGCAGACAATTTTGCTGGGTTGACTCTAGGTTGGCCTTCATAGTCTTAAGGACTTGGGATACAGGCTCTTCTGGCTTTCACAGTTTCCATTGAGAAATGAGCTATTATTTGTGTGTGTGTGTGTGTGTGTGTGTGTGTGTGTGTGTGTGTGTTAATATGTAACTTGTGCATTTTTTCCTTCTTGCATCTTTCACTATACTTTTTTGGTTCTGTGTACTTTGTGTTTTAACTATGACATACTATAGGGATCTTTTCTTCTGTTCTTTTGTATTTGGTGTTCTGTGTGATTCTGGTGTCTCTATGGGTTTGTATTTCCTCAGTCTGAGGATGTCGTCTATGATCTTGTAGAGGACAGTCTTTGCCATTGACTTTGTATTCTTCTCCCTCATCCACGCCTGTTTTGAAGGTTATGGTTTTTCAGGGTGTCTCATATTTCCTGTATGTTCCTTTCTGTGATTTTTAAAATGTTTCCTATTCTTTAGTTATTTGGTCTAGATTCTCTACTTTATCTCCTAGTCCTTATATTTTATCTTATGCTTGATTCATTCTAGGTGTGTTTCCTAGCTGAATTATTAGATTTTTCATTTTCAGCCTCATTTATGTTTTCTTGAATTTTTCTATCAGCATATGAATTCCATTTACAGTTTATGGATTGTCTTCATCATTTCCATCAGTCTTCTCTTTCTGACTTTTTTGAGCATAATTCGAGTGCTTATTCTCCTTAAGTTCTTACTCTTTAAATTTCACTGAGCTGTTTCTTTCTCTTTTCTATAAACTTCTTGGATTATTTGATGAAGTTTATGATTGTTTTTCTAAATTTTGTTTCATGGATTCATTTAGCTAATTTGCATTGGCAAATCTTTCTATAGGACTGGTAAGTTTTGAAAGTAAGACACTGGATTGGTCTTTCATAATCTTTTTTATTGTTTTGTTTTTGTTTTTAACGATGAGATCTAGCCAGGTGACACATTTTGTTAGTTCTGAGTCTGATATGGACAGGACACAAGTTGGTGAAGAAGAGAGGATGTCCAGGCAGTTTGGGCCTTGAGGTTGGAAATAACTTTGGTGGAATGATGATATCTGGTTAGAGGACGTGCAGTGATGTTCGGGAACTGCCTCCTGGTCTAAGCATAGAGTGTGGCATAGATGCAGCTTGGTGGGAAGGTGTGTGTGGCTGGGGGATGGGTAGAGAGAGTCCTGGCCGAATCCTAAAATTGGTTGCTGTGTAGACAGGAGTATCCAGACTAGGCCAAGGACCTGGATGTGAGTTTTCAGGGAACTAGAAACTTGGGAAGTGTGTGTATACAGTGAAGCTCAGGGAGACTCACTGGCCTGGACCCTGGTGAACAATATGGGAGATCTGGCTGGGTAGTGTAGGTTCTTGGGACACAGACACGGAAGGCCAGACAAAGCTACAGCACTGGATATGGGAACAGGACCAGATCTTCTGGACTGGGGAGAAGGCTCGAATTGAAAAAGTTGAGGAGACGTTGGCCTCGACCCAGTGAAAGATGTGAGAGGTGTTAGAGATTTGGCTGGGTGGCAATGTTCTAGAAATATTTTTTCTGTATCAAATTATATAACTATGAGGCTCTTTCCTTATTATTTTGTTAATGTATTATGTTGATTTTTGATGTTGAATCATATTGACATTCTGAAAATAAATTATTCTAGCCATAATGTGCAGTTTTTAAATATGTTTTATTTTGTTTGTCAATATCTTGTTCGTTGATTGTGTGTCAGCATTCCCAAGAAGTATTTCCCTGTAGTTTACTGCTAGTGTCATTGCCTGGCTTGAGTGTCTTGGTAATCTGGGTCTCCTGAAGATTTAGAAGGATTCCCAGATGGCCTTCAGTCCTGCACTGGGAAGGCAGAGGTAGGCAGGTCTTTGAGTCCAAAAGGAAGAAGAAAAAGGAGGAAAGAAGAAAGAGGATTCCCTCTCCTGCAAATATTTGCATTTATTTTAACAAGATTTTTGTCACTTCTTTAAAATTTTATCAGTAAAATTATGTAAATGATTACTCAGTTACTTGCCCTTAGAGATACTAGAATGCACAGATACTTTATATTTTCATGAGTCTTTTGAATTTTTTGTAGATTGTGTGTTTATAGAATTATGTCCACTTAATTTAGGCTATCCAGTTTGTTGACATACAATTTACATTTGATTCTTTTCTCTATACCAGTCTATAGTAATATCATCTCATTTACTTAAATTACAATATTGGTTATTTGAATCATCTTACTTTTATTTCTCACCCAAAGCCTGGTAATTTCCCTCTTTTTTTCCTTTTGGTATTTATACAATAATCTCTATCAACTTTTAATTTTGTTGATTTTCTATGTCTTTTGTTTATCTGTTCTAATTTTTAGTGTTGCTTTCATTCTGCTGGATGTTTGCCTTTTTGTACTTTTAATGGATCTTTTGGCTATAAAAGAGTACAGTGATTGAATGTCTTCTTTATTGATGTCTGTTTCCAGCTATAATTGTATCTCTTAGTGCCACTAGCTTTTAACATTCTATATATGTCACTTATTAGTGTTGAAGGAGTTTATCTTCTGGTCTCTTTATTTTGAGTTTTATTCATACATGAGGTTGGATTTTATATCTTTTGCATCCCAATGGAGATAATCGTATGTTTCTTCCTCTTACCCTGTTTTTATGGTGCAACAATTGATAAAAATCCATAAATGAACATAATATAAACTATATAGTCTTTTTGACTTATACGTTTCTTTTTTTTCTTTCTAGGTAAGAGATATACCACTGATTTATAACCAAAACCTTTACATCATCTCTAGGTACTGATGAGTAGGCTGTGCCAGTCCATTTATAGACTTTTTTTAGTACGTGAGGGACTTTGGTCTATAGGTTTAATTCTAAATTTTATTTCCTATTGCTGTGACAAAATTTCTGTTATTTTAGGAGATAAAAGGTATACTTTAACTCACCCCTTCATGTTACAGTTTCTCACAGCATGGAAATTACAGTATCAGGAACTTGAGAGATCTGTCCATATTATATCCACACTCAAGGGAAGAGAATGATAGTGTAAGCATACTTGTGTTCAGCTAAATTTCTGTACTATTAAACTAATCTGTAGGATTTCCTACCATAAGATTTGTGCCACACATGCTAAGTGGGTCTTCTTGATTAAGATAAGACGATACCTCACAAGTATTCTCAGAGACCTTTCTCCAAGGCGATTCTAGATTGTATCAAGTTGACAGTTAAAACTAACCACCACAACTCCATCTCTTATCAAATTGATGTACAAACACATTGCTTCAGTTCATAACTCCTTGTACTCATAAACATAACCACTTTATAATAAAAAAAAATTAAGCTCAACTTTAACATTTTTAGTAATCAACTTTAAAAGTTCCCCCACTCTTTAATACTTCAATAACTCTTAACTGTGAGCTCCTACAAAATAAAAATATATTTCCAACATACAACAAAACAGAGTAAACATTCTTGGTTTGAAAATAAACAAACTGGTCATAAAACAACCATACCAAACTGGAATCCAAATCCAGCAAGATAAACATCAAATCCTGAAGCTCCATATCTGGCATCTAGGACTTACGATGAAATTAGCTAATTTCCCAAGAACCCACGCATCCCCCTTTGCCATCTCTGTCAGATTCTTCCTTAAGCTGATCTCCTTGGCAGGCAGCCTACAATCCTGGCATTTCCAATATCCTGGAGCAATGAGGCTGTATATACCTACATGGCTTCATACAATGACGTCTTGGGGTTTTTTCACAGGAATATCAACCCTTATACATTGGCTTCACCTATTCCCCACGACCCTTTCAAGTCTTTAAACTTTCATTTTTCAAAACCATTAGCCATGAAATTGCCAAATTCTCTGTCCAACTCAAAATATAGCTTTCTACCTTTGAACCAAGGCTGTATTATCTTCTGTGTGTTGATCTTGACAAAACACTTACGTTATCACAGTACAAAAGGAAGCTTCTATACAAAGGCACCAATGTCTCTGTCAATTATAGCTGCTTCTTTGGCACTAGTTGGAATATAATCCTGACGTCACTACATTCTCAGGACAGAGGCAAAATGAAGCTAGATTTTTGGTCAAAATACCATATTAATGATCCCATGTCCTGCTCCTCATAGGGGCCTTGTTCCTCTCTGTAACATCGTGAGCCAGGCCTCATATGTCCATATCAACATTTTTATCTTCTAAGCTGTTGGCAGAAAAGGCTCTGGGTCTGCTTTAAAGTTTCAGTGGCATTTCTATATCAAAATTCCAAGTTCTTTCACTTTCCAGTCACAAAACAGGTTCATTTTGTATGGAATAAAGTTGAGAAAACTAGTCATCGCAAGGTCCTTAATATTTCCTTAAAGTTTAGTTTTAGGGAATTATTTCTCAGGTGAGTTGTTATTCTGCCATGTTGTGGTTTTTTAAGCAGTCTTATGGCTTGGATTTGGAATGTTCTCCACAAGTCCATGTGTTGAGCGGTTGTTGATCAACTGGTGGCACTGTGTTGTGGCCATGGCACCTTTACAAAGTGGGTCTGGCTGGTTTAAGCCAGTGTTGTTGGCTGTCTTGTCTACACAATATGAGGAGCTTCCTTTCATCCATTATTGAGAAGTTCAAGGTGTAAGGTTTTTTTTTAATGTGTTTAAAGACTGAGCCTTGATTAGAGCCCTTTGTCCTTGAGGGCTACCTTGGGAGGTATTTCCATGGATAAAATTGCTTAGACACAGAGAGGCCCCTGCAGGTGTTATTTAATGGATCCCAGTTACCACCAAGGATAGTATTGTTAATATGCTGCTTGTTTGTCAGTCATGAAGAATACATGCATTACAGAATGATGGAGGCTCCTATTTAGCCTTCAGAGGAAGTTCTAGGACACCAGGCCTGTGTGACAGGATTATGGTCCCTCAAAAGGCAAAAGATAAAATGAGGATGAAACAGAAGGCACAATGGAGCTTCCAAGTTCAGGATAGCACAACATGGAGTGGCTGTTGAGGATAGCTGTGGATAGTGAGCAAAGACATTCCTGAGGAGCCCACACACGGCTGTAACCAATGAGACCATACAGTTGGAGCTACCAAGTCCATCGACATTCATCATCAGTCCATGTGCCCTGACTAGCTATGAAGCCACAGAATGCAATATTTGCTGTGCTACACACCAGCCTTGCTTTCATCCAGTCTATTTCCTATGACGTGATCTTTTCCTATGAAATAGAAATTTTTATCCCCCCATTGTAATAGGGAGTATAGCATGTGATTTTTGAGTTTTGCACAGACTCATAGTTAAGAATCTGCATTTCCATTAGAATGCTGAATTCAGAATTAGTATTCTTGGCACTTGCTTTTTAATGCAATATTTGCCAAAAGCTATCCAGGAATGGCTGAAGCATACAAGCGAGCTCTCTGGAGGCAGCCCATTGTTTTTGTACAGCTAATGAATGGGTATATCCTGAAGAGGCATAGACCCCAGAGATTTTTGTCTCTCGATTGCTTTTGCTGCTAATATGCCTTTGCATGCTTATTATTATTGTATTTCTCATATGTCTGATATGCCAAAAATCCTCAATGCCTCTCCTTTGGTGTAATTGATTCACTCTATTGGGAAAATTTCTTGGAGAATCAAAATAAAGACGTCTTTTCATAAAATAATGCTACTTAGAGGAATTGATGATTTTGTAATTCTTGATAGTAATTTTATAGAATTACTGGTCTGATTCAAGTAACTTTAAACCCTTACTGCAGTATAGAAAAAATTGCTAGAAGTCTGTAAATCTTCACATGTCACTGGCATGTAAATTGCATTATGGAGAAGATAGGCTTGAGGCAGATTTATGACCAAAGAAAAACATTCACCTGAAAGGGATGAAATCATCAGGATCTCTCAGTATGCACCATGATAAGATGTGCCACGAACAAAGAATAGTAATTAGGTAATCTAACTATACAAAATGGTAAAAACAAGGATTTAAATAGATTACCTGTTTCTTCCTTGCTAATCTGTGACATAGAATCATTACTATGAATTTATGAACTCATGGAGCTAAGAGGTAGATAAAAATGTTTAGTCAGATACAGCCTTAATGGAAAGACATATAAAGATTTATTTTGTTGTACCCCTTAGACCCTGTTAACCTTAAACCTTTTCAACCTATGTCATACAAAATAGTAGTTTTGAACTTACTATGAATTGAAGACATAGAGAAAGAATGTCGAGATAGGCACAAGTAATCAATAATTTTGTTGTAACTCCCTCTATGTAATGATTTTTTTTTTATCATAGTTAGTTTTATGGTTGTGAAGTAAAATTTTCTTCTGATGTAAAGACTTTATCTCAATTGGTACAAAAAGGACTTTGAACAACAACAACAACAACAAAACTGAAGCTCTTTATTTTATCCACTGTTGAATGTCAGTGAGCATGTTGGGTTTTTTTTTCTCTCTTCTTTCTTGCCAGATAACAAGGAGTTAACAAGCTCAGAGCTCCTAGTATATTTGCCCTTTGAGTGAAAGAGCTAGGAATTTTTTCTTAACAGCTGTGGCTGGTGAACTGGAGGCATTAGCCAGAGAAGACAGCTATGTCTACAGGAGAACAAAAGACTCCCGATAGCTTAGTTGGTAGAGCATCAGATTTCTAGTCTGAAGGTCCAGGGTTCCAGTTCTGACTGGAACTTTTGATCACCTTCCTTGACCAGCAAGATTCCCCCTTCAGTTTTCTCCTGAGTTTCCCAGCCAATGCTGCGACTCATCTCAGCAAAAACCTGGTATCAAACCTGGACTTTGACAAATGATGGACCTACTAAGATTTTGAGTATACAAAGTATGTTTTATATTAATTCTGTTCATGAACCCAGCCCAGTTTGGTGACATACAAACACCATTAAACCACTAAACACATTGCTCATGCTTCTACTTTTGAAGTCCTGTCGCAATACTTCCCTTGTCACTCTGCTCCAGTCACATGGTCACCTTGCTATTTCTTAGCCAAGTGTTTTTCCAATTGTGGAACATCTGTACTCATTGCACTCACTATTACTCTTCTATTACTAGAATCATAAAATGAATTTAGCAATGTTCTGTCCTTTTCTATTTTATGGAGTAGAATAAGACTCAATGGTATTTAGTTCATCTTTGAAGATCTGATTAAATTCACCATCATGGTCCGGAATTTTTTTCTTTTGTTTTATTAATTTATTCTTGTCACATCTCAATGGTTATCCCATCCCTTGTATCCTCCCATTCCTACCTCCCTCCCATTTTCCCCTTTCTCCATTTCACTATGACTGTGACTGAGGGGGACCTTCTCCCCCTTTATATGCTCATAGGGTATCAAGTCTCTTCTTGGTAGCCTGCTATCCTTCCTCTGAGTGCCACCAGATCTCCCCATCCAGGGGACATGGTCAAATATGGGGCACTAGAGTTCGTGTGAAAGTCAGACCCCACTCTCCACTCAACTGTGGAGAATGTCCTGTCCATTGGGTAGATCTGGGTAGGGGTTTGAAGTTTACAGCCTGTATTGTCCTTGGCTGGTGCCATAGTTTGAGCAGGACCCCTGGACCCAAAACTGCCTATCATAATGTTCTTGTAGGTTTCTAGGACCCTCTGGATCCTTCTACTTTGCTATTCTCCCATGCTTCTCTCATCTAGAGTCCCAATAGGATGTCCTCCCCTCTGTCCCAGTTTCCTGATAAGTGAAGACTTTCATGGGACATGCCCCTTGGGCTAATATGCAGATATAAGTGAGTATATACCATTTGATTCTTTCTGCTTCTGGGTTAACTCACTCATTATGATCATTTCTAGCTCAATCCTTTTGTCCACAATTTCAGGAATTCCTTGTTTTTAGTAGCTGAGTAGTATTCCATAGTGTATATGTACCACAGTTTCTTTATCCATTCTTCTACTGAGGGACACTTAAGCTGTTTCCATGATCTGGCCCGGACGATTTTAAATTGCTGATTCAATCTCACTGCTTGCTATAAATAAATTTTATTGCCTATCTCACCTAGTTTTAATTTTGGTAGGTCCTTTACATCTAGAAATTTATCCATTTCTTTTGTAAATTTTCCAATCCTGTAAAATGATTTCAAGGTAACATCTGATAATTTTCTGTATTCTATTGGTATCTGTATAATGTGTATCTCTCCATCTCTAATTTTATTAGCATGGGTATTCTCTCTTTCTTTTTGTCAGTTTAATAAGTTAATTTCCTTATACATTTTCTAAGAACCAACACGTTGTTTCATTGATTCTTTGCATCTTTTTGTTTTTATTTTATGAATTTCTGCCCTAATCATGATTTCTTTCCATCTTCTTACTTGTGGATTGACATGTTATTAGTCAAAGCTTTATGGTGTATCATTAAGTTATTTGAGATCTCCTTATTTTTTGTAGTTTTTAATTTTTCATGATAATTTTATAAGGCATACAATGCATTTAGATTATATCCACACCAACTCCTCTTGGATTATTCCTCTTCAACTTACTTTTAAAAATATTCTATTGAGTCCAATTATTGCTGTTGGTATGTACATGGTATAGTTAGCAGTGAACTGGAGCATGAACTACTTACCATCGGTCATACCACTGAAGAAAACAGTCTGTCCCAGCAATCATTAGTTGCCAATAGTTGGTCATCTAGATGTAGGGCTTTGTAAGGTCCTATGCCCTCCATACTGGAATGGTCTTCTGTCTATATTGGCTTGATCTTGTGCCAAAACTCACAGCTGCTTTGAGTTCATGAATTCATTGGCCCTCTTGTGTCTTGAATATGTTACTTTCTCCAAATCTTCTCTGACCTCTGACTATTACAGTCTTTTCACCATCTATTAACCAATGTTCCCTGAGCCTTAACAGGGAAAGGAGGGTGTGATATAAATGTTCCATTTAGCATATAGAGGGATAATGCTACTAAAAAAAAAAAAAAAAAAAAGCCCAGTGCCCGATATAGTATCCCCTGTTGACTGGTTGGTCAGAGGGCTATCAGAAACCTCCCCAAACAATATGGTTTTTGCATTTTTCTTGGTTAGGGACAAGAACATGATAGTAAGATGAACTTGTTGATTATACCACACACTGTAGTTACAGGACAGAGAGATACCAATCTGGTACTAGCAAGCAAGCTACCCTTCTGTTGGCTGGCTTATATAGTGCTGCAATAAGGTGCTATGTAGGCTGGTGGGAGAAAAAACATCAACAGTCTTACTCAGATATGAACACTGAACTATAATAATGACTGACCTGGCAAGATACACCCATTAATGCAATAGTGGCATAAATGTTATAAGGTAATCAATTGCTTTCTAATTGGATTTAAGACCCCTCCACAGAAGTGAACTCATGGCTGATACAATGAAACTATTCTGTTAAATGGACACAGTTTCAAACTGTCTTCTAAAAACTCATTTTTATACCCAAGGACTGGTTCAGTGAGTCTACTCTTGTTACTGTGGTTTGGGTGTCCACAAGATAAATCATAGGAAAATCCAAGTCATGAAGCTTTTCTCAACTGATTTTTGTATATTTGACTGTATAATTTTATTCAATAAAAATATTATAAAATATATTCTGATCATGCTTTTCCCTTCTCCCAACTACTACTCCCTATCTTCACACCTACCCAAATATACACCATCTCTCCCTCTCTCTTCCCCTCTCTCCTCCCCTCTCTCCCTCTCTCCCTCTCTCCCTCTCTCTCTCTCTCTCTCTCTCTCTCTTTCTCTCTCTCAACACAGACAAACAAAAAACAAGAAACATATGCTTACAAAAACAGAGTCCCAAATATAAAAGCTAAAGCCTAATAAAGCAAACAAATGCTAAAAATTAAGCAAAATGAGTTGAAAAGGCTACAAAAATTCTATTGAGGTAGTTTTGAGTTGGTCAACTACTTCTGGACATGAGGTCTACACTGAAGCATGGATAATATACCCAGTGAGACTCAATTATAGATAAATAATTTTTCTTTTACCATCAGGTATCAAATGTAGATGCCCTCCTTTAGGGGTAGGAAGTCACATCCAATTTCTTCTCTCAGTGCCAAGAGACCATTTGAATTGATTCTGGGCAGGCTCAGGACGTGTTCCACAGTCTTTGTGAGTTCATGTGTACATCAGTCCTGTTGTATCTGGAAGACATCATGTCTTTGGAATCATCATTCTCTTCTGACTCATTCAGTCTTTCTGTATCCTTTTTTGTATCGATCTCTGAGTCCTGACAGGAGGAGTTTGATGAAGACATCCTATATAACACTGGGTGCTTCCAAGTTTCTCATTGTCTGCACATTGTCCAGTTGAGTATTTCTGTGTTTAGTTCCAGTCTACTGCATGGACTTCTCTGATGATTGCCTAGTGAGGCCCTGATCTATGGGTATAGAAGTAGGTAACTAGGAGCCTTTTATTAATGTGTTGTTTTTAACAGAACAGTAGTATTTGGTTTTCTCTGAGGGCTGTGGTCTATCTGGTTTCAGGTTTTTGGCCACCTTAGCAGGTATGCCTTTTATCTCATGAAGTGGGTCTTAAATTCAATCAGAGAGTAGTTTTTAATTCCAATGATGCTTGTGCCACTATTGTACTAGACTATCTCACAAGTGTGTCACTGTTTTTGGCCCAGGGTTGGTAGCTGGATTGATGGTTGTCTTTCTCGTTTGTAGCATGTAGAGTACCTTCTTGTACCATACACAGTAGTGAGTAGGGGATGAAAGCTCTAGCTAGGCATCAGCTTGACTTCTTCATGTTCAAGGAGTTATGTGCACTCTTCTGAAATAAGGCTTTCCCATCAGTTTGTAGAAAGAAACCAATCATCTTGACAATAACCTGAAATGTTTGTTGATTTCCAGGGGGCCCCTTTGACTAGCAAACTCAACAAGCTGTAACTTAACTCTTTCACTTGGTAGCTTAAGAGACATTTCCTGCATCTAATGAAATGACTATGTTAGATTACACTTATTGATTTATAGATGTTAAACCATGCCTGAATCTCCAAGATGATGTCAACTTGATTGTAGTGTATAATTTTGGTGTATTCATTTTGATGGATTCATTTTGCAAGTATTTTATTGTGAAGGCTTACATCTATGTTCACAAGGGATATTGGCATATAATTTTCTTTTATTGTTGGGTCTTTGTGTTGTTTAGATATAAGGGTGATAGTGGTCTCATAAAAAGAATTAGTAAATGTTTCTTCAATTTTTGTTTTTCAGAGTAATTTGAAGAGCATTGACATTCTTTATTTTATTTAAAAGTTTTTGTTACATATACATTTATATTATTACACATACATAAAATAAACTACCTACAGCAAGAAGAGCCACAAAACAATCAGGAATTAAATTAATGTTACATTCATGTTGTTTTGGCTATTTGTATTTGGCAACCTTGAAGAAAACATATTTCCCGTCTTGGTGAGTCTAAAATTCTGAATGTAGGTCAGCATCTATCACATCTCATCTCTATCAACTTAAAACATCTATCTAGACCTAAAAACATCTTACCCCCACTCCAAACAACCTAGCTTAATTGTAAAAATAAACTGCCTGGTCTTCAACCCCATCAGAGACTTGAGAAGAAATAAAAATAATTACCTGAGTAAACAGAAAATGCAGATAGCAGCTTCCAAAGTGAAAAATATAACAGAGACAGTTTGCTGCCTGAACAGAGACCAAAACTCTCTATAATGTTGGAGCATCATCTTCAGCCTTCTGGCCCAGTATATCTGACAGACATATTTGTGAAGCAAGAACTATTGATGACTTGCTGTCTATTTTTATCACAAGAATAGATATCCTAGGTGTAACAAATAGATATGATTCTATAGATAGATAAGGTAAAATAGTTAAGGTCTTCAAAACCTCAGAGTCCTACAGAATATGGCATTTAATGATGTTTTTATTATCTTAAAGATTCTTTGACAATAAGACAGGTTAGCTGCTGGCAACACCCAGCCTACCTCAAAGACATTAATTGTCATTTGAAAGACTGGTAGAAATCTGTGGCTGAATCCATCAGGCATTATTTTGATTGAGAGACTTTTAATTGCTGTTTCTATTTCACTAGAGGTTATGCATCTGTTTAAATAATTTATCTGCTCTTGAATTAACTTTGGTAGGTAATATATATCAAGAAAGCTATCCCTTTCTTTTGTTTTACTTTTTGGCGGAATACAGATATTTATAATATGTCCTTAAAAGTCTCTGGATTTCCTTGTCTGTTGTAATGGTTCTCCTTTCATCTCCAATTTTATTATTTTTCTCATTGTCTTCTTAGTTAATTTGACTAATGTTTTGACAGTCTCCTTAGTTTTCTGAAAGAACACACCGTTTACTGATTTATTGAACTTTTTTGTTCTTTTGTTTGCTTCTATTTCATATATTATATATCCCCATGCCACTAGTGTTAAGTATTCCTTGGCATCTACTCTTTAGAGCTGTTAATTCTTCTTGTTGTTCTAGAGGTTTCAGGAATACTATTATGAGATGTTGCTCATGGATTTTGTTTTGTTTTGGTTTTGTTTTTAATGTAAGTAGTTAGCGCTATGGATTTGGTGTGTAGACCCACCTTCATTGTCTTGCCAAAGGTTTGGGTATGATGTATTTTCATTTTACTTCAGTTCCAAAAGGTTTTTAATTTCCTTCTTGATTTCTGTCCTAACCCATTTTTCATTCAATAGTGAGTTGTTTAGTTTTAATGTGTTTGTATATTTTCTCTTGTTTCTATTTTTGTTTAGATCCTGCTTTAATTGGTGGTTTTCAGATAGGATTCAGGGTGTTATTTCAGCTTTTTTATATCTGTTGGAACTTGCTTTGTGTCCAAGTATGTGTTCAGTTTTGGAGAAGGTCCTTGAACTGCAGAGAATAAAGTATATTGCTTTGTCTTTGAAAGAATTTGTTCTGTAGATATCTGCTAGGTCCATTTGATTTATGATGTAATTTAATTCCAGCATTTCTCTGTTTAGTGTTTGTCTGGACTGTCTATCTATTGACAATAGTGAGGTATTGAAATCACCCACTATCACTTTATAAGGGTCAGTGTTTGATTTTAGTATCTGTACATACAACTTTATATATAACTTGTTCTTTTTCTCTCGCAGCTTTTAGTATCCTTTCTTTGTTATATATATATATATATATAGTGCTTTGATTATTATGTATCATGGGGATTTTCTTTTATGTTCCTGTCTATCTGGTGTTCTGTATGTGTCTTTTGCCTTAACAGGTACCTACTTCTAGAGGTTGGGGTAATTTTCTTTTTTGTTTTTGTTAAAAACATTTTCTGTGTCTTTTATCTAGGTTTCTTCTATTCCTATTATTTATAGATTGGTTATTTGCACAGTTTCCTAGATTTCCTGGATGTTTATGTCTGGAATTTTCAGATTTGATATTTTTGTTGACTGAACTATCACATGTATTCTATCTTGCCTTTAACACCTGAGATACTATCTGTATCTTGTAGTTTGTTTGTGAGGCCTACCTTTGAGGTTTTTGCCTTAATATCCTAAACATTTCTTTGTTCCTGACTTTTAAAAAATAAACTTTTCTTTTTTTTATTTACTTCACATTCTGATCTCAGACCCCTCCTTCCTCTTTTCCCAGTCTCACCCTCACACTCCTTACCCTATTTCCCATCCCTTTATCTTCAGAGAAGGGGAGACCCCCTCATGGGTAATAACCCACCTTGGCACATCAAGTCACAGTAGGAGTAGGTGCATTCTCTCCTACTGAGGCCAGACCAGGGAACCTGGCTATGTGAAAGGGATCCAAAGACAAGCAACAGAGTTAGAGACAGCCACCGCCTCTAATAATTAGAGGACCCATATGAAGAAAAAGCTACATATCTGTTACATATGTATATGGTGCCTAAGTCTAGCCCATTGTTGATGGTTCAGTCTCTTTGTGCTTAACTCTTCCATAAGACTCCCAAGCTCCACCTATTGTTTGTCTGTGGGGCTCTGCATCTATTTCCATCAGCTGCTAGATGAAACCTCTTAGAAGACAGTTACACTAGGCTCCTGTCTTTAAGCAAAGCAGAGTATCATTAATAGTATCTGTGGGTGGCTTGCTCCCATAGCATGGGTCTCAAGTTGGTGCAGTCATTGGTTGGCCATTCCCTCAATTTTTGCTTCATCTTTATGCCTACATTCTTCTAGGTAGGGTAAATTTTGGGTCAAAGGTTTTGTGGGCGGATTGATGTTCTCTTCACTCCACTGAAAGTCCTGCCTGACTACAGGAGGTAGAGGCTTCAGGATCCATATCCCTCAGTGGTAGAAATCTCAGTTAGGTTCACTCCAGATCCTCAGTAGCCTCCCTTATCCTAGAGTTGCCCCCTTCACTAATTTCTGTTCTCTTTCCCAGCCTTCCCTCCTCCCCACTACTGATTCCCACCCCTGTTCCCTTCTCTATCCATCTCCCACCCAGTTACTTCCCTCTATCTACTTTAGAAATCGATTTTATTTCCCCTTCTGAGTGAGATTCAAGCATTCTACCTTAGGCCCTCCTTGTTACTTGGCATCTTTGGGTCTTTGGATTGTAGGATGGTTATCCTGTATGTTATGGCTAATATCTACTTATAAGTGAGTACATACTATGTGCATCTTTCAGGGTTTGGGTCACTTCATGATGTCATTGTTTTTAATAGCCAAGTAGTATTCCACTGTGTAAATGTACCACATAATCTTTATCTATTCTTTGGTTGAGGGACATCTAGGTTGTTTCCAGTTTCTGGCTATTACAAATAAGTCTGATATGAACATAGTTGGGCAGATCTTCTTCTGGTATGGTGGGGTGTCTTTTGGGTGTATGGCCAGGAATGATACAGCTGAGTCTTAAGGTAGAGCTATTCCACATTTTCTGAGAAACTGCCATATTCATTTCCAAGTTCGCACTGCCACCAGCAGTGGAGGAGTGTTCTCTGTGCTCTACATCCTTACCAGCATGTGCTGTCACTTGAGATCTTGATCTTAGTCATTCTGATAGGTGTAAGATAGAATCTTAAAGTCTTTTTGATTTGCATTTCCCTGATGACTACGGATGCTGAACTTTTAAGTTCTTTTCAGCCTTGTTGAGAATATTCTGTTTAGCTTTGTACCCCATTTTAAAATCGGATTATGTGGTTTGTTGGTGCTCATTTCTTGAGTTCTATATATATTTTAGATATTAGCCCTCATGAGATGTAGGGTTCATGAAAATCTTTTAACATTCTGTGA
The DNA here is from genome assembly GCF_903995435.1 of Acomys russatus. Lineage (NCBI taxonomy): Eukaryota > Metazoa > Chordata > Mammalia > Rodentia > Muridae > Acomys > Acomys russatus. Next base: position 16,651,974 of record NC_067158.1, on the reverse strand, counting down.
GCTGCCATTTTGCCCTATCGATGGTGCTCTTTGCCTTCCAGAAATTTTCAGTTTCTTTTTTTCTCTTTTTTAATTATTAATTTATTCATATTACATCTCAGTTGTTAGCCCATCCCTTGTATCCTCCCATTCCTCCCTCCCTTCTGCTTCCCCCCTATTCCCCTCCCCTATGTCTGTGACTGAGGGGGACCTCTTCCCCCTGTATATGCTCATAGGGTATCGAGTCTCTTCTTGGTGACCTATTATCCTTCTTCTGAGTGCCACCAGGCGTCCCCATCCAAGGGACATGGTCAAATATGGGGCACCAGAGTTCATGTGAAAGTCAGATCTCCTTCTCCACTTAACGGTGGAGAATGTCCTGTTCATCGGCTAGTCTGGGTAGGGGTTCGAAGTTTACTGCCTATATTTTCCTTGGCTGGTGCCATAGTTTGAGGAGGACCCCAGGGCCCAGACCCGCCTATAGTTTTCCAGGACCCTCTGGATCCTTCTATTTCCTCATTCTCCCAGGCTTCTCACATACCACCAAACCAAATAACCCAATTGAGAAATGGGGCTCAGAATTAAACAGAGAATTCTCAACAGAGGAATATCAAATGGCTGAGAAACACTTAAAGAAATGCTCGACCTCCTTAGTCATCAGAGAAATGCAAATCAAAACAACACTGAGATTCCATCTTACACCCATCAGAATGGCTAAGATCAATAACTCAACTGACACCACATGCTGGCGAGGATGTGGAGAAAGAGGAACACTCCTTCATTGCTGGTGGGAATGCAAACTAGTACAACCACTTTGGAAATCTGTCTGGTGCTTTCTCAGAAAAATGGGCAGAGGGCTTCCTCAAGACCCAGCTATCCCACTCCTTGAATATACCCAGAAGATGCACTACCACACAACAGGGACATATACTCAACCATGTTCATAGCAGCCTTATTCATAATAGCCAGAACATGGAAACAGCCTACGTGTCCCTCAGTAGAAGAATGGATAAAGAAACTGTGGTACATATACACTATGGAATACTGCTCAGCTATTGAAAACAAGGAATTTCTGAAATTTGTGGACAAATGGATTAAACTAGAAATTATCATAATGAGTGAGTTCACCCAGAAGCAAAAAGAGTTAAATGGTATATACTCACTTATATCAAGACACTAGTCCAAGGGGTATGTCCATGAAAAACTTTACCTACCAGGAAAGTGGGTCAGAGGGGAGGACATCCTATTGAGACTTTAGGTGTGAAATTTTCAGTTTCATGAAGTTCCATTTATTAATTGTTGATCTCAGAGGCTGAGCTCTTTGTGTTCTATTCAAGAAGTTGTCTCCTGTACTCATGTGTTCAAGGCTATTCCCTATTTTCCCTTCTATTAGACTTAGTGAATCTGGTTTTTGTTTAGGTCTTTGATCCACATGGATTTGAGTTTTGTGCAGGGTGATAGATATGGATCTATTTACATTTTACATACAGACATCCAGTTAGACCAGCACCATTTGTTCAACATGCTCTCTTTTTTTGCACTGTATGGTTTTGGCTTCTTTGTCAAAAATCAAGTGTCCATAGGTGTGTGCATTTATCTCTGGTCTTTGATTAAATTCCTTTGATCTACCTATCTATTTTTATGCAAAGAGCATGCAGTTTTTATTACTATTGCTTTGTAGTGCAGCTTGAAATCAGGGATGGTGGTACCTTCAGAAGTTATTTTATTGTACAGGATTTTTTTTATTTATTTATTTGCTATTCTGTTTTTTTTGTTTTTCCACATGAAGTTGGGAATTGACCTTTCCAAATGTGTAAGGCATTGTGTTGGAATTTTTATGGGAATTTCAGTGACTCTGTAGATTGCTTTTCATAAGATGGCCATTTTTACTATGTTAATCTTACCAGTCCTTTAGCATACAACATCTTTCCATCTTCTTTTTAAAATTATTATTTTACACACACACACACACACACACACACACACATAATAAATGACAGACAGAAAGAAGAACCATGAAACAATCGGGAATTATATAAATGTTATTTACATTCATAATGTTTTGGCTATTTGTATTTGGCAGCCTTGAAGAAAACATCTTTCCTATCTTGGTGAGTCTAAATGTTCGGAATGTAAATCAGTATCTCTCATATCCTGTCTTTCTCAACTTAAAACGTCTATCTAGGCCTAAAAACATCTTAACCCCTAAACACTAAGCTTCATTGTAAAACTAAACTATCTTGTCTTCAACCCCATCAGAGACCCAAGAAGGAATAAAAATAACTTCTTGGGTATACAGGGAGTGCAGGTTAGAAACTTCCAAAGTGGAAAAAAAAAGAGGAGACAGAGACAGTTTGTTTCCTGAACAGTGACCCCCAAACCCAAAACCCTCTATAACGCTGGAGCATCCTCTTCAACCTTCTGGCACAACATATCTGACAGACGTATTTTTGAGGCAAGAACTAATAAGACTTACTTGCCCTGTCTTGGCAGAGCTTGCCCATTTTTAGGCAGATTCTGTCTGTGGCCAAGATGAGGACCTTTTTCCCAGTGGCTAGTTTGCCACATTTGAAGTCATCTCTTTAAGGAGGTTCTTTGATGCTCATCATCCTCTTTGAGGTAGGGTGGGTGTTGCCAGGAGTTAATCTGTCTTATTGTCAAATAATCTTTTTTTCCCTTTGGGGAGACTGCTCAGCTTTATTTGGGGTGAACAAAGGCTATATATCATTCTTGAATAGTGGGTGGAGGGTTCCCAGGGTAGGTATATATGGTTGGCTGGGCCTTGAAGTACTGGGAATGTTTTGCATTTCACGAATCTCAGAGAGGTCCTTATAGGCTAAGTGACTTCCCTGGGGGGGGTCATGCTTAGAGACACTTTCCAGATGAATTCAGGCAGAAAGAAATAAGGCATTGCTGAGAAAGGGAGCCCTCCATTCTGTGCCAAGCTTGGGAGAGCTGTACAGACATGGTGGACTGTGACCTCACACAGCGGAGTCCTCCAACAACCTTACAAAACTTTTATGTAATTATTTTACTCTCCCCAACATGGGGAAACTTTGGTTACCTAAAGACATAAAGACCTTGCTACATCCCCAGGGCTAGCAGCCTAGAGCAGCTGACATCTACTCTCTCCTGTATTTCCTCTACAAATATTCTTTTTTAAAAAATATTTTTCATTTTTTACATATACATTTATATTATTACAATAGTTAGATAAGGTCTTTTAAAACCTTTAGAGACATACAGAATATGGCATTTAAAGATGTTTTTACTATTTTAAAGATTCACTTACAATTAGACATGTTAAATCCTGGCAATACTCAGCCTACCTCAAAGAAGATGATGAGCATCAAAGAGCCTCCTTATGCAGATGGCTTCAAATGTGGCAAATAAGCCACTGGACAAAATGTCCTCATTTCTACCACAGACGGAATTATGCCTAAAAATGGGCAAGTTTGGGTGCAGACAGAGTAGATGGCCAGACTCTGCCCAAGACAGGGTAAGCAAGTCTTCAATAGTTCCTGCCTCACAAATACAAATGTCAGATATACTGGGCCAGAAGGCTGGAGATGAAGCTCCAAAGTTATACAGAGTTATGGGTAACTATTCAGGCAGCAAACTATCTCTGTCATCTTCTCATTTGGGAAGCTGCTAACCTGCACTCCTTATATACTCAGGTAATTAATTTTATTCCTTCTTAAGTCTCTGATGGGGTTGAAGACCAGATAGTTTAGTTTTACAATTAAGCTTAGTTGTTAAGGGGTTAAGATGTTTTTAGATCTAGGTAGATATTTTAAGTTAATAGTGATGAGGTATGATAGATACTGATTTACAGTCATAATTTTAGACATACCAAGATAGGAAAGATGTTTTCTTCAAGGCTGCCAAATACAAATAGCCAAAACATTATGAATGTAACATTTATATAATTCCTGATTGTCTCATGGTTCTCCTTACTGTAGGTAGTTTATTGTATATATGTCAAAGAATCTTTAAAATAATAAAAACATTTTAAAATGCCATATTCTGTAGGTCTCAGAGGTTTTGAAGACCTTATCTAACTATGTTACTTTAACTTTTTAAACAATCATATCTATCTGTTGCAACTAAGATGTATATTCTTGTGATATAAATACACTAGTAATTGATAGGACCATGATTTGATCAACTAACAATTAACTTGTATAACTTATTTATCCTAAACAGCCTGCAATAGCACTTTCAAAGTATTGGAAGTAAACCTTGCATCATAATTAAGTTATATGGGTACATTATCTTGTATTAGAGTAGAAAGATGTATAATGTGTGTGAAGAATAATCTTACATTTGAATTCTATACCTCTGTATCTAAAATTAAACTTATTTTGCATCTATATACAAAATTATATACCAGTGAATTAAAAATAACCTTGCAGGTGACAGTTGAGGCATTAAGTTGAGGAGTAGATTCACTAATCTACTTTTTGTTCTATCTTACCTATATATTTCTATATTCCCCCTTTTTTCTTTTCAACCCCTATCTCCAAACCTAAGAATATAAGATAAAAGAGAGACATCCCTGAGTCCAACCTTGTTTTCTCTCTAAATAAGACCAATAGTAACTTATAACCAACCCCCATTGAAAATAACCCTCTATAGCCCAAGAAAGCAACCAAAACCTGTCCGACCCCCCTTAAAAGAAATGGGATGTCATTCTCTTAAGGTTTCTACCAGCTGATTTGGGACAAACAATACCTTTGTAGGGGCCCAAATAAAATTGGGGAAATGGTTAAATAAGCTAGGAATAGCATTTCTGGTCCAGTTTCTAAATGTTGAGAAATTCCTGCCTGAATTAGTGTCCTGTGAGCAACAGTCTGAAATCCTGGACCAATTGGGATTGGAAGCTTTCTTTGAAGGTGTCCTATTCTGATGTGGACCAGCAACTGAAGTGCTTGGTCCTATAACATGAAGGATGCAGGATGTCAGTGTCCAGCATACTGGGAGTAATGAATCTTGTTAGGTCTGATCCAATATCAGTGTCCAGTTCTTTTGTTCTGAAAACACAATTTCACACAAGCATTATACAGTCCTAAAATTATAAATGTATGAGGTGTGCAGGATGCTAGTTCTCTAATCTGTGTATGTGCTGAAGAAAGATATCTGTAAATCTTCATTCAAGCTATATAAAGAATGGCATCTAATAATAAGTCACAGGGATTTTGTAACCAACAAGAAGCATTGTCTATGCATAGACATTCATGTCTCAGCCAGTTCCACCCATGTAGTAGGATTAGCTATATAAGTTACCTGCTCGTTCTGCAGTCTGAATTCTTCACATCCCAATTGTAGGCCCCTCCCTCATTGCCTCCTTATCCCACCATCCCTCCTTCATCCTCTTTCCCTTTCTCCTCCAATCCTCAAAAACGGGAGCCCTCCTTCCTTAATATCTGACCTCAGTCTATCAAATCTTATCTGTACTACCTGTATCTTCTTCCTCTGTATATAAATGTATATTTTATTATAATTTATTCACATTACATCCCGATTGCTATCCCCTCCCTCTTATGTTCCCATTCCCTCCCACCCTCCTTCTTCTGCCTAGCCCCTTCCCCTAGACTTCTGGCAACAGCCTATTAGGATTAATCAGAATAGCCTGCATCCCCTTCCTCTGGGTGCCTGCTATGCTATTTTGCCAAGGGGCAGTCAGAGGATTAGCAGCACTCTGCCCCTCTCCTCCACATGGAGAATTGGCAGTCCATAGGCTACCTCTGAACAGGGGAGTCTTAGTTCTTGCTATGCATTTTCCTTGGCTGCTGCATCAGTTTGTTCAGATGTGTAGGCCTTGATGGTCTCCCTGAGGAGCTCCTGCTCCCTCCCAGATCCTCCATCCCCCCACTCTTCCCTACAACTCTCAGTGCTCCTCCCAGAGTCCAGTTTTGAGTCCCAGTATCTGTCCTGAGCACCCACTAGGTGAAGACTCTCAGAGGACATCTATGTTGGGCTAATAGACACTTAGAAGTGAGTACATACCATGGGTGTTTTTCTGCATCTGTACTACCTCACATAGGATGGTCATTTCTTGTTGCATCCGTTTGCCTGCAAATTTCAAGATTTCCTTCTTTTTAATAGCTGAATAGTATTCCATTGTGTAAATGTACCACAGTTTCTTTATCCATTCATTGGTTGAAGGACATCTAGGTTGTTTACAGATTCTGGCTATTATGAATAAAGCTGCTGTGAACATAGCTGAGCAAATTTCTTTGTTGTGTGGTAGAGCATCATTCGGGAATGTAATAGCTGGTTCTTGAGGTAGCCCTTATTCCCAGTTTTCTGAGAAAGCGCCAGATTGATTTCCAACATGATTGTACAAGTTTGCATTCCCACCAACAATGAAGGAGTGTTCGTATTTCCTGACATCCTCTCAGCTCATTCATCATTTGGATAAAGGATGGCTACTGAATTTTTTTTTATTTAATTTTGTATCCAGACACTTTGCTGAAGGTGTTTATCAGCTGTAGGAGTTCCCTGGTAGAATTTTGAGGGTCACTTGTATGTACACTATCATATCTTCTGCAAATAGCGATACTTTGACTTCTTCCTTTCCGATGTAGATCCCCTGGATCTCCTTTTGTTATCTTATTGCTTTGCCTAGAACTTCAAGTACTATATTGAAGAGATATGAAGATCGTGGGCAGCCTTGTCTAGTCCCTGATTTTAGTAGCATTTCCTTGAGTTTTTCTCCATTTAATTTGACATTGGGTATGAGCTTGCTGTACACAGCTGTTTTAGGTATGTGCCTTGTATTCCTGATCTCTCCAAGACTTTAAACATGAATGGCTGTTGGATTTTATCAAATGGAAAGATTATTTTCTAAATTTCTTTTTAAACATCAGTGCTGGCTAGTCACAAAATGCTTCTCTCTGACCCAATTCAATGAATGTATTTTGTTAATATTGTCGTTTAGAGTTAAATTATATTTCAATAATTTTCTTTAGCTCCAGTTAACAGAGCAAAATGCTTTAGTATGTACTGTACTAGAAAGAGCCAAGACAAGGAATCTATGGTACTGTTTAGTTTTGGATAAAATTTAAATTATAAAATTATTAGTAGGTCATTTATTTTACCTTGAACCCACATGTTTTCATACCACTCTCAGTGTTGTTTGTAACAATCAGTATGAAATATGTTGTAAACAATGCATGTAGATTTCTCTTCTGTTTTATAGTGACTTAAAAATGTTTAAGTATATTTGTTCAGTATATCAATATTTGTTCTTTAAGAAATATTAATATCTTATTTGAAAGAAAGAGCACTTTTGATTTAACATTATATTCATTATTGGCAGTTTAATATTTTCTTTAAGTATGTAAGGATTCTTTTTTATTACTAAGTTAGAAAGATTAACTTTGTATGACCAATATTTTCCTCATTGGAAACATCATTCCACCAATAAAATTTCCAGTGTAACTTTAAGAACTCTAGAATATAGTATGGAAATTGCTTCTTCTGAATAGGAAGTTAAAATATTTCTTATATTTTAGAAAACATCTCAAAAATAAATGACACAAAATAAAATAATATTCTGTGGGGCAGATTTAAGTAGTAACAACATGGTGAAAATTAGATGAACCATAGTAACCATGCTTTACCATAATCTACCATCACTCAACAATGCTTGCAACAGGAAAAGCAAGAACTGGTTAATCAGAGACATCAGCCAAATTAGCAGGCTTGGTGGATCATCTGATCTGCTTGCTCCAACTTGGGATGGATACAGTCAGTATAGGCAGCTTCCCAATGTATAGCATTTGTTCATGAGTTAGCATTTGTTGAGTGCCTGCTTTTTCATATTAGACTTCTGGTTTTCATTTTTATGTTAATGTTATAAAGTTGCCTGTTACTGGTCTTCTTTTGTTAATAAGGAAAGAGGATCCTGGTTACTTTATTAATGGTAACTGAGGTGCTGTGACAGCTATAAGAGTCTTTGTGATAACATTGTCTACAGATTAGGAATGGTCAAACTGAGTTAAGAATTTCCCCCAGATCACAGATTTATCAAGTGATACAAATAGAACTTGAATTGAGAAGATAAGAAATAAGCTGCAGTCCTCTTGCAGCTCTCAGCTCTTTATTCACCTGAAACATAGTTGTGATGGACTATCCTAAAAGCAAAGTTACTTTTGTCTATAGTACTAACCTCTTAAGCCTTCTGCTATAACTTAAATGATCATGCAGTAAGTCTTTAAACTCAACAGTATATGATCACTAAGTTTGTTTAGGTGATAGTTTGGATCTAAGCCAGACACAAAATGATAAACATTTTATATGTATGAGGGATGTTGAATAGTCATATTCAAAGAAACAGGAACCCTGATGGTTGCTGGCAGCTGAGAAAAATGCTAAGAGTTGCTCAGTTGGGATAATCATGCAGTTTTCCAGCGTGAAAACCTTCTGGAGATTTGTGTACATATGAGTATAGTTAATACCACCAAAGGGAACACTTAAAATGGATAAGGTGCTAAATTCCATCATATGTATTTTACCTCGTTAAAAATAAAGAATATTAGTCAGACATGATGGCATATACCTGTAATCCCAATACTCTGGGAAGGTAAGGAGTTCAAAGCCAACCCTGACTATATGACTGCCCTTACACAGAAACAAAAATCAAGATTGTGCATGATAACTTATCATAGTATTAAGTTAACTTATGTGGTGCTGTGTGGAATGTTCCTCATTAATTTATGTTCTGTTCACAGTGATCTGCAGCCCCGGATCCTACAATCCCCGGGATGGACCTCATTGCCTGCAGTGCAACAGCAGCCTGGTGTATGGAGCAAAGTCATGTGTATAGGCAGTGCCTTATATGACACTTATTAAACAGAAAAGCTTATTTTTTGAAGTGCTAAAGTATAACTCACTATTATGCCAAAATTAAATAATCAAAATTTACAAAGATACGGTGTCCTCATTCAATCCAATATTATATGTATCATCTTTCTTGGTTAAGGGTATAGTTGCATTTGACACCAAATGAATCCTTGTCATTGAATTTTAAAAATTGTTTAAAATGTTCTGTATTGGGTGATGTTAAAAGATTTTTTAGGAATTAAAAAATATTTTATCTTTACTATATATCATCTAGATTCTGGCCATCATATTGTTTTATAAGAGCTTTAATTTAAACTTATATAATTTTAGCTATTTGAGCTCAGCCTTTCACAGCCCAAAGCCAGTTTCTAAATTATAATCTCATTATTACACATGCTAGTGTAAGACCTAGACCAAGACAAACTGTAGCCTTTAATACAATTCAGTGTGTTGTCTTAAACAGTTTATGAACTCTTAAGCCGGACATGGTAATATAGGCTTGTAATTTTAGTACTTTGGAGGTAGAGACAGGAAGATCAGGAGTTCAAAGCCAAGGGTAGTCTGAGATCCTGTCTCAAAAATCTCTTCCGTTACCTCCTTGACATTTGAGAATGGAGCGACCATTGAATTTTCTCAGTAGACTGAAGCAGTTTTTCTCCCTGATAGTGCTTCCAGAACAAACAATTTACAGTTATCACAATTTTCATTTGCTGTACCATTGAATGGGTGCTGTGTGCCAGAAGTCACTGCTGCTGCCACTAATTCTTATCTTCTTTTACACTGGGATCCACATTTGAGTATGAGACTTACCAAAATGTAATGATTTAAATAGAGAAATTCCCAAGGAACTTTGGGTTCATTTTCTAAAGTCCCTGGTGACTGTCTGGTTCACATTTCCTTCATCTTCTCTGTGAGACATTAACAGTTTTGCTTTGGACAGCTCCTGTCTTAAAACACCAGAGAGTCAAGGATGGAAAGCGCAGTTAGATTTCAGCCCCTTGAGCAGAGGGCTGGCTAACAGGGAGCTATGCTTGTTGGCTGGTAGAGACTAAGCTAGCTAGAAAATACCCTGGTTTATCCTCCTGTGGGCACGCACAGCCTCAGAATTCTCACACAAACACCAGAAGGCAAAATGCTTGTAGTTGTTCTTGGCCAGCCCTTGTGGTAACTATTTTGTTTCTCCGGTCTTTCATCTTCATCAAGTGGCTGCTTCTCTATAGTTCATAGATGTTTTTCAGTTGCCTCCTTTCTTCTGGCAGGTAACATAATATACTGAGCATTATATGATTTTGGTGAAATATTGTTTTTCTCTAAGTAACTTGTGCATACATTCTGGAACTTCTAAGACCCAAGTCGTCTTCTCTAACACTTCGTGAAGCCATTCCAATGTTTTTAATATATATTGGGTTTGTTGCAGTATGTTCTTTCAATTGTCCACCTAGAAAAGCAGAGGTAGTGCTGTAATGGCGGTGGTAAGTTGGGAGAGCAGTGTCTTCCAGGAGACACAGATGGTCTGGGGTAAGAGTAAACACATAATAGAAGTGTGAACTTTAGAAACATATTAAGTTTCTAGTTTATACAAGCAGACTTTCCAACAAAACTTTACAATGTTAGAGGTCAGAACAAGGTAAAATTAAGAGGTTAGCTCAGTAGAGCAATCTTAAAGAAAGAAAAGCAGAGGACAGACTAGTAAGAGAAAAGGAGACATTAATGATTACTTTTTTCTCTTCATATAGTAAAACAATCCATTTTTTATTCTATAGCATCACAGTTTTAATCAATTGTGTTTGTGTTCAGCATTTAGTTATACTAGCATATTCCTAGTCATAGCCCTCTTCATAGGATACAATTAGGTTTAACAAAAGGTCTATGAATGAAAATGTCAGTAACTAAGACAGCAGTTACTTCTGTTATAATTCCAGATAAGATGTGAAACTGACTTGTTTAAAATGATGCCAGCATGTACCAAAAGCTGTGAGCAGTTTCAGGGAGTTCTGTTTACATCAATGTAATTTCCTCCTGTGTAATACCCTTTTAATTATATGATCAGATAGTTTAACCAATACCTAGAGATATTTTTACCATCATTTAAGGGGAAAATAATTATTCCCAATTTGTATTTATTATATTTACATTAAATATGTAATATGTTCATTTGGCAGTATGGAAATAAAGATCCTTAAATTTGGCTCAGTAATCTCATTTCCTAAAGATTCTAGCCAGTAAATCAGATAGGTGAAATGGTACTAAGCGCCACAGCAGATTTAATTATAAACAAAGTTAGCACAAATGCCATACAAGAGAGGGTGACAGACTGACACCAAGCCAATAAATTGACTGTCACATTTTCAAATTGAATGAATTAATTCAGATTAACTATATACTCAATTGTATTTGTTTGAATCATTATTATTATCATTTGTAGTTTTAAAACAAATGCACTAGAATGTTTATCTCCTGATTGTCTCATGTAATAGTATCATGCGTGAGTTTTTTGATGCCTTCTGTTTACCAACATTTATTCAATGAAATTAATTAATTTCAAAATTTTGAAAGCAATAAACTTACTTTGAAAAGCTGCAGGAGTAGATATGAGAAAAAATGTTGTTATTCATCTTTCCAGCACTGGTTTCTTGCTTCCCTCTTCCCAGCAGAGCAGCAGGTTTGCCTACACAGAGCATGGTCTTTCTAGAAGCTGGAGGAAGCCTTTCCTGCATCCCACGAGGTAACGCAACCATGGGAGTAGGATGAACCGTATGTTGAGGGCAGAGTAAAGATCTCAAAAGCACTGGGGCTCTGAGGATGGTACTGAATCATTGTTCTTGTTAATTGTGAATCCCAGCCTGCTCTGCACTTCCCAGTTCTATGACATAGGAAATTAATTATATACAAGCAAGATAGGTTTTCTCTTATAGATAAGACAATCCTAGTTCTTCAGTTGAGGGGAAGCCTGGTTGAGCATAGTTCACTTGTGCACCATGCAGTTCATGGGGCCACAGATTGAAATATGGGGAGACCAAGGAAGACTTATGTTTTCTGTACCTTGACAACACTTTGCTTTCAGCCTATAGTTCCAGCATGAATCCTACTCAGGGCAAAACCACAGAGAACGTGAGGCTTCACATTCTGGTCCGTTCGGTTGCTAACTTTCCCCCTGTGCTTTGGCTTTTTCAGTTACTCTAAGAAATGCCAACTCTATATAAGATGTTCTAGTTTCCCACTGCAGGAGGATGACTTTAAATTACTTAGTCTTCCAATTTGAGTATGAGAAGTTCTTTGCTTGGAAGAAGATAGTAGCTGTGTATGTGTGTGTGTGTGTGTGTGTGTGTGTGTGTGTGTGTGTATGTGTGTTGTATTATATATAAAGAAAGATCAAGTCTCAAACTTGATGTAGCCCAGGCTGCCTCAAATGCTTCACATAGCCAATGTTGGCCTTGAACCCCTGATTCTCCTTCCTCCACCTTCTGAGTACTTGTATTATCAGAGACACCATTACACCAGGCTCTGTTCATTTATATTTAAAAGTGTTTAACATGTGTTGTCAAAAAGTCATAGTAGAAACATGATTAAATAAAAATCATGTGAGTTTCAGCGATCTACGTACTGTTAGTGCCTACTTTAGAAATGACAAAGTGAAACCCATCAGCACAGTCAACACCATCAGACATGCTTACAGTACAGATGTACTTCACTCTAAGTTCTTGTCAATATTTTACTTAAATATGAAGTAGACATATGCTGTATGTCTGAGGCAACATTGAGGTGTGTATTGAAATACTTTACAAACATTAATGATATTTGAGGCATTTGGAGTATTCCAATAGTACCTTTTATTCACCTCATTTGAAGTATTTTCACAAATTGAAAAGTATTTTAAAAGTGACTACCTTGAAGTGCAAAATGCAGTTTAATAAATATTTTATTTTGTAAATCAGTTCATAACACATATACTCATCCAACAAAATATACAAAATAGGTCTAATGGTATCAGTTTAACTCCACATAATGTGATGGTAATACAAAAACATTTTCCTGGCAAATGCAACACATGAATGGATTTTTTAAAAAAGGTGTTATGTAAATCATACTTACTTTAACTGAATTAGAATCTCTAAAACTTTTAAACATCAGTCTCCTCATATCTTTCACTTATCTAGCTAATGAGTACTTATGTACAGCTGTGCTTTATGCTGCCATCTTTCTCTATGTTTGAAATATCCATTTAATGTTTGCAGGAGCAGATGCTCTCATCCCATTTTGCAAATGAACACTGAGTTACAAGGAGGTAGGTAATGTGCTCTTGGTAAGCTGAGTGATAGACTAGACTCAGACTTGCAGTAAAAGGAGACAACAAATAGGATCTTCTAGCAGTGGTCCAGCCTCGTTCCCAGAGATACCGATTCTCTAAATGTGGAGCAAGAACAAGGCCAAGGAAGAGGAAATCTTGTGATGCTTTCTAAGTCTAGTCTGTTCTCTGAGTCCTGACCCCAGCCAGCTGAGAAAACTTTTGTTTGCTTCCCAAAGGGGCTCATTATGGACTAACAGTTTCAAGTTTCATAAATGATCTCTGTCAATAGTTTAAATGTTTTTTAAACACACCTCTTATCATCTGTACTACTTCAAATTTTAACATCTCCATTCACAAAGTCACTACTTGCTTTGCTTTTCCTCATGTATTTATCCTTTCAATTGTAGTTGTATTCTTTTGTGTACAAAAAAAGCTTATTGAATATTTTAAAGTCATTTAGTCTTAGCTTAAGCAGAAATCCAATTCTGTTTCTGATTCAAGGGTTATATACTCATATGTGTGATTTTTTTAAATCTACCAATTGGCTGTTGTTAATATATAACCCTACAAAAGAGACATTAAAATAGTAATTTTATGTCAACCACTTTTATTCAAACCATTCGTATTGTAAAGCAGGGATGCAGTCTTGGGTCAGAAATGGAAAAGACTTGTGGGCATGGCCTCACGGACATGGGCGCTGATACTGGAGGGTCCATCTCAGTCTAGTCACCTCCACAATTGCTGTCGTCATTTTGATTGGGAAGAATTTTTCATTGTTGTTTTTCTTTGATGACTAACAGACTTAAAATCACAAGCCTGTCAATGTGTAACATAGGCAGGCTGGTTTTGCAATAAGTGTATAGTAATATAAAGTTTCAGAAGATTGAGTGAAAACAAAGTAGGCAAGACACAGTAAAAAGGCACTTAATTTTCCTAAGCCATTGCTTACTGTATACTGTCAATTTTCCGATTTTACCTCTAGCCACTGTATATAACAAGGTAGCTAAAAGTTTGCTCTGACTTGAATGTAAAAGGTAAGAATAACATATAGCATAATCACTTATCTTCACTGACATAGGGCCTTCAGGGAATATGCGAGGGTAAATGGTCCTTGGAGCCAAAGATCACACACTGCTTACCCAGGCCTGAACTGGATTCAGAACTGAAAGTGCTTGTGGGATGAAATGAAGGACTGACTAAGGCTAGCAGCTGCATCAGTAGAGGAAAAGCTTATGGCGGCTGCCCTATTCCTTCCTTACCCAGCCATGCCCCACGAGGACACTGGGTTTTCTGGATTTTGGAACCAAATAGATCTGACCTCAGCAATATCACCAAAACTTGGTGTTTTCTCACCGCAGAGTTGGTGATAGCAGATGGTAGAATTTACGGTTTGAAAATGTGTTTCCCACAGGTTGTCAGCTAATAAGTGATAGTTTCCTTTTACTAACTCTAAAATGCTAAATCAGATCCATTAAGACTTGAGTATGAATGAAACACAGGCTCGTGTGTTGAATGCTTCCTAGAAGTATTTTGGAAGCAGATGAAAACTTTCAGAGGTGAGGCTTGAAGGAAGAAATTAAGTCCTGGGGACATGCCTGTGGCCCTTGCCTCACTTTCTGTTACTCCCTTTCATTGTTTTCTGGTGCCAGACAAGAACCTGCACAACCAAAGATGCTGCCACCATGACGTATTGCTTAGCACAGGGAGCCAAAACACCATGAGAACATCTAAATCCGTAAGGTAAGATAAATATCTCATCCTTTACCATGCTTATGTCACATATCTGTCATAGCAGGAAAAATAAGTCACCAGTACAGAAAGGGTTACACTGTTGGGTCATATTTATAAACTCAGTACAAAAATTATAAACAAAAGCAAAATATCTACTAATGTTTGAAATTTTTTTGGTTTTGGTTTTGGTTTTTTGAGACAGGGTTTCTGTCTCTGTCTCCTGAACTCGCTTTGTAGACCAGGCTAGCCTAGAACTCACAATGATTTGCCTGCTTCTGCCTCCCTGAGTGCTGGGATTAAAGGCATGCACCTTGACACCAGGCTTGAAAATCTGATTTAATAAGACAATTAAATTATGAGACAAGTAGAAAAGGGAGGCCAGTAACAGCTTTGTGAGGAGCTACTCTTAACTGACAAGTGTCAGGACTGTGCAGTTGTTCTAGGAATGCAATATGCTGTTCATGCCCTGTGCTTCTTGGGAGTAGGATGCAAGAGCGTTTTGGCTATTGCCATCTCATTTATAGAGGCCATTGTCTAAGCATGAATGATAAGACTTTGTGTCCCAGGTTCTGGTTCTCGTATAAAGCAAACATGGATTCCTGCCCACTCATTCACTAGGTTGAATCTTTAGGCACTTTTTCAACCTCCTGAATGTCCAGAGTGGGGCCACTGCTAGCCACTTTTGTGGGTATTGTGAGTTTAAATGAGATCATTGAAAAAAACCCTATAGACCAAAGTAGAATTGCATTTAGTTTAGAGCATAAAACAATCAAGAGAATACGGAAATGAACATTCACATAATAAATCTAGAATACGGAAATGAGCATTCACTTAATAAATCTAGAAACAAACTGAAATGTAAATTCCAGAGGTTGAAGAACAGTAGTAAGTGTTAATCAGTAATTAAAATACTATGAAAGGTTAAATAAGATTGGGAAATGTTACTTCTTCCTGAAAATTTAATTCTAACTTAAGTGGGAGATATTTATAATTATTTTTAGTTAGCAGCCTGCAACAATAACGTAATAAATGGACAGGTAAACACACCAATTGTATTTGATGTCACTGTGTATTGTGGGCTTATGTCCTTGTTAGAGAATCACAGGGATACATTTCTTGCCTCATAAAGTGCCAACAGGCCAAACACTTGGAGCTCATCTTCACTTAAGTCTTCACGTTTCTGAATCTTTGAGTGAACAGCCTCACCCTGATTGCCAGTGTCACATAGAAGGGGATAAAATGTATTCAGTTAATAAGTAGGCATTTAAAATTAGAGGTTTTTCCTATATGTTTTTGCAGTAAAGCAGACACAGCAAATGCTTTACAAATGAGAGTTAAGTTTGCCGCATTCACTCTTAAACCTTTTCTGGCAGACTTGGAGGGTCTGGATCTCTAGAGTCTGGCCCACTGATTTAACACCTGGTTCCAGGAAGCCAGCTGCAGTGCACAGCCATAGTACACAGACACAGGGAGCTATGCAGAAATACTCAACATCCTAGAGGCTAGGATCTAACATTTTATTCCAAAACATTGCTATAAACAAAGAAATACCAAAACTTTAAACTTGATTGCATTTATTATAAGTACCAGTTTTCATTAGAAGTTTTCTTCAATATTAGAATGTTTTCATCAAAACAATTTGTCCTGACCTGCACCAGAACTGGCCATTGATTGTCACATCCATCCACAACCATTATAGAAGTGAGGGATTTGATCCGTGGGAGGTAATGGTCTATGTCCTGGGTGTGTGAAATGTGCTAGAAGTCTGAAAAAGAAAAACATAACAGAACAGGACAGGCAGACCACAGTGTTTGAGTTGCTGTTTGACACACAGGTGCAGTGGACTGTATGTGGTTCAGGAAACAGAACTTCATGTTTCATAGCGGATGCTTGAGGAAGTGAATGCCATAATATGAATTAAAGGTATTTAGAAATGAGAGGAAACGTACATAAATTAACCTTTAGGTATTAACAAATTTCTTTTTCAATACCCGAGCAGATTGCACCGGGCCTTTCTGCATGTGAGACATTTTTTTTTTTTTTTTTTTTACCATTGAGATACATCCCAGCTATTATATAATATATTTATCTATTTAGTAGTGCTGGAAATAAAATCAAGGTCCTTGTGCATGCTAGGCAAGTGCACTTCCACATAGCCACCTGCGTTCTTGGCTTATGATATAATTTTTTAAGTATGTTCTAAAATGACACAATATTAGTGCTGTAACAGAGACTCCAAATGGCAATCTGGTTAAGGACTATATAATCTTCCTCAGAAGTCATGACTTGAAAAGACACTACTGTCCCCACATACTTGTAAGCATGCCATGTTAGAATCAGCTGCTGTCCAGGCAACAGTGCACTCACTCAGCAGCCATTCCTTCCTCACAAACTCCTACAGGTACCCAGCTTGGATGCTGTGAGTCTCTAGCCAAGAGCTTCCAGACTCCAGGATCTGTCACCTGGAGACTGAGTTGACATCAAGTGGGGGTATCGGTAGCCACATATCCTGTTTCTCATGCACTTCCCTGCCTCCAGCATGGGGCTCAGAGCCCGGCTGGAGACCCATGTCCTGATATCCCTTCCCTGAGAAGTACAAGAAGAAACTTCCTTCTGCTGCTTGGATTCTGATTTCCTTTCTCAGAACCCCTGCCCTCTTGTATGTCTCTGGTGCCAGCAAATCAACTTTCCTCTGAGACCCTATCAGGCTGTTCCCAACTGTCTGCCTGTTCACAGCATTCATCGCTGTCCTAATAAACTCCTTACTTCCAGCAGTCCATCTCAGTATCCCCCTGATCCCCAATCTGAAGTCTTTCACTGCTGAAAAACTTAGGGCAGGTCTGGGTGCTCTGCAGCTGCTGCTGACAGAAGGCTGCTTCCTCCCATAGCCTTAGGCTGTTTTTAGAGACAACTGTTCTGAGGGGGCTTGGCTGTTCTGTGCAATTATGATACCTCCAAGCAACCAAATAAAAACAAGATCCCTGTGTAGAAAAGTAAAGCCTCAGATGGAAGCAACTGGCTTTGCATGAGAAAGTGAAGGAAGCAGGTGTTTTTTACCTCCTCAAGACAGGAAGAACCTGGAATGTGAAAAACAGACACGCTAAGTGTGTATTCATTCCAGAATAAGTGACTCTGTCAGCCATCCTCAGACACTAGTTCTAGGAATGAGTGTAGAGAAAGTCCACCAAGAGCCTCAGGTCCCAGGAGATAATGCTGAAGAGGAGACAGTGTTACAAGTCATACTTGTGTCTACTTCTGGTCCTGCCCAGGATGATGATGACATGTAACATTACCTTTCCTTCTTACAGTGCTTTAGAGAAAAAGTCACTGTAAGAAAGATAATAATATCTGTTGCTTATTGATACAATTAATAGATTGTTAGTATTTGTTAAATCATTCTTTATGTTTATAATTTTTCTGTATACTTAGTCTATATTTAAAGTAACATGTTGTGTTCAACAGTCCTTGTTTGAAATTGTACATTTGTGTGCTTTAAATAATGTGAACATTAAACGTATTTCATTGTTTAAAATCAAAGCAAAGCATAGGAAATGTCTGAATTTTCTGACATTGTTAAGAATGTTTTAGACATTGTATACATACAATGCTAAGGAAGTAAAGAGGAGAGGGACTTAAGCATAATGAATTAAAATTTAAAATATATAAGATTTAATCTCTTGGCACACTTTATCAGACCAAGCAGATAATGATAGTATGAATATTAAAATATTAACAGTAGTATAATCACTGTATGACTCCATCCTGAGGCATGTGAGCTCTCTGTAGGCACAGGACACTCTGGCCTTTGTATATGTACAGTGGAGCAGCAAGCCCCTCATAGGGCGCCAATGTACCTCATGCTTGATGCATTTTGGGGTGAAGCACACAAATGATAGTTTCTGCCCCTCCTTGAAAAGTATGGGGAGAACATTGAAGAATGAACCCCAAAAGGAAACAACCTATCTTTGTAAGATTGAATTCTTTCTGGAGCTACTCTGTGGCTCACATAAGCAGCTCATATTTTCATACCTAAACATAGGTTAGAATTTTGGAAGCAAGTTCATTTAACACATTCGTAAGCACAACCTCCCTTTTAGCTTGATTAAATCCCTAATAATTATGAAATCCTTATAGAGCAAACCGATTAGAATCTTAGAGATTGTAGCATTTAAAAAGACAAGTGTATTTGAATTGTGAGGTGTGTACAAATAATTTCAATTTGTACTATCCCCATGTTATTTTGCAGTTAAAGTTATCTAGGTTATGTTATGTTGTTGAACTTAAGGAAAGACTTCTGTGCACATGAGGAAGAAGAAAACTGTTTCTATCTGAAATAGTTCTATAGACCTGATCTGCAAGAACAAAGGTTTTAATTGAAAATAATCATAGTAATTTCATTATTTAGGGTATGCAGTACCGAAAGCCTGAGTTCTTCCATATTTGTCTTATGTATGATGTAAGTTATTCTAATGCAATCACAGTCACTATGCTCCAGCTCCCAGAATTGTGCCTGAGACAGTACGGGACCCACTGCCTTACATCAAGAAAGTCATCACAACATTGTGATCATTTCCTCTGCAGAAGAATGAGATTTCTTCATTCATTGTTCATTCATAAATGCTATATTCTCATAGCATTTACGATTTGTTCCACTACAATAATTTGAGAGCCCATTTTCCATTCTGCAGGGATCCTGTTGCCAGCCAAGATAAAAACACAGGGCCCACAGACTGGAGCTGTAATGTACCATGTCTCATGTGGAGAGAAGAGGCGAGCTGTCTATAACTACAACTAGCTCAGTGGCCCATCTATTTTAGGATGATAGGGTCATTTGTTGGCAAGATGGTAACCTTATATGAGCTACCATTCAATAATGGAGGACAGATGATGCCTAACAGTCTTTCATACTAAGATTTAAGTTTTGGAAAGCTGAAAACAGGTACCTGAGAGTAACTAGCCAATAATACCCCTGAGTAGTTTCATGAAAGTGATGTACATGCTAGTCTACCTGACCCAAGATATTCTCCAAAATCAAAATAATATATAAGCATATGCAAATGCTTTGGTAATTTTTACATTTATTAAGGTAAATAATGATTCAAATTTTCAATGGTGAAAAATGCTTCAATTTTTCTTTACTGTCATCCAGTAATAAATTACTGAAATTATGATATACTAGCAGGGTGTAGGGGTATACATTGTGCTCTTTTTAGTAAGTCTAGAAGCCTTCATTTTCTAGCCCCTAATTTGATATATAATATAGTATAGTTATATAGTATAATTTTGTAGTTCTGGTGCTATAGAAAAAAATGCACAAAGAAAACAAACCAACTCTCACTTTCTTTGTGTCTTCACAAGATTTTTTTTTTTTTTTTTGTATAACAGGTACTTAATTTTAAAATTTAGAAAAATAAATGTAGGAAAATGTTCTTAAAGGTTGCAAATAGTTATTTTAGTTTTGTTTACACACATTAAGACCCCAATTGCCCCTCTCACTAGTGTTCCAAGTGTTGATGTGGTTCACAGAAAGAGACCTGTCCCCAGTCACCATAGTCCAATCAGCAACACTTAGCAGCAGTGTCATTAGTCCATATTCAAATGAGGATGTCTGGATCATACGTGACTGCAGGAAAGACTGTACTTAGCTTTCATTTTTACTTGTTAATACATAATTGGACAAAGAGTAGTTTCCTCATGCTGTTCTTGATGCTAGATAGATTTATCACTTCACTCTGTCATCGAGAACAGATATGTCTATTGCAACTAGCAGCAGGAGTGCACTGAGGCCTGAGATGTATGTACCATATGCTTGTATGTATGTATCATATGCTTGTTCAAGAATTTGACTTTTCTCAGCTATTTTCCAGGGGATCTAAAGACTCTCCCTTCCTGTCTCCCCCCACAGTTTTTTTATAACACCCCCAGTTTCACAGACATGAACACAAATGCCTTTCTCTTCCTCAGGGAATGAATTAATGCCATATTTAGAAGAATAGGTACCATGAATGAAAATGAAATGCATGTAAGTATTTACTTGTGGGTTACTATGGGAACTGAAAGAGTATGTGCTAGCAATCTTTATACAGAATGAACTGATATACGAAATGGGCTATTAAAATAATGAAGCCTATTTGTATGAATTAGATTGTGTTCTAAGGGGGAGGATTAGATACATAGCATTAGTTAAATAGCATTTGAACAGGATTTTGATATAAAGCAGTCATCATTTTCTGTAATTCCTTAATAGGGTACAGCATTTGATGTGCATGTGTAAGAGATTCCTGGTACCACTAGCACCCCCTTGTGATGGAATGAAAGCTAACAAAGATATACCGGTACACAGTGAAGACGGTTGACAACAGCATTTTTTAATATATAAGACTCTAATAGAGGGATTATAGAAACACATTTAATATATAATAGTGAACTTTAGTGTACTTACTGTGAAAATAGCACATTTATTTAGAGAGGGAGTTTATGCCCGAAGTTCTTGTTGATGTTTTGAAATACATCCATTTCTGTCTCTTGCTGTAATTGTTACCAAGAAAAACAAAAGTACCAACCATTTTCCTTGACTCCTTATCCAAAGTCTTCTCTTTTTGATTGATATTTCTCAGAGTCATCTAGAATGTCACATTAGTAAAATATTCTAGAAAAACATGAGAGTTTTTGTATTATAAAGTCTACATTTGCCTGCATTCATGTCGCGTACACATGGCTTGCCGTTCAATTCTCCACGTACCCTCCTCATAAGTACAGTGACATATGGTGCATTCGTCGGTCTTCACTTCTCTACCAGCTGGGATGACAGCAGTTTCTGCAAAGCAGTTTGGGCCTGAAATGCAGAAATACATTTCATACTACTGTGTACATAAATGTATAATGTATATAATTAGATAAATAGCCCTGCAGTGTGTTTTAGTCATCTTTTTATGCAGGACAGTTAGAAAAACCATAACCAGAAGAACAAAAATCACCAACAATTTTTTTCTGAAATGAAGCCAGTATTACTTAAAATTTTAAGGAAAAAAGCATTACTCTTTTCATAAGTAGGATATTTCATTTGGGGGCCAAGTCTGTAGTCATTAGATTCAAATTACTTAAAAAGTACAGCCAACCTGCAGCTTCTGAGAACCAGGCTCACTCTTCATTGCGGCTTTAGCTGAGAGAACTTAGACAAGGAAACAGTCATTCCACAGCATATCCCCAAATGTACTGAAACAACGACAGCAACCAGGTGCCACAATTACCAGGATTTCTGTCCAACTGCTGGCTGCAGGCCCCAAGCCCAGAGTTACTGATTCTTTAAGTGTAGGGGCCAAAGAAGTAAGTTCGTAGGTGATGATAATGCTCACCTGGAGCCCACCTTAGAGCAACATCCCAGTTACTGTGCCAGCGCATGTCTTCCATACGCCTAACGACTATAACTGCAGTACTTGTTAGTAACACCAAGGAAAGGCTTATGAGCACAAAGGTGTGCCTTCAGTCCTTAATTTTAGGTATAAATTCAGGGGCATGAAAAATGAACAGGAAAAATATTTTCAGTGTGAGTTGAAATTCATGCTGTTATAAAATATTATGTAATTGATTCTGAGAGAAGAGACTTTTCGGTCAGTTCTACCTCAGGTCCGTTGAGCCCTATGTCTGAAGTGCATGTCTTCAGCAAAAGAGACTTATGTTCCATTCCTTGCGGGGGGAAACCAAGGGCAATAGGAAGCCAGAAGATTCCGTGCAAACTTCCAAAGTAGGAAAGCAATCGACTGTCGTTCTCAGCTACCTGTGAACCCCAGCAGTGAAAAACATGACATCATAAACCTAGGGCTACAATACTGGCACACATACCTTGGCAGTAACCAACAGCTCTCTGGACTTAAAGCCCACTCAACAAGAGGGAAATCATGCCTGGCACTGGAAACCTAGCCAACTACCCAGGCCTAGTGAAGTCATGGATCTCAGAAGCAACCTTACAACTGCCACTTTATTAAACCAGAATACTCCCTATTTTCTAAAAATTTGTACTTAAACCCACAGGTAAGTGTAGTCCTTATCTCTCATCAAGGAAACTTCTCTTTGCCATAAGTGGAGATCTTTACAGAAAAAAAAAAAAAAACAGCCAATCAAAATGCACAGTTGTGGAGCACAGCCCCAACTGATAAATCAGCAATACAACCTCTGTTCCTAAGTGTCATGGGTCACTGTAGAAGAGGTGACAGCAAACTTGTAAGAGCCAGAGGGCCACTGAGTTTGCTGTGATATTACATCTTCTAGGAACGTCAGAAGCTACAGCCATGAAGCCTCAGTAACATGGCTGCCTAAACATGATCTGAACAATAACACCAGTAGATATACTTATTTGAAAGGGGAAATTCTCAGGAGACCTCAACCTCTTAAAGAGAGTTACCATAACAGGAGTTATGAGAGCAGAAGAAATTTGTCTTCCCCATGGAAGAGCACACCAATTGATTTATTCAATCCCAAAGGGTCAGCCCTGGAAACATATACATATATAGGTAACTTAGATATCTGCAAAAACCATTGCCCCCCACCCCCGCTTTTAATATATTAATGCTTCCAAGGGAACAAGTCACACTTCTTTGGTGGCTATTTTTCTAAGTGTTGTATTTGGGTGGACGCGCGCGCGCGCGCGCGCGCGCGCACACACACACACACACACACACACACACACACAAGTATGCACGTGAGTATATGTGGCCCCTTTTCTGTCCTTGGCCTTTTTCTTGTCTTCTCCTTAGATACTAATGTTCTGCCCTTAATCGCTTCTCTTCTTTTCCTCCTATCCTCCCTTTCTTCCCTTTATTATTCTTCCTCCTCCTGCAGAGACTGCATTGCCCCCTTGAGATGATGATCAAGTTGCAGATCCAGTTTTCTTGCCTCTCTTGAGCTCCAGCCTTGTACTTAGAGGAGCAGCTGCTGGATTGCCTCCAGGCAGCATGATCTTGCTTCACAGGGACATCTACTGACTTTCTGTTAAGGATAGTCAGGTATCAGCTTCGCTAGACTTAGGCTTTAAATCTAAGGGCTCTATGTATCCAGTAGCACTGCGCCAATTCCCTAGCCCTCTCTACATATGGCCTACCCATGCCTCTTCTCCACAGTCAGATGAATGTCCAGAGGGCCCCAGGGCAACATATGAAAAAGTGCTTCTCCCTGGTCACTCTGCACCCACTTTGCCAGATACACCATGAAGTCACATTACTTTCAAACTGCTTTTCACATCATTTCTTCTTTCTGCTTATAATCTTCCTTTACGGAATTTAGGGATACAATTTGCTTCTGATTCATCCTAATATCAGTGTGATCTGCATAGAAGACTCATTATACAATTGCTCTGAATGCTTGTATCCTGAAGGACTTTCTCAGAGGATGCATCTTCAGAGAAATATGGTACTGCAGTTTCATATGTGGCCTTAGACTAACTAGTGTAATTGCTTTGTGCCACTGTAGCCTCATCTACAGACAGGGGAAAATAATATGCCACAGAGTCTCCTTATGTGCTGCCCATTCCTCTTAGTTATTCTGAAAGTGTCCTTGCCTGAATTGCTGTTTCTGCACTTTGTCCTTCTTGGGCTGTTATGATTTATAGTTCTTCTTCTTCTTCTTCTTCTTCTTCTTCTTCTTCTTCTTCTTCTTCTTCTTCTTCTTCTTCTTCTTCTTCTTCTTTTTCTTCTTCTATGTCACTTAGATTTTGGATTTTTTAAAACTCAGTGCAATTTTATTCTTTGTAATGGCCAAAATTTGGCAGGTGGGTTGTGTGAACCTCAAGCTGCTTTTTATGTTACTTATCATTTATCTTCCCACTGTAATTTATTTTAAAGAGTAGGGATTGGAAAAAAACTTAACTTCTACCAAGGACATACTCCTAATCCAGAAAGCAAGACCTAAGCAGCTTTTCTGGCTTCATATCTGGTGATGTGATGTTTTCTTATATGCACTGCTGACAGAAATATCACCCACCGTGAGGTGCTTTCATGGGATATGGAGCCTATACCATCCCCTTGTGAATTCACTTCCTTTAAAGTAGCCTGCCTTGAATATTTTGTTATATTAATGAAAAATATGTTAAAGCACAGGACTTTGAAAAATACGTGAGATTAGCTTTTTTCCATGCAAAATAACTTATTTGAGTAGAGGATTATTTGGGTAACTTTTAATTAGAATTGTAGCCCACGTTGCTATATTTTCCTGTTTCAGATATTTAATTTAATTTATGATACATAAATTAAGAGCTACTGTTCTTATAGTTTATAACCTATTTTGGATCAAGACCATATGATATATTTGATGGATATAAACATCTTACTAAAATTTCAATTTAGATTTTCTTAACAGGCTTCAATTATTAAAATTTTCTACAGCATTTATATTTTAAGAAGCAATGCTATAAATTAACCAAATCGGTTTATCTTTTGGACAACTCTTTCTGAATATCTGTGTCTGCAAATGTATATTTCTTTATCTAGCATAGTAATTAAAACCATCAGAGTCTGTATTTTCACTATCAAGTATAGTAATTAGAAACCTTCTGATTTTGTATTTGTAATTTTAAGTCAAATCAGGCAGTTGCAAAGGTAGTAGATAAGAGACCCAAGCATACTATATTCAGTGTCCCACTGTGGTTATATCTTGTATAATTATAGAGCAATATGAAAAGGGCAGTGACCATTGCATGGTGTGTATAATATATATTATATTATATATTAATATTATATATACACATAAATATGTGTAATATGTTATTTTTTTCATTTATGGAGTTTTGTATAGTAAGTACCCAAGACAACACAGAGAAGTGTCTGCTTATTCGAGAGCTCCCTCATGCCATGCGTCACAGCCATGATAACTCTCCTTTATCCCACCACCCTTAACACCTCAGAAACACTATAGTGTTTTCTGTATCTACAATACTGTGAAAAGAGCATTACATAAATTGAGTCATATAGCATGTTGGTTTTTTGAGACTGATTGTACAAGGTCAGGACAATACCCTGGAGAGCCCAAGTAGTGAATTCATTCCTTCTTATAGATAAGACATACTCCATGGCATGGGTATATTGCAGTTAAGCTACTTTACTTTTGAGAGACCTTCTTCCCAAATATTTGGGCCATATATATATGCTACAGAGAATAATTGCATGCTTGTATGGTAGTTTCATATTTTATAACATACTGCCAACTGGGATTTTAAAAATATTTTTATTTATTTTTTGAAGTTTTCAGACATCTGTAGAATGTATTTTAATTTCATCCATGAGTACTACCTCCAATTCCCTATGTTCCCTCACTTTATCACCATCCCAACTTCATGTCCTGTTTTTTGTTATTAATAGCCACATGAGTGCACTTAGTGCTGCCCGTGTGTGTGATGGGCATGGTGCTATCCACTGAGGGATGAGCAGCCTGTCAGTGCCCAAGTCCTCAAAAGAAGGGGGACCTTTTTCCATTCCGCAGTATCAACAGCCAACGGTGCAGCTTTGCGGGGGGGGGGGGGCGAGTTTTCTATTCGTGCTGGAATTTTGACTGATTTAACCTTGTGCAGGACTTGTTTAGGTAAGCACGGCTGCTGAAAGTTGATGTGTGGCAGCTAGGGCATGTCCACACATATTTCATAGCTATCCTCTTGCATTTTTCCAAACCACTCTTCTACAATGCTCCCTGAGCCTTTGGTGAGGGGGCGGGGGAGGTTAATACAGATGATTCATCTACAAGTGGACACTCTGAATTATTTATACTTGTGCTTTGGCCATATATGTGTCCCCATAGTAAACACTACCTACTTCAAAAAGTTAAATCTGTGATTAAAGTTGAAAGCAACCTTCCCTTATGGATATAAACATAATTATTTAGAAGGCAATATAACAAGCTCCCTCTAAGGACCTATAATTTCCTTAGATACAGCCTTTTGACCAGGTTCATAATATAAATACATTCTGCGGAGCAGGCCTCATTTCCAGTCAGAAAGCAGTTGGTTATCCCCATAACCATCATGCCACTGTTGCACCAGTGCACATATCTTGCCAGGCACATCAGTATTGAAGTTTGTGTGGTTCAGTACTGGGTGAGACTATTGATGACTTTTCTTCCCTGAAAGCCTGCACAGCATCTTCTAGTACTATTAAGCAGGCCAGAAGAGAGGGTTTCCTGGTCAGTGAGGTTCTGTGGCTGGACCATCCTAATCCCAGAAGCCATGGACTGTAAAATGGAAATCTCAAGTGCCAGGCAAAGGATACTTCCCTACAGGTTATTAGTGAGTCCCCAGCAGCATGCAGAACAACACAGGCTATTCCCTTTGCTCTCGATTGTCCACCATAACTAGATGGTAGGACCCTATTGCTAAAAACACCACTCATTTTGGATGCAAGGTTTAGAGAACTGTTTTCTAAAGAGACACCAAAATTTACATTACACCTGAGCCCTGTTTATTGGCACCCTTAAAAGGTGTTGACCTTGTCACAGATATTAGTTTGTGCCATTCTGAGAGAGAAGTACTTTGCTTCCAGATTTGAATGTTTTTTTTATTAATTTATTCTTGTTACATCTCAATGTTTATCCCATCCCTTGTATCCTCCCATTCCTCCCCCCCCCCATTTTCCCATTATTCCCCTCCCCTATGACTGTTCCTGAGGGGGATTACCTCCCCCTATATATTCTCATAGGGTATCAAGTCTCTTCTTGGCAACCTGCTGTCCTTCCTCTGAGTGCCACCAGGTCTCCCCCTCCAGGGGACATGGTCAAATGTGAGGCACCATAGTACGTGAGAAAGTCATATCACACTCTCCACTCAACTGTGGAGAATGTTCTGACCATTGGCTAGATCTGGGAAGGGGTTTAAAGTTTACCTCCTGTATTGTCCTTGGCTGGTGCCTTAGAGGGGAAGGCATCCTATTGGGACTCTAAATGAGAGACGCATGGGAGAATAGCAAAATAAAAGGATACAGAGGGTCCTAGAAATCTACAAGTAGAACAATATGATAGGCAGATTTGGGCCCAGGGGTCCCGTTCAAACTAAGGCACCAGCCAAGGAATGTTTGTTTCTTTAGTGGCTGATAATGATCATCATTTCATGAGCTTCTGTGCTATTTTATATTTTAGACACTGTTCCTTTACCAGTCAGAAGACTTGCAAACATGTTTTCTTCAATCTTGTAACTTGTTCTCCTATTTTTGTCACTTTCAGAGTAATCATTTATATTTGAAAGAAATAAAATGCACCAATTTTCTTTTATATAACTTAGGCAGTCCTCAAATTCATTATCTTTGGCCCTCTCAGTGCTGTTTGCTGAGTGGCATGTGCTGCCGTGTTGATCTTGGTCTTGCAAATTAATTTTCTTTTAAAAAGTTCACCAAGAATTTTGTATTTTGACAACTTTACATGGTTGTTTCATTAAAATGTTGTAATTATTTTTACATTCACATATGTTATTCATTTAAAGTAATTTTATGTAAAGTGGGACATTTAGACTTAGAGTCTTCCTATCCTAAATATAGTGGTTTCAACACCACATCTTGAAAGTTATTAAATTAATTAATGAGAAAATATAAGTGGAATTTAATACTATAGTCACTTAATAAAAAATGAACACCCATACCTGTAGCTGCACTTATAGAAACAGAGAGAATAATCTTTATCCTAATTACTTAATTTTAATATATAATAATGTTTTTAGCTATTTGCTCTGCAATAGGCAAAACAACTTCATAAGTATATAAATTACATTCAAAACCCATAAATATTGAGTTATATAGGTAATAAGTATTATATATTGTTGGCTTAGCCTAGATAACTAATGATAGGTAATTCCACAATAATTCTATCATATAACAATAATGCTGTATTTCCTCTGGGACAAGGAAAATGAACCTTGCTAAATTGAATATTCATATGTTGTCTGACTACAAGATGGAGGGTTGACAATTGTGGAGGCTGTTGTTCATAACATCTGGATCCCAGAGACATCCCAACCTCAGCCGATGTGCAGCAACGTGGTCTGCATGCTAGTGTTACTCAAAATCCATGTGCAGACATTTAATGGACACTGTGACAGTATTGGGGTGGGGCTGTTTGAAAGCAGGACTGAATTATGAAATGCCCCCAGGACTAGGCATCTCTTAAAGAAGCGAGTCTCAGAGCCATTCTGCCTCTGCTCCTACCACTTTATCTATGTGCTGATGCCACCATAAAAAAGTACCCACAAGGTACACTAAACTTCATATCAACTTGATCTCGGACTTTTCTGCCTATAGAACCATAAGAAAATACACTCCGATGTTTCTGAATCAGTCTTTTGTGTTGTACATTATTTGCTTTTATTTTTATACATAAGTGTATTTGTGCAACTTACATGAGGTTGGGTGCTATTGGAGGCCTGAGGAACATCAGATATCCTGGGCTGGAGTCCCAAGCCACCATGTGGATTCAGAACTTGGCCCTCTGGGAGAGTACCGAGAGCTCGTGATCGTGCTGAGATTTGTCATGGGAGATGTGTAATAATATTGAATGTGGTTTTAATTTCCATTTCCTCAGTGACAGTTGCTTAGCCATCTTTCAATACATGTATCGCTTCAAGTTTTAATATTAAAATGGACATTGTTACTGCTTTCTGCTGGATTGCTAAGGCTCAGGCCGATGTTCACATGCACTAAATGAGCCCTCATCTGGTGTATGACTGTGGACAGACTCCCAGCGGAGTCAGGAGATCATTCTCTCCCACCTCAGTTCTTTCAGCTGCTGCTCTAGCTATTGCAAGGCTATGCTGTAGGTATGTGTTCATCTGGCAGAGTTTCATCTTCCACCTTGAGTCTTAATGTATCATTTTAAAAGGAGAGAGAGAGAGAAAACACCAAAATACAGCTTTCAAAGAACATAAACCAAACAAGCCAGAAAGTATTAACAATAGTGGATATCGAAGGCCTCTGATGAGCTGTGTTATTAACGGAGCTATTCTTATTAACGGAAAAACGTTCCTGCGACTTTGAATCACCTTTAGTAAAAGACCTTGAATATTCAGCCTAACTATATTCCAACTTGGATGTTTAAAAGTCTCCTTGTTAGCCTGACATCCACAATGTTAATTCAGTTTCTCACATCTTCTAAGCCATCTATAATCTGCATATGCTGATGGACATAATGAAAGTTATGTGACTACTCCTTAATTTTTATTTCAAATAGATTTTTAAAAGACTTTTAATTAACACACTCTTTGGAATATGGAAGCTTAAGATGTCATTTCTTCATTGTGTTTTTTACATTTCCATTTGTTATATAAAGTGCTCCTAATAATTTTTTATAGTTTTATAAATACATAGTATTTATAAATGCTATGGTAAGGGAAGTAATTCATTACTTAAAATTCAACTTGATAATCAGCTTAGAAGGGGAAAGCTTATTATGTCAGAGGTTTACTCCTTGCAGGTTTGGCCCCATGGCTATGTCTTTACTCTGTCAGAGCATGATGGTAGGCAGCATGTGCTAGTACAAGCTGGTCACCCCAAGTGCACCATGAAGCAGACAGGGGAAGTGTTGACACTTTCCATCCTCTAGCAGGCTTGCCACCTGTAACCATCACCTTCCAGTATCCCCAGTTTGGGAACTAGCTTTAGCGCATAGACTTTTGGGAGAGATTGTTGGAGCCAAATAGCAGCTCCGGGTGTGTCTGGTTTCTTTCCCCTTTGCCATGTCAGGAACTAAGAGTTTGCCTGAGTGCATAGGCTTCTTACCATCTCCACTACTGCATTGTGTCCCCAGTGCAGCCATTAATGAGTTAATGACCTAAGATCAGACCCAGTGCTAAGACCTTCTCAAATTGACACCATGGAAGCACTCTGTGTACTTCTACCAGCTAGAACTAAGAGAATTACACTAGAAAAAAAATACCTTAGAAAAGATGTGCTTAGCTGCTGCTGTGACACCAAGTCTTTGTAGTTTGAAAGGGTTGCCAGAAGAATCCTAAATATTTATGGAGTGTTACATTACCAGTTGTGATTTAATAAGGTTACTCTCTTAAGTCAATAGTGGAATTTTCCTGCACTTTTCTCTGCAGAGCTGTTTTTAATGAGGTTGTGGTTTAGAATTGTCCTAATTTTATTAAATTTATTGGGAGTTGTTCTGCTTTTATGTGCTAATTTTAATCATATATTACTTGCTTTTCAAAAACTTGCAAAAGTCATTCTGAAACTAAATTATTTAACAAATATTTTACTTTTTACATATGTTTCACACCATTCAAATTATTTCTCTTGAGGTATTTTTAATAAGGCCAGAAAATAGCCCACCTAATTGAGACTTTAATCATTTATGATGATCGAGTTATACAATATCTCCCATAATAAATTTAGCTCCGCAACTATGATATCCTCTGTATATTTCATAATTCTGTAAGCTAGTGCTTCTAACCTTTTGTTATTACTTTTATTTTTTAAAAATGATTTATTTTGACTAATTGAAAGTCATTATTTTATTGGCTGGTTGTGGAATTTGCTTTCAGGTTCATCATTTTCTGTATTTTTTATTTTCCAATTTGTCTAGTTTCTAATCTTTAGACCTTATTTTTCTGTCCTTTATCTTTAGACCTTATTTTTCTGTCCTTTAGGTCCCAATGCTGGCTCGCTTTTGTCCTCCTTTATAAGTGAAAACAGTTAAGGCCTAGGTTACGAGTGGAGCTGCTGCTGCAACTCAAAGGGTCTGCAGCTCTAGACCGTCAGCTCTCATCCTGCCCTCCTGCTGCTCTTACACACACACACACACACACACACACACACACACACACACCTCTGCTTCCTTCCTGCAATGCTCTGAGCAGCTCTTCATACAGCAGCAGAACCCTTTCTCCTGCACTAAGCTGGCAGGCCTGGACACAAATGTGGCTTCAGGGCATTAGCCTGGCTTCATTGTCTACCTTCCTGGTACACAAGGTTTACTGTGGAGGTTTACTCCACACAACAGGGGAGCATCTTACATTGGATCTCCCCACTCTTCTTTGTGGTATGTCCCCAGCAGAATAAAATTGTGAGTGGGACTCTTTTCAATGTAATTGCCCATAGCTTGGGGTTTTTATGGGAAAGCATTGAAACTTTCAGTGGATTCTGGTTTTAGGAATTGAAGATAAAGGAAAATCCAGACAATAAAAACGAAGATGGAGTTGAAGCTTCTGGTTGCAGAATCTGGTATATAAGGAAAGGCAGAAAACAAGATTCATCTCATGACTTTTCTGTGCTTCTTGTGTGGTACAAGAAAGCCACACACTGACCTCAACAGTGAAAACTTGGTAAGAAAGCTAAAAGGTTCAAAGAAACTGGACAGTGTCTACCTGCAGACTATGCTTCCTCCCTCCCCCTCTCTTTTCTCTTCCCTCTTTCCCTCCCCAGCTTTCTCTCTCCCCTCTCTCCCTCTCTGTGTAAGTGTCTGTCTCTACCTCCTATCCCTCTCCATCCTTTCTTCCTGGTCTTTTCAGTGGCATTATAAAAGTATGGGATATGCCTAGAAGATAAGACCAATGGAAGCAATGCATGGAACATTAGTGTGAAATACTGGTACAGTTGCTTTTCTATTTCTAATTTGTGTTTTAGTGGCTTCTATTGCCTGCAAGATTAGTGGCAATGGCAGTGGCAGTGTCACTGGCAGTGGCTGAGGCAGTGACAGAGGTAGTGGCTGTGGCAGTGGTAGTGGCTGAGGTAGTGGCTGTGGCAGAGGCTGTGGCAGTGGCAGTGGCTGAGGCAGTGGCAGAGCAGAGGGAACTATTCAGAATTTGCCCTGAATGTCTAATTAGAAGCAGCACAAACTTAGAGCAACTTCCATTACAGGTTTGCTGCTTGCATTTGTTTTGTTGTCTTTTAAATCAGTTAACCCAGAGGAGAAACAGTGACCATAGCACCAGTTTATCTTCAGGTTTACAGCGTGTGCAGATGTAGTATTAAATATTTACACACAATTACTTTATGCCTTAAATAATTTGTAAAACAGAAAATCTGTATGTGACTGATAAGCAAGCAGATGGCATTTGGATGCTGGTCTAAAATCTGTCTTCATTTTCTGGTGGGCTCATAAAATTGTATGAAAATTAATTAATTTAAACATAGGAAAGGAAATTTTTACTCAATTAAGTTGGTACTAAGTATACTATATAATAGAATTATTATTTTAATATTTATTCATCTTTTATAAGTGTATTTGTAAATTCAGCTTGGAAATGTATCTGTTTAAACAGTACAAAAATAAATGACTAATTATTATAGTAAACCTTATTACCATATGAAAAGTGATTTCAATAAGTATGTTTAAAAAAGGAACTGTCCTTCAAATGCCTACTTATAATCATTCTGCTATTAAATGTAACTAAACGAACGACTTTCAGGGAAAATGAATATATTCTGAAATAATACTGTGCCACCACACCACAAGCAAAACATGACAAATGGGAACTACTAGGGTATCTCAAAGAAGCTGTGGCATACTGGCTTGTGGATCTAACACTGTAGATTTAGGGAGTCTAGTTTGCTTCCTGAGATAAACCAGAGAACCCAGGCCTCCCTAAAAGGAAGCAGAGGAAGAATGTGAGCACGAGGAGAGATGGGGTAAGCTCGGGCTGACTTACTTCCGTTGTTCTTTTTCTAAGTTTCAACTGAATGCTAACACACTACACTTCCTGCTGTCTTGAAATATAAGCTCAGACTATCCTTTCGTGTTTCTTAAGTCCACAGGTACAATGTCAAATGGGTGGAGTATCACTGTAGACCAAGAACACTCCAAATATGAACCTCTGTTGAAACAAACGTGACAACAGAGAATCAAGGTACTGGCATAGGACTATTTTCCCACTTGAACATGTGTGTCAGCCCCAGAGTTGGGCACTTCTTACAGCCTGGTGACAGTGATCACAGGAGAGACATACAAACAAACCAGAGAGTATAAAACAGCTTCAATAAACATTCAGAAACAGTGATAATTCTGTCTAAGGAAGACTGGACCCCTAAAAATCCAAACAGCCTTCAAAGATTTGAAAATAAATTTGTGGAAAAGAAAAGGATAAAAAATGTCCACCGACAATAGAGATTGTGCCTAACATTGTAAGAGGAAAATGATCCAAGACAGAAAATAACATGCATAAAAACAGAAGTATCTACAAAAATAATGCCTGAAGAGAAAGTCTCACTGAGTACCAAAATTGTGGGGTTCTTTTAAAAATATATTTTATTAATTTATTCATATTATATCTCAATTGTTATCTCATCCCTTGTATCCTCCCATTCCTACCTCCCTAATTGGGAGATTTTTTTAAACCACAGAACTTAGTCCAAGGCCACATGATAAGCATTGAAGGAGATCTGTGTATCAACATCATTTACTGTGAGTTAGAGTTGATGACTTCCTGTTTACCCCTGGGAGTTTATAAAGGAATTCAGTAGCCAGGACTTTTGAAGTCCAGACTGCCTAGATTATTCTGAACAGCAGTGTATATGCTCATGTATCCCATTTTTGCATAGCATGACATTATTTTTAGTCTTAAGTGATTTCTACAAACTAGCTCAAAGCAGTGTCCAACAGATTTTTGTTTAATGGCAAGCACATGAGTTTGCAGAAGGATAAGACCTTAAAGCCAGTTGTTGCACATTCTGGAATTATCTGACACAGAATTTCTATAGCATTTACTCAACATAATCAATAACATAGAAGTCAATAATCAGGATTTTATAAAATGAATCAAAAAGAAAATAAGCCGAGGCTTCTCATATAACAAATAGGTGAAATATAGAAGATAAAATAGAAAATCTGATGGTGTAATGAACTAACAAGTATTCAGAAAAAAATGTCAGCACACTGCAACAGATTAGAACATTCAGATAGCTTGTGACAGACAGAAATATACAGTGAAAAGGCCTAACCATAATTGTCTAAAGGAACAGAGACTAAATATTTAAATTTTGACACCATAGTCTTTGAGGCCAATTAAGCTTTGTGAATGCTCACAAAGGCACAATATGTAGGAAAGAATAAGGACAGCTCTAATAAATTTTTCTTAACAAAATCTGAAAGCTGGTTTGATTTGGGCAGGGAGGCACACAACTGCTCATTCTTGACCCATCTTTGGGAAATTAAGGTATGAAATTATTACTAGACGGTAAGATACAACATATCATATAAAAATATTGTAGTTGTTGACTTAGAAAAGAGGCTACAGATGGGCGCTTTAGAAAAAAGAAAATATATATTGTAGTAGCAACATAGACTATCATGGTGAGCCTGCTGAAAAAAACAAAGATAAACATTACTGGCAAAACAAAGACAAAACAAAACAACAAACTCTTTTTTTTTTACTATAGTTTAATCACCATGTATGACTTTAGTCACATTGTTTCTCTTTTTATTGTCTTTTTTAAAATTAATTTATTCAGATTACAACTCAATTGTTATCCCATCACTTGGATCCACCTGTTCCTCCCTCCATCCTACCCCCACCCTATTCCCCTCCCCTAGGTCTTTGTCCAAGGGGGATCCTCCCCCACTATCTGGTCATAGGCTATCAAGTCTCATCTTGGTAGCCTGCTGTGAGTTAGAGGCCAGCCTGGTCTACAAAAGCAACTCCAGGACAGCCTGAAAACCCTGTCTCGAAACAAACAAACAAACGACTAAAAAACTACAACAACAAAACAAAACAAAACTTATATGCCATGAACTCTGGTACCCCATGTTTGACGACCTCCCCTTGGTGGGGAGCCCTGGTGGCACCTAGAGAAAGAGTAAGCAGGCTACCAAACAGATGTTAAACTGTCTCCAAAGAATTGAAGAGCAAAGAGAAGGAACAAGCTCCACCCTGGAATTCAGAGCAGAGCAAATGCCTTACGAGATCTGAAAGATATTGGTAACTAGAGGATCAGAGTGAGCGAATAGATTTAAACATAATTAGGGTCTATTAATCATAATGGGATTCATCATGCCATTTCATACATGTGTGTAAGGCACCTCCAATTATGCTACTTGCAATCAGAGTCTTTAAAAAGGGAAGGCAAAATAAAGAGCTTCAAACGAGCAATCAATGGAAATTCTCATTTGCTGCGTCTTTTGTTTATGGGACCCTTGAGGCAGAAGGGGCCCTGAGGGGAAGCTGGAGAAGCACTGCAGGGACTCAATCAGGTGGGCAGGTATCAGAACTGTTGAGGACAGAAAGCACTAACAGCGTGGTAAAGAAAAGTAGCTGGTGCCTAAAAAGTGACTGTGACTGCCCAAAGCATAGATGGTTGAACAGTATCTGAACAGTTGTGACCACCAGGTAAGTGCTGTCTGGGTCCTGCCATGTGCATTGAGCGACTTCAGTATTTACAGCCTGGGCTACAGTCATTAAAGGTGACCACAGAAAAGTCGGCCATGGATGTCTGCGTGAAAAAAAAAAATGACCCGCTGGCTATTTCTGACTGCATGCCAGGAAACAGCAGGTGTCTCCAGTGTCTTCCTATACATTTTCTCCTATGACTCTTAGAGCAGT
Organism: Acomys russatus; assembly: GCF_903995435.1. Taxonomy (NCBI): domain Eukaryota; kingdom Metazoa; phylum Chordata; class Mammalia; order Rodentia; family Muridae; genus Acomys; species Acomys russatus. The sequence goes on along the minus strand of NC_067158.1, from coordinate 16,615,633 downwards.
TCAGTGGTAGATGATGGGAGCACTGTATACCCTTTCCATTCCTTGGGACATCAGTTCTAATTATGGAAGAGACTGACAGTCACCTAGAGCACTCTACCCCCAGACTGTCCTCAGGAATAAATGTGGCTACATCTATTTGAACTCCGGAAAACTGTCGGGAGAAATTGGGCAAAGCCACAATAGTGTGAGCACATCAAAAGGATGGCATGTATAAATTTAGACTTTGTGTTTTAAGTCGCCTTGGCAGGTTGTGTCATCTTCTTCAGACATGAAAGCTGAGCAAATAAGGCACCTCTACAACTGTAATTAAGAGAATCGTTTCCAAGCTAATTATGCTGTATTTATTCATACCAAATAAAACTGTGTTGACAGGTAGTGATTGAATACAGACACGGGCTGTCAGGAAAAGCAGGGAGGAAGGAAGCTCTTAAAATAGGATAAATGCTGACAATTTTGAAGAGCAAGGGGACTGATTTTCGGATCTGTTCCAGGGACGCTTTCAGCTCATGCTGCACAGACCCTCCAGTTAGCACTAGGTGATGCAGGGATCGTGTCACACACACATCCCCGATCACCACTTGAGTATTAAATCCATGGTCTTGAAAGAGCTTTGTACAGTTTATTGGTTTCATAGCTATGAGACAGGTGCTACTTTTCAACTTTATAGTTAAGGAAGCTGAGTCTCCTAGTTATTAAATCATTCGCCTGAACTTGTCAGTCACAAAGAGGCAAACAGAAAAAGAAAAAGCAACCCAAACTTTGTCTTTTAAAAAAAAGTCTCTTGTGTTTTTCACAAAACGAATCACAAAAGCTCAATACGGAAAGTGTCAGTGTTGTCAGATTAGCATGCAGGTGCAGGCTGTGAGCTTCTCTCAAAGCAGGACTCACATACTCGCGGTATGTGTGACTTAGAACACACAGAATCTTGCTGAATTCTTATGTGGCTGGCACAACTTTCATATAAATTAAACTCCGTGAATGTAGTTATTTCCTTAGGCTAAGCTTCTAGAAGTGCAATCCCCAAGCCACAAGAAATGCTGAACATGTTCAGAACTTGATACACATTGTCAGGCAGTTTTCCTGAAATATACAGATGCACATCCACAGCAGAAAATAAGTATTTCAGCAAATTACGATACCTGTTTTCTTCTATTTATTCTTTAAGCAACTACTTAACAGGCATGAACAATCTCCAAGGATACAGTGGTGAGAAACATGCATCTTTCCATTCATCATGAATCTTAGTGTCTAGTTGGAGGACAAATGCTAATAGAAATAACATTTCGAGTGTGAGCCACTTTCTGGGCGCACCCACCATGCCAGAGCGCTGTCTTGGTACTAAATGCACATTAATGTAATTCTCATCAATTCCACTAAGACACTTAAAGAGTGCACATCTCTACGACAAAACTCCAGAATAGAAAATACCCCCCAAATCTTCACCTTTTTGTACGTCAGTATCATACCAGAAAGGAAAATACCACAGCATAAAATCTTGTTTCATGTACAATTTCCTTTAAAAATCATAAAGATTAACATTGGGCCATGTGTATATGATCTATAAACAAGATATTAAGATATCTTATAATTTTGCAAATAGTCCCACATCTGAGGAAGTATAAACTACAAGGTACTTCATCATTGAAGTACTCTGAATAAGCGAAACTCGACCTGCCATCACTCTTATTGCGAAGAGGCTGGGAAAGCATCCCTCCACCCCCCACCCCACCCCCCAGTAAGGGAAAAGGGCTGTGCTTGCACCCAGAAGTGCCAGCATTTACACTCCTTGCCTCTGCCACAACTCCATAACCATGCAAATGAATGTTTAGCCACCTGCCACGGCATACTGACCTGTGCTGTGAATAGACTTGGGTACAAAAACTTGTACTTATTTCTTTTTATGTTGGCACTTCCTTTTTACATAAAGACAGAATCATAAATGGTTCCCAGGTCTGTCTTCAGACATCTTTCACCCATTCAAAAGCAGGTTATAAACAGCTGTATCTCTGAACAACTTAAAACTGTTTGTAATGGGAATTATAATTCCAGGGATGCAGCTGTCTTCTAAAAGGAGAAAAGCTGAGAGGCTGCTTTGCTGTCTCCTAGTCATGCTCTACATTCTGAAGAAAAGAAGGGACAGAGTTTATGTTGGCAGTAGTGACCGGATAAAGAAATGGGATGTGAAGCCAGGCACGGTGGCGCACACCTTTAATCCCAGCACTCAGAGGGCAAAGGCAGGTAGATTGCTGTGAGTTTGAGGCCAGCCTGATCTACAAAGCAAGTCCGGGACAGTCAAGGCTACACAGAGAAACTCTGTCTCGAAAAACCAAACCAAACCAAACCCAAACAAAATAAAACACACAAACAAAAAAAGAAATGGGAGTTGAAATTCTGTGTCCTGTCTCTTTTATAATGCTTCTGACAAGAGTGTTCCATCTGCAGTCAGTCTGTCAGTGTTCACTTTCCAGTTGTGTAGTAAATGTCTAAGTTCCAGAAAAGAAGAAGAAATAATACAGACACCCCGATCCCATCACACAGACATGAGAACTTACTAGTTTCTACTGGTCATAGATGTGGTGTACAGGTGCATCTAGTATAAATTTAGTTTTGCTTTTCACAAACCTTTAGTATGGCACAGAGTGAGAACTCCATGTGCTCCCAACTACTGTCCCACACCTTTCAGTTTCACAAGGAAAATATCTATCCTGATTACACACAAACACACACACACACACCCATACACACACACACACACCTCTCTCACACACACACACACACTCTCTCTCTCTCTCTCTCTCTCTCTCTCTCTCTCTCTCTCTCTCTCTCTCTCTCTCTCTCTCTCTCACACACACACACACACACAATATTGTGTTGGTTTAATTTGCTTTCTTTCTACATTAAACAAACTTATAATGTGTAAACAGGGACCATAACATTTGAGTATCCCCACACAAACTCATGATGAAATTTAATTCTCCTTTTCAAGCATCAGGAGATGGGAGCATTAAGAAGTAAATAGATTAATAACTCCACAATTTAATGGATTAGTGGATGAATGGTGTTCTGTTGGGACTTTATTATAAGGCTGAGCTCTCTCTGCCTGGTGTCTGGGTAGCCTGCTCTGAGTGATGGCACATAACTGAGCAAGGAGGCCCTCACCAGATACTCAGCTGCTATCTCCCCTTTATAGTCATTAACAAGAATGATATAACAAACACACATGTTCGAGGTTCTGTACACAAGATCCAGTAGGGAGTCTCTCTTCCATCCTCACAAACCAATGATTGTTGCAAGCTGTCTGCCAATGAACATTTACCACTTTGCATATACTCCCCAACTTCCCCCTTTTTCTCCATTTATTTATTTAATCACTTTACATCCTGATCCCAGCCTTCTCCCTCCTCTCTTCCCATTTCCCCTCTCCTTCCTCCCAGAAAAGGGTAGGCCTTCAAGAGGTACCAATGTACCATGGCATCTCAAATCACAGCAAGACTAATTACAGCCCAATTTTTAAACAAAGTTGCCTTTCAATTCATCCCCACACTAGCTACATGCCACACTGTTTTCTTACACCTCACCCCATAGCTGTGCGATAGTTTGAATGTTCCTATCTCTTTAAGATGGTTAAGCTGAGACCACTGTATGGAGACATACAACATTTGTGAAAGCAATCATACCATGATGGCGGAGTCTTCCTGATGGGGTTAAGTGACTCATAAAGCAAATGTAGAGGAAGTCATTCCCCAGTCCACCAGAAGGTGGCCAAACCAGGAAATGGGCCCTCACTGGATCTGGAATTGGCCAATGCCTTGGCTTGAAAGTGTTAGAAACCTACAAGAAGAACATTATGATGGGTGGATCTGGGCCCAGGGGTCCTGCTCTAACTATGGCACCAGCCAAGGACAATATGGTGCAGTAAACTTCAAACCCCTACACAGATCTAGCCGATGGACAGGACATTTTCCACCGTTCAGTGGAGAGTGAGGACTGACTTTCACACGAACTCTGGTGCCCCATTTTTGACCATGTCCTCTGGATGGGGAGGTCCGATGGCACGCAGAGGAAGGATAGCAGGCTACCAAAAAGAAACTTGATACCCTATGAACATATACAGGGGGATGAGGTCCCCCTCATACACAGTCATAGGGGAGGGGAGGAGGGGAAAGTGGGAAGAATGGGAGGAGACAAGGGATGGGCTAACAATTGAGATGTAATATGCATAATAAAATATTTTTTAAAAAGAAAGTGTTAGAAACAAATTATTTCTGATTATAATATATCTCATTATGGTATTTTGTGCTGGGAACTCAAATGAATAGGTCAAACACAGGCTGTGAGATTTATATATATAATATATATATAATCTTTAAAATAATGGCCCAGAATTGGCTTCTTCCAAATTGTCTCATAATATCCTGAAAACTACTAAAGATGAACTTTCTTGATTTGTTTTAATCTGTTCTTACTGTGTTTGCTCATTTTGTGTGTATATGTGGGGGACATTCACATATGGAAGTCAGAAGGTAGCTTTACAGATTCAGTGCTCTCCTTCCACCATGTGTGTCCCAGGTATAGAGCTCAGATCATCAATCTGGGTAGCAATCTCCACAACCCTTGGTGTGACTCTTGTTATCAGTATTTCTTTTCCTCCTTTTGTTGCTTTCTCCAGTGTTGCTCTCTTCTTGATTTATAACAGTATCTACCTAAATACCAAGTTCCAACTACCCGTGGTTTTATTGTATATTATTACAGAAATGTTATGTAATTTTCCTTAATGTTTTGTGGTTTCTTTTCCATATCTTAAGGAATTCTAATTTCCCATAAGCCATAGATCTCCACGAATTCAATTTTCACAAATTTAATTTACTTATTTTTCACATTAGGATCCCAAATGCCTGGGATTTGTTTTTGCTTAACTGTGATGCAGAGATCTAATTAAATTTGTTTCCATATGGAAACCCAATTTATTGGGTAATATCAGTGGGAACTAGGCTTGTAAGTAGACAACAGCTGAAAATTAAGTTTTCTTTCATGGCAGGGAGTGAGGAGACAGCAGTTCAGGGCTGTACTAGAAGAGTGCATCAGGGACCATGCTCTTTCTGTGGTCTGTCCCATAAGATTATGGCTCCCAATGGCCATTTTCAGAAGTGACACAATTCTGAATCTCCTCATCAATAACCCTGGCATGTGCATCTGACTTATAGTTGATTTTCATTTTTATGTTATTTTTGTTTTGTAACTAAAATGATGTAGACGTACCTGTTAGAGGCTTATAGACATATAAAATACATTCTAAGAAAAAAAGTTTATGTGGCTTAGAATAGTATTATTAGGACAATGCAGTCAAATTTTACTGTAAATGAGAAGATGCAATGTTATAGAACTCTACAGCACCATTATTTTTCTCTCAGCACCAATTATTCCTAAGTATTTAAGTTCTTCTTGCCATGCCCATTCTGGTCGAAGGTAGTGTTTCCTTGTTTGCTGGAGTTTTATAGAAATGTATCTTTTCTTCTGGGGATATTCAGACATTTCTCCTGCAGTTTCATGTGAATCTGAGCAGGGTATAAGGCATATCAGTCCTGGTAATCAGAATCGATATTGACAGGCATTTAAGTTTGAGGCCTTTAGCTGTGTTTATTCATTGCTCAAATATCTTCAGTGACTGTGAGTTTAATAATGGCTTCTTTGTCATTCCCCACTCAGGCCAATTCTCAGACCCACTGAAATTGTGGCCAGGTAATTGGATTTGAGTTTCAATGACAATGTATTTTTGAATGGCAGGGCTTCTCTTTATACCTTACCTGATCAGTCTATAGTTCTTTAAATATGTTATTTTTTAATTTGTTTTACTGAGTTTAGATTCAATTGTATACATAGACTCTTTTATCTTTTGTGTCCTTTCATCTTTCCTTGTTTCCTTCTGATCCCTACACTGGGTTTTATAATTGTATTATAATTTCCTACATTCTGAATACAAAATACAGGCCATTTTCTAAGTACAATACATTTTAAAATAAATTATTTGTTTTGATTTTTTTCTTTTTGTACTCAAATCTTCTGTTCATATGCCAACAGTATGACTATGCATTTTTCCTAACAGTATCACCATGCATTTTTCTTCCATGCCATTCCATTCGAAAGTAAAAAGAGTAGAATGAAAATACAGAATTTCTTATTTTGTTTTCTATAATGCTCCTCATGGGAGAGAATGAGATACCACACCTACCTGTCTGCCATCTGTTCTTAAAAACACATAGAAATCCCACCAATCAAACTCATGTAAACTAAATTATTTATTTTCATCATTATATATTTGCATATTTTACCCAACCATTCCATTACTAACAATTATTCATCATAATTCCACAAATTTATGCTATGAAATTCAATAGCAGAAATGAAAACTATGGGTTATACATTCATTTGCTGGCATTTTAATTGCCCTGTAGTTATAGGAATAAGAGGCTGAAAGGTCCTGAATGTACCCTGGCTGGTGAAGCCAGAGGAATAGTTTAGAGGCCTCAGGAATGCTTGTGGACCCACGCAACACAAGGAAGGTGAAGCCTGATGAGGTAGGTCCACCACCACACATTACACACAATCCAGCTCCCAGCTTGTGAGACTAGATGACTTATCATGCCTCTGACATTGGTGCATAGTTCCCCCAAGCCCCACATACTTAAGAATTCTTTCACTTAAAATCCAAAACAGGGAAGGATAGCAGGCTACCAAGAAGAGACTTGATACCCTATGAGCATATACAGGGGGAGGAAGTCCCCCTCAGTCAGTCATAAGGGAGGGGAGTAAGAGCAAATTGGGGGGGAGGGAGGAATGGGAGCATACAAGGGAGGGGATAACAACTGAGATGTAATATGAATAAATTAATAAATAAAATATTTTAAAAACCATGAAAAAAAGAAATGACAGCTTTGTATATAGTTGAATACAGGAAGCATTTTTTAAAAGCAAGAATCATTCCAGCCTAAAGGCCTAGAATATCTAACAGACTTATTTGTGAAGCAAGAACTTTGAAGGACTGACCTACCTTCCTCTCTGCAAATTCCAGCCCCTCTCCCTTTTAATGCTATCCTTATACTGATAGAGAAACTGGATTAAAACACAACCACAAACAAAACTACAGACAAATCTCACCGATGAACATCAGCACAAAAATTTTGAATTAAATAGACAAAATTCTAGAATACATCAAAAAGATCATTCATGAGGATAAAATAAATTCATTGTACATAAATCAATCAGCATACAAAATTTACCACAGAAATGGATAGAAGCGTGGAGACCACATAATCAACTCAATAGAAACAGAAAGGGCCTTTAGAACGTTGAACATCCCTTCATAATAAAAGCCGTGGAGACACTATAGATGGGAAGAGTACATCTGAATATACTCAAGATTGATCATAAGCAACAAGCTTATAGGCAACATCATGTTAAACAAAAATTAATTATCTCTATTAATATTAGAAACAAGATATGCATGTCTAACTTGTTTGCTTCTATTCAATGTAGTGCTTAAAATCTTAGCTAGAGCAATAAGACAAAAGAAATAAACCAGACACTAACAGGGAAAGTCAAAATATCATTATTTTCAGATGACTATGATTTTATACATAAAAGATCCTAAAGACTCTCCCAGACAATTCCTAGAACTGATAAACATTTTCAGAAAGTAGCAGGAGACAAAATTAACATAAAAACAGTAGATTTTATATATGCCAGTAATAGACATATTGAGAAATTAGAGAGTCAATCCCAATCACAACACCCTGAAAAAGTAACACCTTAGAATAAACATAGAGAAGTGGAAGACATCTGCTGTGAAATCTTTAAAACACTGCAGGAAGTTGAGAGACACTGGAAGATAGAAAGAACTTCTGTGCTTACAGACTAGAAGTATTAACGTTATGAAAACAACAATCCGTAAAATCAATCTACAGCTTCAGTGCAATCTCAAACAAAATACCAGCCCTATGCTTCACAGAATTAGAGAAAAACCTTAAAATTCACAGGAAAACACAAAATATTCCACATAACCAAAGAAATTCTGTGTAACAAGAATGATGTTGTATTGTTCTACTGATTTCAAGTTACACTACGGGAGCATAGTAATTTTTTTTTAAAAAAAAAAGTATTTTCAATAAGCAGAAGTAGGAAAGCTGGACATTAACACATAGAATGAAACTTGTTTTTTCTCTTTCACTGTCTTAGTTTCTTCTTCTATTTCGGTGATAAGTAAACAAAACCCAAAATCCTTAAACCAAAAACAAAACAAAAGAAAGTGTTCCTGGTTTCAGGTTAGAGTCCGTTAGTGGAGGAGATATCCTAACGGCAAGCAACTGAAGGGCCAGGCTACCTCATATTCACAGTCAAGAAGAGATGAATGCATGCTGCTTTTCCACTTATGCAGTTAGGCATCCTGGCTCAGCTACGGTGCTGCCCACTGTGTGTGGGTGTTTCTACTTCACTTGTTTAAAACATTCATTGATAGACATGCCTAGAAGACTATCTCCTGCTTGATTCTAGATACTGTCAGGTTGACAACACCAAGCATCACAATTCTAGAAATCTTTTGGCATCCAAACACACAAGCACTAACTTTAATGTCTCAATGTCTTGAAGGTTCTTCTGGCAAATAAATGACTCCATTATCCTTAAATTCAGCTATACTTAGCTCTAAGGAGATGGGTATAGTGAAGCCAGATTCTTGGCCAAATATCACACAAATAGCTCAGAGCCAGGTTCTTCATAGAGATCATGTTCCCTTCTGAAACCTTATGAGCTAGGTCTCCACTGACCACGCTTCTGTCAGAATTAATGCTTTTTAGGCTCCCACCAGAATAGTCCATTAAGCAATATTTACGTCATTCAATGACTTTTTTATATCAAAGTTCCAAACTCTTTCATATTCTTCTCACACAGTTCCAAGGGCCAAAGACCAACACGGTCATGTTTATCACAGGAATGGGCACATGTGTTGCTAACTTCTGCCTCAGTTTCTTTTCCTATTGCTATGATTTTAAAAAATTGAACAAGAGAAGCTTATGGGAGAGATGATTATTTTGCATCACTATTCCAGGTTACCGTCTATCACAGTGGGAAAGTCCCAGTGACAGGAACCTGAAGGAGTTAGTCATGTTGCATGTGGAATCAAGAAGCAGAGAGTGATGGGTGCATGCTGCTGCTCAGCTCCATTTCTCCATTTATACCATCCAGGATCAAAGCTAGGCCACCAACTGTGTGGGAGTATCTTCTGACCACAAGCGACACAGTCAAGACAGTCCTCCCAGGCATGCTCAGAGCCCATCTCCCAGGTGGTTCTAGGCATGGCTGAGTTGACAACACTGACCATCATACTCACCCTGCACAAAAAAAAAAAAAAAAAGGACTCCAAATCAATCAAAGACTAAAAAACCTCTGAAACTACTAAAAGAAAAATTCAGGAGAACAATATAAGATATAAATATAAGCAAGGAATTTCCAAATAGGGCTGTGGTTGTTCAAGAAATGAAGCCAAAAGTGGAGAAATGGAACCTAATGAAATTGAAATTTACACAGTATAGGAAGCTGTTAATTTAGTGCAGAGACAAGCTATATAGCATGAGAGAAAAAAAAAAAAAACCATTAGCAGCTATACATACATCTGACAGAGGATGAATATAGACTATTATGGAACTGAAAACCAAACATCAAGAAAACAAACAAGCATGAAACCCAAAACTCTACAAAGTATAAATGTCTAATAGACTTAAAAAGCTTTTCAACGTCCTTAGACATCATGAGAAGGCAAATTAAAATTCCTTCTTACCATGGAAATCAGTGTGGTAATTTCTCAAAAGCTAAAAATATAACATCCATATGAAGTAGCCATAATATTTCTGGGAATGAAATTTCATAGCCTATGACAGAGATAGCATGTATCTATGTTTATTGTTTGTCTATTCACAATAGATCATCCTAAATGCCCATTGACTGTTGAATAATGGAAATGTGACACACACAATATGTATGTATATAATATATATCATGACTTTATTCAACCACAAAAACAAAATTTGCAGTAAAGTGGATGTAACTATAAAATATTACAATAAGTGTGGTGCTCAGCCCAGAAAGGCAAACACTATATGCTCTATTTCTTATCCACAGCCTAGATTTGAGTTTTAAGATTTTTCTTGTTAGGCTATAGTGATTGTTATAGAGGCCGGTAAGCAAAAACAGAGCCATGGAGCAGTATTGAGGCATGAAAGGAGTAGGGGTTAGTAGTAAAGTTCAGCATGTAAAAGCAGCAGTAGGGGAATATTAGGTATACAAAGTTTAAATGGAGATGGGGGAATGAGGGGAAAGGTACGGGTATAGGAGAAGTGTGACAAAAATAAACATGTATGAAAAAGCATATAGAAAACCACTATGTCATTAAAAAAAAAAACTTCAAAAAGACTGTGGAACAGAAGTTGGATAATGCTGTTCCACAAGTCATGGATTTTAAAACAAAATCCCAGTGCCAGGTGCAGGATACCGCCCTAAGACTCATTTGCAGAGAAGTCCTATATATTCCCATAACACAACAGGGCACTTTCATTGCTCTTGGTTGCTCACCAGAGCTATATGGTAAGACTCTGTGGCTGAGATTGCAACACACTTTGGTTGCAGGACACAGAGAGATCAATTTCAACAAAGTTGGATGTTGTCTGCAGCCTAGCTTTCGTACTGTTGTATGTAATGTGAGAGGCAGGACACTGAGGGCAAAAAGCATGCACAGTCTTGCCCTTCTGTGTACCCTACATGTTACATTACCGATGTGCCATGTAAGATATCCTACTGGTGTAATGGTGGCTTGACTGTTTAGGGCATAACAAACTCATTTTTTATTGGATTTAGGGGAGGATACAAACCTGGTACTGTAAACCTGGGTAAAATCTAGGGCTTGAGATTTCACAGGCCTTAGGGTGGAGCCTATTACTATTGCTCTGATAATTGACATGCTGTCAAACTGCCTTCTAAATATTTAGACTAGTGCTACCCTGAGCCTAGGCCCAAGAAGGTCTTTTATGTACTTGACAACAGATAATTCAGAGACTCATATCTCATCAAAGCCCTGAGAATAAGTGACTATTGAGACTTGAGCCCCAAGCCAGACTCCCAAGGCTTAGGGAACATCATGCAAGAAGGGGTGAAAGATTATAAATTCCAGAAAAGGAGGGAAGAACTATGAGAAATGTTGCCATGAATACAAATTGAGTGTTGTAGTCACGAGTACAGAAGGTGTGGATGCTTAAATAAGACCTGCATGAGATGGGAGCCTTCAAAAATTCTATCATAGATGGGACAAATGGCCAGATGTGATCTCCTACCACTTTCTAAGATCTATTAGCAGTTGATAGTTGCTGAGGGGTCATTTTCTTTAAAGGTGTAATTTCTGGCAAGTTGCCCATTCCTCAGAAAATAGCCCTTTACCTCATCTTATACAAGAAACCCCATGTAAACTCCACGGGAAAAGCAGAACTGAAAGTGGAGAGGAGCTAGTTGAGAAGGCAGTCAGGGAGCAAAGGGGATAGGGTAAGGGGGTGAATATAAATCACCAATTATCAAAAATAAATAAAAATTTAAAACAATAAAAACTCTGAGTGCCACCAGGCCTCCCTACCAAGGGGAGGTGGTCAAATATGGAGCACCAGAGTTCATGTGAAAGTCAGTCCCTGTTCTCCACATAACTGTGGAGAATGTCCTGTCCATTGGGTGGCACTCAAAGAAAGAATAAGCAGAATACCAAGATGAGACTTGATAGCCTATGACCATATAGTGGGGGAGGAGGTCCCCCTCAGTCATAGACCTAGGGGAGGGGAATAGGGTGAAAGTGGGAGGGAGGGAGGAATGGGAGGATACAAGTGATGGGACGGCAATTGAGTTGCAATCTGAATAAATTAATAAAATTTTAAAAATCTGGAAAAAGAAAACATAATATTTTAAAAGAGGTAATAGCTGTTATAAAATATTATGACTTACCTTGCTACAAATTGCTATCTTATTTCTTAGCTCACCCTACATGCTTTTAAAGTGTACTTTGAATTCTCTTCTTTAATGGCCCATTACTTGTAAAACCTTAAGGTTTCATTATGGAATCTATTTATCTTATGCAATATTTTCATGATATGTATTTTATCATTATTGATCATCTTAGTCAAAGTTCTATTGCTTCAACAAAACAGTATGAGCAAAAAGCAAATTGTGGAGGAAAGGGTTTATTCAGCTCACACTTCCAGATCATAGTCCATCATTGCAGAAGTCTGGACAGAAAAAAATCAAGCAGGGCTGGACCCTGGAGGCAGCTGCTGATGCAGAGGTTGTGGAGGACTGCTGCTTACTGGCATGCTCCCCATGGATTGCTCAGACTGCTTTCTATAGAACCCAGAAACACCAGCCAGGGGTTGGATGTCACCACCCACAATGATCTGGGCCCTCCCCCATTGATCACTAATTGAGAAAATGCCTCATGGTTGGATCTCATGGAGGCATTTCCTCAACTGAGACTCTTTTCTAGGATAACTCTAGTTTGTTCACACACAAAACCAGCCAGTACATTGGTTATCAGCTGTATATAGTTTGCTTCTTGCTGCTGTGTTAAGCATCATGACCAAAAGCAACCTAGGGAGAAGTCTATTGGCTTACAAGGTACAATCCAGCACCATGGGAAGCTGGCGACAGAGTATACAGAAGGAACCCGATTGGAGGAACTGAAGCAGAAACCTTGGGGGAATGGCTACTACATAAACCCTCCATTGCCCAAGTTAAACTACCATCATATACCACCAGGCTATGTCAAGTTGACAGCTGAAGCTGACTAGGAAAAGTTGATTTGTGGAGAAGTCAGCTAAGGAAGGCTCCACATCTGAAAACTGTTTTCCAGTTGCCTGTCCTGGGCCCCAAAGAGCTCACCAGTCAGTACACTAGCACCTTGACTTCGGGATGACTGATAAGTAATTTTGGTTATCAACTTGACTGGATCCAAAGTCAACTAAGGCAATGAATTTTAATCCTTCTCAAGTCTCTGATGGGGGTTGAAGACCAGATAGCTTAGTTTTACAATTAAGCTTAGTTGTTTAGGGGTTAAGATGATTTTAGGTCTTGATAGATGTTTTAAGTTGATAGAGATGAGATATGATAGATACTGATTTACGTTCAGAAATATAGACTCACCCACCAAGAAGGACAGATGTTTTCTTCAAGGCTGCCAAATACAAATAGCCAAAACACTATGAATGTAACATTTATATAATTCCTTATTGTTTGTGGTTCTTCTTGCTGTATGTAGTTTATTTTATATGTGTGTAATAATATAAATGTATATATATATGTCCACATATATATGTGTATATATATATATATATATACATATAATAAAATATTTTTAAAAGAGACATGCCTCTGGGTGAGTGGGCTAGACTAAAACAGGACAGAGGCTACCTTTCTCCTACCTGCCTTTGCTCCTTGCTGGTAACTGTGTCTACTCTCCTGATGCTATTACAGCCTTTGCTAACACAGAAACTCAGCTTCTGATTACTACTCATGACCTTTAGGAATTCTTGAAATTCTCCAGGCCTTTGCTACCAGACTGGAAGTCAGAGGTCTAAGGCATTCTCACAGACTGATTAGCTGTCAGATTCTCAATTTCTTCAGCATGCAGCCAGCCACTGGCACTACCAAGTGTATATTGTGTAAGCTGGTATAATAAATTGTGCTTTTAAATGTACACTCATTCTATTTGTTGTGTTCTTCTATCCCTTGCTAGTATAGTGGCCTTACAATGATTAGTGTAAGATGAGATAAATCATCTCTCTCTATCCTTTCCTTATGACTCATGCTGTTCTAATGATTTTAGCTTATCATGCACCTTGCTGCTTTCAGTGGTCCAGAAAGTGGGGAGAGTTTCCTATTGTCCACTCAAGATAATACCATGGCTCCCTCCACCCCCTGCCTTGCTCCAGAATCAGAGTCTATTATTGGTCTTTGCTGCAGATGACAACTTAAGCACCACTCACCTGAGCAGGTGTAAAAGGCCCTGCCCTACCCATAGGACATTACTTGTACTCATTTACCCAAACAACTGCCACCACTTGTTCCTCTTTTAAATATTTAGTTTTATACACAATAAAGGTATAAATCCCATAGTTTGGTGATACTCACATGTGTAGATATGACCTCAGTCATCATATAAAAAAAAAACTTTCGTCATTGTCTATCTCAATCAACATACAACTTTCTTATATCTTGACCAATCCATTGACCTGTTCTTGAACTTCAAAGTGAGCAGAAGCGTATACAACTTTGTTTCAAACTTCTTTCACTAAGTATAATTTTATGGAGATGCTACCTTGTCTTTTATACAACAGGCATGCCATTCCCTCTGGCACCTGAGTAGCCCTCTGATATGTGAACATGCCAGGATGCACATCTATTCTTCTCTTGAGAGGAACTGGGACAGTTTCCAGTTTGAGGCTATTATTAATAAAACATATATGAGCATATTTGCAAATGGGTAGAGAAATGCTTATTTCTTTTTGCATGTGCTGTATGAGTAGAAAAGTTAGGCTTGACATAGATTTAATTTTGTCACTTGAAGTTAGAAAAGCCTTTTATGCCTTAGGATCTTTAGTGCACAGGAAATTCTACCAGCCTGCATTTGGGAACATAGCAGCTTCTTACATCGTATGACAGGTACACTAGGTGTGAGCAGAGGGCAAGGTAGGGAGGGGACAAAAGAACTGACCGGCCGTGCCAGCTCTCTGTTCTCTGCCAGTCTATACATCCATTTGTCTGCCTGTATCTCTCTAAAAGGCCCCCATTCCTTTCTGCTCCCCCAGAAAACCTCTTTTATGCCAGATTTGTTGCATGGTGTTATTTCTCAGGGATACACCTTAGCACAGGCCCATGAAAGGCACTCCCCCTCGCCTCATTATATACCATGGTGTTAAGCCTCAGAGAGCCTCTCCTGGTATCTGGCCACACTTGGATATCACCCAACACTACACCTGCAACAGATTTGATTTTTGGTCCACCGATCACTAGGCACTTCATCCAACACCAACAATTGGTGAGTTCTCTCTATAACTCGGCTTAACTGCTCCTCTGAGTCTGACCATTTTCCCGGGTGAGGCTTTATTTTCTGAGCGCTGTTTCTCACTCTTGGCTTTTCTGGAAAATCCTGGAACCAGGTAAACCGTGTCTGCCCCAGCTTAGCCATGGCTCTGGGGTCCAATGAATGGTGATTCACTGGACGGCTTTTGCTTTCTCAGTTTGGTCTCCTCTGTGTCCCTGGGATGCCTCAGACCCTGGCGTGGCACCCCTCATCCATGGAAAATGCGTCCTGGAATCTGGCCTCAATATACCACCCAAACAATCAGGGGAACATGAAAAAATTCTTTCTTTATTCCAAGCCCTGTCTGTTTCTGTCTGGTCTCCCTCCTGACATTGTGTAACTGTCTTGTCTGTAAGTTTATAAAAACTGGCAGTTGGTGCAAGATGGGAGCAGAAACTGCAGTGCACACACATACATTTTTCTGTGGCACCATCTGCTCTTAAAAACCACTCTGCAGGTATGTATGGATCATTTATTTGTGAATATGATTCCAAATTCTAGAGTCTGATCCTCTGGCCCTCTGTTTCCCACGTTGCTCTGGTTTTGTAGCCTGCCCATGTAGACCACGTGCCCTTCCTGCCTCCTGGCTTTCTGCAGCCAGCCTGTTCTAAGATAAGCTCAGTCACTCTTCCTCTTCCTTGGTGGTCTCAGATTTTATTACAAATTGCCACACCTGATTTCCAAATTCTCACTTCCACGGACAAATGATCCCCAAATATCTTATATCTAAACTTGCTCTGCTCTGTGCTTAAAGTTCTACTGACCCACTCTTTTATCTCTGATTTTTTTTTTTTTTTTGTACTCTGCCCTCAAAGGGAAAAAAAAACCCCTTAAGATTATGCTGTAAATTATTATCTAAGGATTTGTTTTTTAAATATCTTATTTATTTTTATTTTATGTGCATTCACATTTTTCCTGCATATATATCTGTGTGAGGGTGTCAGATTCCCTGGAACTGGAGGTACAGACAGTTGTGAACTGCCGTGTAGGTGCTGGGAATTGAACATGGGTCCTCTGGGTGAACAGCCAGTGCTCTTAACCACTGAGCCATCTCCTAGCCCTTTTCTAAGGACTTATAAGTTGCTCATTGGGTACGATTTAAAATCTATATAATCTGCAACAATATTTGGTTTTAAACTTATAACAAAAGGCATATGCCAAACTTAGAAAAAAAAAAGTAACTTTTTACTATTCCTCTATCTAAAGAAATTCCCTTTACAGTGACTGCTCCCTGGATCAAGAACCTGTGTCTGGTGATTGGATAATAAAAAGGTGTCAAGTTAATGTAAGTTCTAAGGATGCAGATGCATAAGCTGTGAGGACATAAGATAGTGTTTTAGGGTCTAAGAAGGCCTTTTAAGGTTAGTTAAGGTGTTTTAAGGAAAGTTATTTAGTTTGGATGACATGAAAGCTTAAATGGTACTAAGAAGATGATTTAAGTTATATAAAAGGAATCAGACGTGGGGAGAGTGAAGAGGGGAGGCTTAAGGGGCTGGGGGAAAAAGGGAAAGCAAAGGCAGGGGCATCACTGAGACAAGCTGGAGACCTGCAACAGGGCAGGCTACAGGGAGGATTATGAGGATGTCACTAGCTGAGCATCCTAGCAGTGGGGGACTGAGGAGGCCACCTTCTGGCCAGGCAGGACCTATAGTAGTGGGAGGGAAACAAGCAGTCCACCTGCAAAACCTTTGAACCCAAATTTATCCTGCATATAAGATGTACAGAGACAAAGATAGAGACTGAAGGAATGACCAACCAATCCCTGGCCCAACTGAGACCCACCCCATGGGAGAGAGCCAACCCCTGACACCATTAATGATACTCTGCTACGTTTGCAGATGGGAGCCTAACTTATTCATTCTCTAGGGAGCCTAACTTAACCATTCTCTGAGAACTCCACCCACCCACCCACCCCCAGGAGCTGACTGAATCAGATGCTGAGACTCACAGCCAAGTATTAAGCAGAGCTCAGGGAGTCCTGTGGAAGATGGGAGGGAAAGATAGGTGGCCCCAGAGGGGACAAGAATGCTGCAAGAAGACCAACAGAGTCAACGAACAGACCCAAGGGAGCTTATAGAGATGGAAGCACCAACCAAAGAGCAAGCATGAACTAGACCTAGGCCCCCTGCACATATGTAACCACTGGGCAGTTTGATCTTCATGTGGGTCCCCTAGTAAGTTGAGTGGGTGCTGCTGTCTATGACATGGACTCTGCTGCCTGCCTTTGGTCATTTTGTCCTAATGGGTCTGCCTTCCCTGGCCTCAGTGGATGAGGAGGAGCTCAGTCTTGATGTGCCTTGATATGCTGGGGTGGGCTTCTGGTGGTGGTGGGCTCACCTTTTCTGAGAACAAGGGGAGGAGGAATAAAGGGGTGAGAGTGGGAGGGAGGGACTGGAAGGAGAGGAGGGAGGGGGCTATGATTGGGGTGTAAAGTGAATATATAAACTAAAAATAAATTATTAAAAAGAAGTTTAAAAAATGCTTCAGATCTCTTCCCCTTGCTATGCTGCTGTTGTACTAAGATTTCAAAAGTTCAGAGTTTTAACATTATTCAGTGGCGTTCAGATAAGCTATTGGTCTAACTCTGGTAAGACCTTCCAGTATATGATCAACTATTATCACAATCAGAAGATCAATATATTACATTTCCTTTGGTTGTCTTCTACGTATAGACTTAAGATGCTTCATGTTGTGCTAATTTGTATACATCCAGTGTCCTTATAGAGGGGAGAAGCTTCTTTTTCATGGTTTTCAGTCATACTGAAAATCAAGATCCAGGGAGCTTTTGCCCCTTCTGCACCATGGAAGGCTTTTGTCTTCCCTGAGCTCACTTTAAGGAGTGTTCATGCTTTTAACCCAAAACCACCTCCCAAGCTTCTACTATGACACAAAGGTGTTAGTTTATTGCCTTCTCTGCTGTGTAGGTTCCAGTAGAGATTACAAACAATGGTGATGTTCACACATCTGAAACAGATCCTTTTGTAAACTTTAAAAGACTCTTGTAAGCTTCAGGGAATTGACTTGAGTTCACCTCCCATGGGTCAGATGTACTTCAGATAAGTACCCATGTCAATCAACAGTGTAAGGTTCCTCAGCTATTGCACATTTCAGAGGTTGGATTCTAATGCTCTTTCCCTGGTTGTGGGACTCCCCTCCTCTATCTGACAAGACCATGGGCCTAAAGTTTCAAATGTACACCCAAGAAAAAAAATTACTCTCTAACCTACTTAACTTTATCTTCTGCCATATATATTTTTTACACACACACATATCTTCTGCCATAAATATTTTACACACACATACACACACACACACACACACACACACACACACACACACATATATATATATATATATCACAGAGACATATATATGTCTGTGGGGGGCCTATGGGTGTGTGTTCCAGCATCCTGTCAAAGTCTACCCATTTCCTCAAAATCTGCATCCAGGACAGCTCCAAAGCAGCTAGCCCCAGGTGGTCTAGCCTCACAGACTGCTTCACCTAGGCCTTAACCTTCCCAGCCCCAGATGGTCCCACAGAGCCTGGACAGCAAGTGAAACAGACAGCTCTTCCAGGATTCAGCCAGCATCTCAATTTCCTTAGGGTCCCCAAAAGATGTCAACATCCACCCCAGACAGGAGGATTCAGTCTAAACAATATAACAGCCACATTACTGCCTCATCATCACTCCTCCCTAGTTCCTCAACTTTAATTAAACCAAAAAAAGGAATGTTAGTGTATAGTCTATTCCACTGGTCTGCTCTCAGGGACCCATGACCTGCTGCCACCACCAAGAGCACAGGAGTGTACAGCAGATGAAAAGACCCACCCACCACCCCAGCTCTCTCTCTCTCTCTCTCTCTCTCTCTCTCTCTCTCTCTCTCTCTCTCTCTCTCTCTCTGTTATCTGGATTCCCTTTCTACGCTTTCTGCACACACACCCCTCTCTCCTTCTCTGCCCCCTCTCTCTGCCCTCCTGGCTCTGCTCCCTGCCCACTTGTCTGTCTTTACCTCCCCAGTAGGGCCCACTCCTCTCTCCTCCCTGAATAAACCTCTTTTACACTAGATCTGTTACTTGATGTAATTTCTCATGGGTACACCTTGGTACAGCCTGCCAAAGGTACCTTCCCTAACCCCCTGCATTATATTTCATAACAACTTTGATATCAGCCACCTTTGTAGGCATTCTATGAAGAGTATATTTTTTGGGGATCATGGTTTATTTTGGTAACGTATTCACTAATGTTGGTTTTTAAGATAGACCTCACAGGCTGGCTTTAACTCTTGTTATATTCAGGCTGACCTTTAAATCCTAATCCCCCTGCCTCAACCTCCTGAGGACCATTTCTTATTTAAACTACTTTGAGTCAGATAAAAATAAGGAATTCAAATTTAAAAAAAAAGTCAAATAAGATATATAGGACAATAAAATCTTAAACATCCCATGATACAGCTTATAAGATGAGAATGGTAACCTCTAACCGTGTAGTTCTTGATTTTTAACTGTCATTTGTCCATCTGTAATAGTCCCCTCCCCATGTACCTTCAGGACTTGCTCAGTATTCACTCCTTTATCATGCTTCCCTGGGTCTCAGAGTGTAATTATTTTTCCAATCCCCCCATACTTTCCAAACAATATGATAATTACACATATGGAATATGGGTTGTGCTTGCCCCTTGTCCAAAGCTGTGAGCTGTGATGTTCCATTCACATTTATGTCTCTGGCTTTGGTGAAGAGTGTGAGCCCATAATTAGTGTTCCAAAAATATTCAGGAGAAATGAATGAGAGTATAAATGTCTCCCCAAGTAGACACAGTGGCCCTGAATTAAATTTGTTTCATCTCATAGGCATGAAATAAATGTCATCACCAGCCAATTTGTGAGCAAGTAAATGAAGCATCAATTGGTGCTTTGAAGCATTTATAAAACAAGCTTGGCAAAACAAGAACAGACAAGTTCTAGGTGCTTGAAAGGGAAGTCTATACCTCTTATCAAAAAAGAAAATATTTCTGCAAGCTCCACAGAAATGGTACTGGTATATTGCCTTAAAACATAGTAGTACAGTGAAAGGGAGTGCAGTAGCACAGGGAGAGAGAATTGTCTGTGTGTTTTTCGCATGTGATGTCATTTATCTTTAACACATATATACTTGAGGGTGTGGCCACACACACATACATGCACACCACACACACACACACACACAGACAGACACACAAACACACAATGCTGTTGTAGACAATAGAGACTACAAAAGGTTTTTTACTGTTTCTTCTTCTTCTTCTTCTTCTTCTCTTCTTCTTCTTCTTCTTCTTCTTCTTCTTCTTCTTCTTCTTCTTCTGTGTTTGTATCTTGGGAAATGGTTTCATCTCTTCAAGTTCATGACTACAGAATGCTAGGAACAGAATTCTATGGCTTTAGACAGAATTTCACATATGGCTAACTCAGAAGAACTCTGTGACTTCTTCCAGAAAAATCTCAGAGCCTGGGCATTTACAGAAACTTTAGTTTTCTCCACTATTTGTTAAGATACTTGCAATCATGTCAGCATGTGTGCCAGCTCTATCTACAAAAATTCATTGTTTCCTAACATTTTCTTAAATCTAGATACATAGCACTACCTCTCTGACTTGGCATCTCCTCCATTGCAGGTGCTTCTCAACTTGGCATATGGCTACATCCAATAAATGTACAATAAGCACAATATTTATGTACTACACCCAGCTCACCAACATCCTAGCTTCACCTTGCCTACCTTAACTGTAATTAGACTATGTAAGGTTGGGTTGAAACTTTCAAATGTTACCATCTTGGGCCCAGGGTTGTCTATACTTCACTCTTTCAAATCTGCTCGTGTCTGGAGAAGACCAAACTTTGACACTAAATGAATAAACAAGCAGAGGGCCTTTCTGGTAGTCTCATGAATCCTTTTTTGGGGGGCAGGTATCAAACTTCAAGAAAGAAATATCTGTAAATTTTTGTGGGTTTATATTTTGTAATATCAATTCCCACTGGAGCTTGAAAAAGAATAACAAAGCTCAAATCCTTCGTAGGAAGCTTTTTTAGGAAGGGCTTTTCTCATATTCTTTCATGAGCTCTCCACCTTTGAGAAGCAACCCCCTGCTGGGCAGATGTGATGCTATTTCAGTGTTGCAAGCCATCTTCCTCTTCACCAGGAAAAGCGAGGAAAAATTGGCCAGCTCCTGAGTATCCCATCTTTTCAATACAGTCCACAACCTCACTTACGATTCTCTTCCTGACAAAGGGAGAGCACTGTCTCCTTGTACTCAGAGAAATGGCAGCTTTTCTAGGCTGCTGTTACTGCTACTGTCTGGGGCCTCTTTAGCCTTAGGAATGCCCAGGTTGAAACGAAGCAATCATAGATCCAATCCCACAACCTCTGACCCCGAACACAGTAAAAGACAGCTTCAGGAAGTGTTCCAACCAGCTTAGGTTGTGTGTGAGCATCTTCAGAAGTGGCAGCCCACGTGTTTTGCCTCCTTCTTCCAAATAGTAACAAGATGGCTCACGATAATGCCACAAAGTAGGCACATGGGAAGGATACCAGAACTAGCCAGAACATCTCCTCCCACCAAGCACTGGGCTCTATCTCCCTACTGGTTAAGTCTGACTTTCTTATGTGACTGTTTTGATCTATGTGCTCTAGCAAATAGAATGGAAGCAGAGGTTTGCAAAGTACCTGAACATGTGGAGGGCTCTGTAACTGTCCTGCCACCATTGGGCCGGCAAAGTGGAAAGTTAGTTCTATAACCTGACCCACAATAGATGTTGGAAAAGATGACCATTAGGTCACACACACACACAGACACACACACACATACACACACACACACATACACACACAATAGCAATCTGTGTCAGGTGTAGTGAAACAGCTGGCACAGCTGGTATCTGGAGTAATGAGAGGAAATAGAGCACTGATGAGTCCTGCATCTGGGAAAGAGTTCATTGGCTCTCCTGTCTGTGGATGAAACTCTACAAGCCAAGGAGCAATAGGATGAGGACACTTAGCTGTTTGGCTTAAATGTGAAAATTGGGAAAGACACCAGGACTCTCTAGGTAGAAGACTGACACTTTTCCACATCTCTACTGGTAACTGGCTAAAGATTCTCAGGAAGAAACAGCCTTAGGAAAAATATCAAAAGCAAGTTGTGAGCGTGCACCAATTCAGATGTGTTATATCTCTTCCAGTGTCGATACTGAGATTTGAGTCTTTTGTGAAAAAAGTGGGACCAGGCAGGAACTCTAAGAAGCGATTAGGGCTCTGCCCTTACAAATGTACTAAGTCATTCACATGATTAATAAGCTAATTAGGTTACCTGGAAAGTGGATCTGTTGTGAAAGCCCAAGACATGTGTTTCCTGTCACCGGACGTGTCTCCCAACACCACCTCAGTACTCTGCTTGTACGGAGACCATCACTAGATGTGTCCCTTCAACTTTTGGCTATACCCACGAGCAAAAATAAACTTCTTTTTCAAATGATGTACTCACTTTCTGGTATTCGGTCAGCAACAGAAATGAACAAAGCTATGAAAACTGAAGCTGAACATTTCAACTCCTCATTAAAGCTTTCAGAATGGGCAGGAGAGGCTCAGTCTGTGCTTTGCCCCAAGTCTGTGACTTTAAATCCAACTCACTAATGATCACTTGCTAAAAAGCTTTCACCCTTAACCACAGACCTCAAGGAATGCCATGTAAAGTCAGTCTTAAAAGTAATCTAATTTCTATATAATGACTGTTAAACACTGTGTGTGAAAACCAAGTTTTTATAAAGAGTTACATCTGATGCCAGCAAAACCAGCTCCTGCCTCCCATCCTCTCCACAGTGTCACCAGGAAGGCAAGAGGAATTGTCAGAACCATTTTTTTTAGATGTGTGGAAAGTAGTCCAAGGCTTACAGCAAGCCTCCAAATGCTGAATCAAGAATAAGGCAGGCCAGGCATGGATGTGCTTGCCTGAAACCCCATCATTTAATAGAGTGAGACAAAAAACAAACACAAACAAACAAAAACCCTTGAGACCAGCTTGGGTAATAAGGTGAGAGTCTGCCTCAAACAAACAAAATCAGAAGCACACAAAAGCTTGATGTAATTTCCAATTGCAAAGAAAGTGGGTGTAAACCTTTTATTTTCTCTTTCCTTGCCTCTTCTAATAGAACTGTCTGGAAGACTGGAAATAATAAACATTAGAGCAGTGATAAGCAAAACAGATGATAGAAAAACAAGAGAGAAATCATAGCTAAAAATTGCTTTGTAAATATGAGCAAAATGTAAGAACCTTTATCTTGAACAATGAAGCTACTGTAATCAAAATTACCTAAATCAGAAGTGCAAGTGAAAACTCATGGGGAGAAAAAGCATTCATCCCATGATGCTAGCATGACCAGGCCCCCTCCCTTTGACTGTATAACCTGAATAAATTCTAGAAACACATAGCAAAAACGCCCATTCAGAAAGAAACTGAAACTCCTTAACTCCTTTTTTAAAATCTGTAATGTCAAAATAGCTAATCAAAACAAACAAACAAACACAAACAAAAAACAAAACCAGTTGGGAACTAGGTTTCAGTATTGCTGTGACCAAATATTTGTATGTGTATATTTAGATTTGAATGTACCTTGGTAGTGGTGTATTGCTTTATAAGCTGGTATTTTGGTATACATGAGTAATAGGATGTCTTGTTACAAAGTATTGCAGTGAAAAGATCAATTCACGTTTCTTGGTTTTGCCATTGATAATTTTATGCATCTATTTAACACAGCCTTATTACCCTCTTCCCCATACCCTCTTTGATCTCCCTCCAATCTCCATCAGCTCTCTCATCTCTAACAGTCCTTTCCCCAAATTCATGACTTTCCATTTTCCTTTGTCACCCATTTTCTTTAACCAGAGCCATCTATGTCACCATTTAATTGGAGCCTGGTGACATCATCAGTTGGCACACCACTGCAGGCAGTGACTGTTCCTCTCCATGGACTTATCCGTAGAGTGCTTCACAGTGAGAGGCTGGCACCCTATGCCCCTTCCCCATCCACATCTGTCTGTTCATAGCCCTGTTCTTGTACAGACTCAGTGCAGGCATCCACAGCAGCTGTTGAGTTTGTGATTGCAATAGAGTCATGCCAGGAAACGGCACTTCACAGCCCTCCTGTCTTTCAGCCATTCCATTGTTTTTGCTTCCTCTTACGTAATATCCTCTGAACTTTAGAAGGGGAGGTATAGATGTCTTCAGGAACAAGCACTCCTCTGCCTGCCATGAGCCCCTGCACCCACCATTGCTGGCTAGGAAAGGGAAGCTCACTGAATAAAGCTGAGAGTATTATCTCTCTGTGGGAATAAATATAAAAATGTGTAAAAGGCAGCCAGACACTCACTCTACTGATTTGCTAAAGAACAGTATCCAATTTCCCCACCAGGGGGTTTCTTTCTTGGTTTACAGTGCCAGACACACATTCTCTCCTGTAGTGTGGGTTCCACATCTCATCAGAGAGGAGTTGATTATGCTAGGTCAGTTATGCCATTGTTGTACAAGTAGGGTCCTCCTGCCTGGCTAGTTGATCTTATTATAGATTATCGTGTTCATAGTTGAGTAAGACAAGTGATGCCTTTTCTTCCCAAGCAGACTACACAGCACATTCTTGGGCTATGAAAGGTAACTGTCAGAAAAAAAATGCTTACAGGTCAGTTTACATTGATTTTTTTCGAACTATACCTCCAAGGTGTGTGCTATCTTCTGCAACAGGGCCCTATATTAGCACAAGTTCGTCTCAAACTCTTCCACATAGTAGAAGAAAGGAGACCACTTTCCTGCAACCGGTCATAGGGATCAACATTACACAATCACACAGACAGCCAGGGACATCAAAGAAAACTATAATAAAATATCCACAATGCGTGTAGATTCGATATCCTCAACAAAACACTAGCAAATTGACTGTGACAGCACATTAAAGGGCCATACATCATGACAAACTGGCATTTACCCGTTAAATATTAAGGTGGCACGATGTACAAAAGTCAATGACTATAATAAGCTTTATCCTCCTCTTCTCTGTCCCAGAACCCATCCAAGGCAGCCTGCCTCCCTGTCTCCTAAGGTCTGCTCTCTGTTAGCCCAGGACCCATCTGTTCCCCTTCCGCCTAGCTGACCCCGGGACTGTACTTGATGCTCACTCTCTGGTCATTAAACACCCACTGAGAAATAACAACCTTTCCTAGTCAAGCTTTGCCCCTCATACCAAGCAATTCCGTAGCAAATAGAACATAACTTCGAGCAGCAGAAAGAAGAATCATTACATATTGCCAAGGAATAAAATATGACATTAAACATGACCCAACATTTTTCTTCAACACATATAGCAAAATGCATCCAGGCTTCTGAGAAAAGAACCTGTGCAAAATAAAAATAATAAAAATAAAAAAGAGCCTCTTAGGGACCAAGCTATAAGGCAGCTGCATTAATTATTAAGAATCTAAGGTAAATATGCTTTGAAGACCCATGATCTATTTTACTTCTCTATTAATGGCTTTGTGAAGGGACATATTTACTTTTCTAGTTTTAAATAAGGAAGCAGGGAACTCCTGATCCCACTCAAGCGGGACCGTCATCAATCCTGTACCACATAAGGTTTGGTTCAGTGAAAGAACGTACAGCAAAGCTTCCAGTGATTCCAGTCAAGCTGAGCTATCTCCGTGGCTTTTAGTGCACCTTTCCCACTCAGGTCCGCTTAGACGCACTTGCCCGATGCTTGTCATTGTTGGTTCTCACCGACAGCACTCAGGGCAGTGCCGTGCTGCCGGTGCCTACAGCCTGCGTGTGGGACTGTGTATGCTCTAAACTTAGGATGAGGTTAGGAGGTTAGGTTGATGATGGAGTCGCTCAACAGCACATTCCTCAGGTCATGCCCAAGTCATCTCAGCCCGCACCCAGTATTAGCCTCACACATGTAGCGCCTACTATAAACCAGCCCACCCCTGCAACTTTTCCTACTGAGGCACCTTTACTCCTCCCCCGTAACTTGTCCGCTTAGGCAGCTGGCTTTGAACGGATTTGGGCTGTGTTCAGTTCCTGCGGCCTTTGTTTCCATTATTTGCTAATGATGTTACATTTTTAAAGTATGGAGAGATAAAGAGGAGGAGAAGGGTAAAGATAAGGGTGCTGGGTTAAAGAAGGTCTGAGGCAAAGACGATTGGCTTCTTAGGAAAACTTAGTTGCCCTACCGCTTCCTTCTGTTATTAACATCGGCAGTGCTCCTGGCTTTAGTTTCCACCTGAATCTGTAGTTAAGGGATTCGGCCACTAGATGGCGAGTCTGTCCAAGTCACGGATGAATACTCAAAAGTTGGAAGGCAACGAGAGGGGTCAGTGTTCTTTAGAAATCAAGCAAGAAGAACTTAGGCTCTTAACACTGAAAATGACCTCCTTAGAGCCCGGTCATACAGGGCTGATGGTTCTTCTTGGTTGTCAATTGACTACATCTAGAATTAACTAAAATCCAAGCAGCTGGGTACACCTGTGAAAAATTTTTTTTTCTAAAATTCTTTGAAGTGAGAAGACCCACTTTTAATCCAGATATTTTGAGGTGTGCAGATCCACCTTTAATCTGGTCCACACCTTCTGGTGGTAGCCAATATAACAGATGTGGAAGAAGCTAGGGTTTTTTGTTTGTTTGTTTGTTTGTTTTTGTTTTTTATTTCTCTTGTATTATGCTTTTCACTGGCATTAGAGTCTACACCTTCAGGATTCTGACATATACTGAACACAAGCTGAGACATGCAGCCTTGTGGACGGTGTATATGTGTATATGTACACACACACACACACACACACACACACACACACACACACACAGTAGAGGGCAGACAGGTTGTCAGTATCTACTTTCTACAGAGCAGGGATCAGTAGAAGGAAGTTCAAGAACCAGCAGTCCTTCCCTGACTCCCAGTTCTCTGCCTATGCAGGGCATCTCTGGGTTTCATGGGTCCAAGTTTTATTCCAGGCATGCAAGAATGGCTTAGAAGCAGTGGAGCCATCAGAATGAACATGGGAGGAAGTCCTGAGGAGTGAGGAGAAGACCCTGTGTTACAGAAAGTTGCTTGGGACTTAGCCTCTTTCTTTTCATCTTTGGTGTCATGATCCTGGCTGTCTTCAGCCCCAAACTGCTGTATGGTGCTGTTGCTACATGGGGTGGTTAGCTTCCATCACCAACTTGACACAACCTATAGTCACCTGGGAAGAGGAATTGCCTAGTCAGACTGGACTGTGATCCTGCCTTGGTGGATGGTTGGGAGGACCCAGCTCACTGTGGCTGACTCTATCCTGAAGTGGGTAAGTCTGACTGCGTAAGAAAGTTAGCTAGGATGAGTTAGGAAGCCTCCATGGCTCCTGCCCGCAGGTTGTTGCCTTGAGTTCCTTCCCTGACTTCCCTCGATAATGCACTCTGGCCTGGCAGTGTAAGCTGAAATAAACCCTTCCTTTTCCTCAAGTTGCTTTAATTGCAGTGTTTATCACACCACTGAAATCATGCTAGACCACCATGCTAAATAAAGCATCCTCTTTACTCTGGTCAGGCGTCCTTAAATCCCTGTCTGCTGTGTGTTGGCTGTGTGTTTAGCACACCAGCTGGGTCAGATGGTACACGTTAAGTTTGTTGTTGTTGCTTCTGCTGCCACAAAATACCCCCCCAAAAGGCAACAGATGGAAGGAAGGAAGGAAGGAAGGGAGGGAGGGAGGGAGGGTTATTTTGGCTCATGGCTTGAGATGGCACAATTCATCATGGTGACCAGGGAGCATGGCCAGGGAGTATGAGGAAGCTGATGATATTGTACGCCAGCAAGGGGGGAGGGGAAGAGAGATGGAGGCTAGTGCTTGGCTGGCTTTCCCCTTTCCCCCTTTTAGTTAGTCTGGAAACCCAGCCCATTAGAAGGTGCCACCCACATTTAGGCTTGACCTTTTCCCACTTAGTCACTCATATACATGCCCAGCTGTAAGCACCCAAGGTGACTCTAAACCCAATCAACTTGACAATTAAGATTAAGCATTAAAATGGGGCCCTGAGAAAATTGTTTCCACTAAGAACACATCACTGAAACCCTCTTTGGAAAACCTTTACAGATATAATAAAGTGAGTAACTTTCACACGAGATCATCCTGAATGACCCAGGTAGCCCTCAACCACCAAGTGTCTTTATGAGTAAGGGAGGAGACAGAAGTGGAGATAAGAGCAGTGCATACACAGTGCAGGAAGCCAAGGGTGGCTAGCAGCCACCAGAAGCTGAAAGGAAGTGGGGAGGATTCCTCTCTCAGGGTGTCCAGAAGGACAGAGTGGTTGGTTGCTAACACCACACTTTGCCTTCAGCTAGAGAATAAATCTGGGCTGAGCACTAAAGGTTGCAGTGACGTTGTCACCACTCTTTCTCCCCAACATTTCTCACAGCCTCCAAAGCAAGTTGTTGTTCTAAGGTCTACTATCCGCCCTGGTTAGCTCAGTGAAAGAAATAGCAACTAAACTGCTGAGTGAATACGTGAACCCAAGTTTGCTGCTAGAATTTTTTTTTTTTTTTTTTTATAGAGTAAGTTAATTTGGCGGGTCACATAAGTTAGCCATTTTGGATAGGTATGTTGTAATACATTAGCATTTTTCCACACTCTGTCAGTTTATGTGATACAAAATTAGTTCTGACCTTGCCCAGTGGTGGTGGTGGTAGTGGTGGTGGTGGTGGTGGTGGGGTGTGTGTGTGTGTGTGCGCGCGCGCGCGCGCGCGTGTGTGTGCGTGTGCACGTGCACACACACACTTACACTCACAACTGTTTATACACATAGGTGTACATGAAAAAACAAGCATAACTCTAGGCCTGAGTGCTGTCCACCTCCCATCTCTATCTTGTGCAGATGACACGATATTTACTATAGTTCTAGGGATGCTGGGCTCTGGAGGGTTCTGTAGAAAGATTGTGTTTCTCAAGCTGATCTGAACCTATGTACATAAACAAATCTGTATTTTTTTTTCTGTTGTCAGTTTATTTTCATATGCTAAATTATTGAACCCTTAGAAAGTAGAGAGAAAATCTCCTGTCTCCTACAGGGGCACGAGGAGGATGTTTCTTTTGACTGTTAGACCCTGACTTATACACCCTACTATAGGACAGGGCTCAGCCTTTCAGGGCACTGTGCTAAGGTCCTGCACTCAGTCTGTTCCATGTGCTAAGGTAGAGTACTCAGCCTTCTGTGTAGCGCATTGTGGTGATACGCTCAGTCTTTCCAGAATCTTCTTATTCCTTTACATAGGCCTCTAACGCCTCCATCATCAAGAGAAGAAGGGCTAGCTTCCTAGCATCCAGTAAGAACAAGAGTTATATTTAGTGAACCATCTCAGAGGGCTAAGCAAAGTGGCTCTCACAGAGTACCCTTCCTCCAGGTTCTGATAAAACAGAGTCTCTATGAAACCACACAAGCACTTAGCACATGGTTAAGGTAATGGCCATCCTTAGACCAGGTGTAGCGTCTTCAGTGGCAGGCAGATTCTTGACTGGGTAGAAAAGCACAGTAAAATGCAGGGCATGTATCTGCCGTGGCAGAAATTTCCTTGCAGCAGAAGCAGATGGCAGAGTTGGTTACACAGAGGTCTTCTTGAGGGGGGCTGTGCCCCAGTTGCAAGGCTTTGAGGAGCCATCCTCTCATCTCTTCTCTAAGTCACAGGGGCCATGTGTCAGAGTCTGGAGCAGCACTGGCTAGATGCACAAATATCCGCAGTGTATTCAGTCTCCAGGGATCTCTTGGCCCAGTTTTATTAAATAATGACTATTGAGCAGACTATTAAACAGAAAGTTGTTTATGAAAGTCAAGGGCATTATATAATCAAGGTATGTGAACTGTTTCTTCCTAGGGAGGAGGATGCCTATGTCTGGGCGTACGAAGGATGAGCCACTGTGAGACTTGGAAAATTTGAAAAGAGGAGAGTGTTCACATCCTCCCAGTTCTTGGTAAGGTCACATGCTCTTATCAAAAGGATATGGAATCCGGGAGATTCCGAAAACATTTGTAAAGCTAGACCATTGGCCAATTCATTTCTTTAAAATATTTATTATTATTATTATGTGTGTGTGTGGGGGGTATATATACATTTCTGCAGATACCCACAGAAAGCATCGGATTCTCCTAAACCTGAAGTTATAGGCAGTTGTAAGTTCCCTGACATGGGTACTGAGAACCAAACTCATGTCCTCTGCAAGAAAAATGCATGCTCTTAACTGCTGAGCCATTTCTACATATCCCGGCAAGGCTCTTTTCTGATCTACTAAACTAGAGAAAGCATAATCATTTTCCTGATGGTATATTTCAATATTCTTAATGCATAGAATACAAATAACTTTTTAAGAACATAGAATGGTTACAGAAATACCGAGTGATATCATAGACATGTAAAAATGATATGCGTAAAACAGAGAAATGTGTTTTCCACAGAGAAGATTCTGCACATAGGTGTTCTGAGGAAATAGAAAGTGACATGCACTGACTCACAGGTCTTGTTGTCATGGAGCATTAACCTCAGGATCCCCCATGGATAACAGGCTCTGTGGATGCTCAATTCCCTTATGTAATGGTACTATTTGCATATAAGACGAAGGCCTACCTCCCTATAGGCCTATGCCATCTCTAGATTATTTTAAATGTTTAATATGTCATAAATGCTATAGAATTAGCTGCTACACTGTGTTTTTTATGGAATAAATACACAAAACGTCTATAGATGTCTGGTGCAGGTGTGATTTTGGGGCACATATTCTCCGGCTGCCGTTGGCTGAATCCATAGGTGTAGGACCTAGACACAGAACACTTATCTACACATGTTTTTGGCAAGATTTTGCAAATGAGAAAAGTGTGGGGGAGGGGGGGCAGGAGAGAGATGGCTCCTGGATGCAGTTGTAGAGACGCTGACTGGGAAATAGGACAAGGTAAACATTATTTAACTTCTGAGGACACTAGGTGCTTATTACACAGGACTGTATGGACCTAGGCCATGTGGCTCAATAAACAGGTACACAGGGGTGCAAGGATGCTTTGTTCAGTGTCCTTGGTCTGGTTCCCAGTGGTCTCATGGAATCAACTGCCTCATATCAGTGGAGGAACAGGTCACTCAGGCTTGCCACCTAGCAAGGGTGGATCTTGGGCAGGTCCTCCCTCAGCTGAGTGGAAGCAATGCACATCCAGCAGCCAGTACTGTGTAGCAGTCTGCTCCTCGGATGGGAACACTCACATGCTATTACACCCTCTCCCAGCCACTCCAGCTCTATCTAGCCAGGTAAAGCACTCTATAGACAGAATGCACCTGAACCATGGCAGATTTCTCCCCTCAAGTCTGATGGGTGGTGGCGCATGCCTTTAATGCCAGCACTCGGGAGGCAGAGGCAGGTGGATCAATGTGAATTTGAGCCTAGCCTGAACTACAAAGTGAGTCCAGGACAGCCAAGGCTACACAGAGAAACCCTGTCTCGAACCCCC